>NC_022032.1:17763140-17766823 GCF_000317375.1 Microtus ochrogaster | reverse complement strand
CTTAAGACATTAATTAAATAATTTATATCAAATTTTTATTTTTCTCCTTTACACAGATATCAAAATTCAAGAATGTAATAAATATAGAATCAAAAGTTTTTCTATCAGTCTCTTAAGCCATACTGTTAAAGTTGGGCTGTGTATTCTATATATATTTTATATATTATATACATTTTATAAATTACATATATTAGATTATGCCTTAAGCAAATTAAGGCAAACCTGAGCCAAACACAGCAGGTCTTGAAATTATCTATATCTTTAATGCTGGCAATATATTTCCAGGGATTTCAACAATAAGCGTTCTCTATGATGAGCCCTTTGTACCTCAGAGGAAGAAAACAACGTTAGTTTCTTATAGTGTAAACACCAGGCCTATGCTGACACCATTTATTGCAAAAAAGAAACATAGTAATGCTACTTAGCCTGCATTTCTCTAATGATATAGATCATTTTAGCTTTTTAATACTATCAACATCAACTCCATGTGCTATTGTTTTAATCATTTTCTAATGAGAACAGTTGGATGGGAACGTGAAGGTAAACTAAGAAGTAGCCAGATGGAAGATCATGCATGTTACCTCTGCTTTGTAACGCTTTCACTGCTGTGGTTTAAAGAAGCAAAATGTACCAATGAGTCAAAAATAAGATGGTGCTTTCTTTAGAATTTAGAGTTTTGATCAGTATTATGCTATTTCCTGTTCATTTCTGGTATGACTGGAAAATGTACAAAAAAATTGTATTGAATTTTAGATTTTATTCATTGATTTAAAAATGTCTATAGGAAATCTACATTGAGTAATATGTCAAAGAACAATAGTATTTTGTTTTTAATCAAGCAATATTGAACATGGTGACTCTCGTACAGATACCCGCTGTTGGTACATATACTAAGTGTATATAGTGTTATGGCATAGTCTTACACTATTTCTCTGTCCCTGTTACTGAATACTAGAATATCTGTATTTGTTGGGGAAGGGTACAAAGTTGTGCATATTTGGGTGGGCATCTCTATGGATGCTTAAAGTTGATGCCTCATGCCTCCATTAATCATGTACCACTTTGCTTATTGAGGCAGAGTCTCCTACTGAAGCTAGGGAGCACTAATTTTTGCTAGTTTAGCTAACCTACTTATCCTAGGTATCCCATGTGTCTGTCTCTCAAGTGTTGGGTCATATGTAGATTACCAACCATGTGTTCTGATTATTTAAACTCCAGTCTTTTTGATGTGCAGCAAACATTCTATCCACTGAAACTTCTCCCCACACCTAGAACATATTCCCAGAATGATATTATAATTTATCATATTGAGACAATTCTCCTCAGTTATAAGGCTGAAAGGAAAATACCTCTCTGTTTGTAAACAGAAGCCCTCCACCAATCGTATATGATTTTTCTCATAACTAATTTCTCTCATTTCTGCATGTGGCTTAGATTTCTAGACGTAGAGAAGAAAGTTTATTTTTTTAGCTTTACTTTTTACTAATCAACACCATGATAATTAATCTAGGTGGTATCTGTTTACACTTTTGCATTAGCTATGGATATTGTGTAAATTTCTCACCGCTCACCTTGTCTGAGCTTTCACTGGCATCTAAAGGACTCTGCCCTTTGTGAAAGAGTCAGTAACCCAGCTATTCTAGACTGCTAACATGTCCCAGGGTTTTTCAACACTTTCCCATATAATCTATCCCAACACACTAAAAACTCAATAAATGTTGTTGATTGAGAATTTCCTTCCAACTCAAGTGGGAAAGCTTGAAGATGCTTTCAGTATATTTCTAAGCATCAATATTTTAACTTCTTGAAGGGACTACAAGTAGGGAAAAACAGTGTAAGTCATTTCAATATGTTGCCAGGATATTCTAAGATCATAGAAGTACTTTGAAATATTGAAAAATGCAAGGGGCCTGTTTTTTTTTTCTTAAATTATCTGACACTTCTCTCCTGGCACATTGTCCCACATTTAAAACTTTAAATTTTTTTTTTCAAAATTTCAAGCTTTCAAAATCTGTTCAAAATTTTTACAAACAAAAATTGCCAGGGTAGCCATTCCTGATAAAAATAAGGTTAGGAAGAGGACACTTGAAATTTTCATCAAAACAAGAAAATTAGCCTGAAAATACACATGAATAAAATAAATAAAATGCAAAAGCTTTGAAATAGAACATTTTGAAGTCAATATGTCTTGAAATTAGAATGTTTCTTTCAAAATGCAATCATTTCAAATGCTTAGAGCCTTATTTAGCTAATAAAAATGCTTGCTCAGCAGCTGTAAAATGCCAGACCTTAATGAATATTTAGAGATGGCATAAAGGATATATTTAGTCAAAGCTTTAGAGAATACATGATAAAATGCAAAGGAATTATAGTTCTCTATGATATAAGCCATATGCTTGTCTAAAATAAATTGGACCTAGAAACCTTCAAAACTGAAGGATAGTATTAAATCAGTAACATGACTTCATTTTTAAAAATAAATATATGAATTATATTTCATTTCTCCCAAATTTGTTTATGCAAATGTATCAAATGTCTATTTGTTAAAAAGTTATCCATCTTTTTGTTATGAGTTTCTATATATCAGTTATGATTAAACACTGTGCTGTTGAATTCCTTCTAGTCTCTTCTGTCACCTGCTTCTTCTCTCTTAGTTTCAATTTCCTTTTCACCCACATTTAGGAGACTTATAATATACATTACAACTCTAGACCCAAAGAAAATTCTGAAAAAGGGATACCCATTCATGCTTGATTTTCTTGCAAAAAGTTTCCCAAATATGTATTCTTCAGCATCTGACGCTAATTTCCCAAGAGTAATAGTTGTTGCTATTTTGTTACTCTAAAACTTATTTTGTAGTCTTCAGAAGTCACACTCCTTAGCCTTTCATGAAACAGTACACGCTGACTGTGAATTGGCAGTCTCTATCGTGAATGCTACCCATATCTACAGCGGTACTCCTGTTTATGCACCTTCTTGTTACTGAGCATGCAGCAGCATCAGAAGTTAGAAATGCAGGGCTGTTCATTAAAATCCGCATTTCAAAAATATCTAAAACTAAACCATAGATAAATTAAAAAGTTGAGAGGCAGAGATCTAGAACTACCCACCATCAAACATAAAGAAAAACTATTATTAACCTTCTGTTCTCTTTCTAAGCATGTGTAGGTCATGTTTGGCTGTTTCTGAATGACCTCTTTCACACCTTCTCAATTATTTTTCTTAGTTCTTAATTCACCTTTATCAAGGAAAGGTGAAGAAACCAGTTAGATACTCCATAATCACAAAGATATACTCAATTCAGTTCCATGTGCCCACTCAAAGAAATAATATTTTTTTACTCTGGCCAGGGAAGCAGGTAACCTCAGTGCAGATTCTGCTTCCACAGTGACACATTAGCTCCAATGAAACAACACTACTCCAAAAGAGCCACACCTCCTAATGGTGCCATTTCCTTTGGAGAAGGCATTTTCTTTCAAACTACCACACACACTTATAGTCGGAGACTTCACTACTTTACTCTTACCAATAAAGTAATCATCATCCAGGCAAAATCTAAACAAAGAAATGCAAGAACTAAATAAAGTTATAAACCAAATGGACCTAACAAGATATTTACAAAAATTTCATCCAAACACACACACACACACACACACACACACACACACACACACACACACACA
>NC_022032.1:17727081-17762603 GCF_000317375.1 Microtus ochrogaster | reverse complement strand
GAGAGAGAGAGAGAGAGAGAGAGAGAGAGAGAGAGAGAGAGAGAGACCAAATCACAAAATTAGATATCAACGGGGGATAGCAAAACACACACAAAGGAAATCCAGATAATTGTTAAGTACATATTTTAAAAACCTATATTCACCCAAATTTAAAAATCTAAAGAAATAAATCATTTTCTTGATACATATCACTTACCAAAGTTGAATCATGACCAAATAAGTAATTTAAACAGACCCATAACCCCCAGTGCAATAGAAGCAGTCATTAAAATATTCAGCCCCTCCCCCAAGAAAAAGAAGCCCAGCACTGGACAGTTTTAGCACAGAATTCTGCCCTACTTTCAAAGAAGAGTTAACACCAATACTCCTTGGGGTTATTCCACAAAATAGAAAGAGAAAGAACATTGCCCAATTCATTCTATGAGGCTACACTTACCTTAATATCTAAACCCAAGACCCAACAAAGAAAGAATGCAGGTCAATTTCCTTTATGAACATAAATGGAAAGACATTCAATTTGCAAACCAAATCTAAGAATATAAGAAACCATGATCAAGTAGGCTTTGTTTCTGAGATGCAGGGATGGTTAAATATACAGAAATCAATAAATTTCACCTGCCATATAAACAAAGTGAAAGACAAAAGCCACATGATTTTCTCATTAGATGTAGAAAATGTTTTTTACAAAACCCAACACCCCTTCATGATCAAAGTTCTACAGAGATTAGGAATACAAGAAGCAAACCTAAACACAAGGGAGATTACAGCAAGTCCATAGCTAAAACCTACTTAAATAGACATAAACAAAGTAATTTTTGCTAAAATCAGGAACAAGACAATGTTGTCTTCTCTCTCCATGTCTATTCAATATGGTGCTTATGGTGTTATCTATAGCAATAAGAAAACTGAAGGAGACAAGGTGATACAAATCGTAAAGAAGTCAAAGTATCTTTATTCGCAGATTATATGATAGTATAAATAAGCGACCCTAAAAATTCCACTGGTAATGCTTATAGCTAAATAAATATTTTCAGTAAAGTATCTGAATGCAAAATTAACTAAAAAAAATCAGTAGCTCTCCTATGTACAAATGACAAGCAGACAGAGAAAGAAATTAAGAAACAACACCTTTCGCAATAGCCTCAAATAATGTAGAATATCTTGTGGTAACTCTAGCCAAGCAAGTGAAAGACTTGTGTGATAAAATATTTAAGGCATTGAAGAAAGAAATTAAAGTTATTGGAAGATAGATAAAACACTCATTCTCGTGGACTACTATGATTATTATAGTAAAAATGGCCATAAAAGCAATATACAGATTTAACGCAAACTCCATAGGAGTTTCAAAACAATTCTTCACATAACTTAAACAGACAACTTTAAGCTTTATGTGAAAACATAAAAAAAACAGGATAGGTACATTTGTGAATAATTAAAGAACTTCTAGAGGTGTCATCATACCATTCCTCAAATATAACAACAGAGCCACATTAATAAAAAGAATATGGAATTGACACAAAGACAGATGCATCCATCCATGGCATTGAATTGAATGCCAGACCTAAGTCATACATACCTAGGATACATGATTTTTTTAAATAAAGAAGTCAGAAACACACATTATAAAAAGACAGCACCTTCAATAAATGATGCTGGTCAAACTGGTTAGTTACATGTAGAAGAATCCAAATAGATCCACACTTATCACCCACACAAAATTCAACTCCACGTGCATCAACTACCTCAATATAAAACCAGATATACTGAACCTGATAGAAAATAGCTGTGAATTCAATGGCACAGCAAAGGACTTTACAGACAAAACGCTCTTAGCACAGGCAGTAATGTTAACAATTAAAAATGGGTCCTCATGAAATTGAGAAGATTCTACATGGTAAAAGACAACATCATTTGGATAAATTGTTTGCTCACAAAACTGAAAAATACCAACTATACATCTAGTAAGGGCTAGTATAAAATTATATAGAACTAAAAGAAAACTAGATATCAAAAACTCAAATAACCCAATTTATAAATGCTATAAGAGATCTGAACAGAGGATTCTCAAAAGAGGAAGCTCAAATGGCTGAGAAACACTTTAAAAATGTTCAAAATTCTTAGCTACCAGGAAGGTGCAAATCAAAACTACTTTGAGTCTTCATCTTATACCTGTCAGAATGGCCAAGATCAATAAGTCAAATGACACTTTGTGGTGGCGAGGATGTCATTAAAGGAAACACTCATCATTTGCTGGTGGAAACGCAAACTTGTACAGCCACTATGGAAAATAATATGGTGGTTCATCAGAAAGCTAGGAATAGAACTACCTCGAGGTACAATTATACTCCTCTTGTACACATACCAAAAGGATGCTTCATCCTAAAATTTGCACAGACTTGTTCATTGCTCTTCGATTCACAATAGTTAGAAATTAGAAAGAACCCAGATGTTCCTCTCAGAAGAATGTATCACTGTAAAGAACCCAGATGTTCCTCTCCGAAGAATGTATCACTCTACAGGGAACGTGATACGCTTACATAATGGAATGAATATTGTTCAGTCATTTAAAAAAAAACCAAAATCATGAAATTTGCAGGTAAATGGATGGAAATAGAAAAAAGAATCATCCTGTGTGAGGTAAACCAGGCCCATAAAGACAAATATAGCATATATTCAATTATATATGGGTATTAGCTGTTGACTCAGTGATATCCAAGCTATAATCCACAGACCCACAGAGGTTAAGAAAAGAGTGAGGAACTAGGTGGGAGCAGCTAGAACTCACTAGAAAAGGAAAATATACGGATGGATGGATGAACACGTGGAATTTGATTTGGAGGATGAAATGGGAATAGGAAGGAAGATGGGGATAAGGAAGGAAATATGGAAAATATGACGAAAATTAAGGGCCATTTGAAAGGTTGTATAAAAACGGAATATAGTAGAAACAACATAAAATGTATACAAATATTAAAGGGATCTAAATGAAATCAACAAATAATGGAAGGGCAGAGTGCAAACTGAAAACCAAATGAGCTTCCAGAACCAGGATTAAGTTATATCTAATTGAGTTTTGGCCATAGGGGATTGCTGGAAATCCCCAAACAGCCCAGACTGCTGGCAAGGCTGTTAAATGTTGCTCTCCACAAACTGACAGCAAGGACACTTTGCTGAAGACAGCATCTATACAACTTAGTGAACACTGAGAAGTTTTCTGGTGTCTACCTAGAGCCTTCACCCGTAAGTTTTAGGATCTTTAGTACAGGAAAGTATGCTGTGTGTCTCCAAAGGAGAAGTGTAAATACCAGACCAGCCACAAACCCTTTGATAGATCTACATAGGTATCCTGCCTGCAAAAAATGCAACTGCAATGGTGGAACACAGATTAAGGGAAAAACCAACCTGATTTTCCTTCGGACCCTCTCTATGCAATGGAACTCATAGCCAACACTGCTTGGGTGACCAAGAACTTGTTTTCAAAATATGGCAGGGAATCAGGGTAGGACTAAATACTGTTGTTCTAAAACAAGCAAACAAACTAACACTGTCCAATAAAATGATTCCTAGTCTCATTCTGCTATACTTCTAAATCATTGCCTTTCTCAACTATCATCAGAGAAATTTCTTTATGCAGTGCATGGGAAGACACACAGAGACTCACACTTGACAACCAGACATCACATGGAGAATGAGAGACCTTAGGACGCTCAGCCCTAAAGAGGATGTCTCCAATGAATTACTTCCCTTGACACTCAGAGAACACTGAAAAAGAGGAGAAAGAAAGAGTGTTATTTGCATGTATATTACGGCTTCAAAAATTGGTGTTTTTATGGGATACCTGAGTGCACGGACAGGTATATATCTGCCTCTATAGCTGTACATTTGCCTTTCCTTAGACTCTTCTGTTTGGTTTGACTTATTCCAATGTATTAGTTTTTTTTTTGCTTTATACAGTATATATTGTTTTTAAATTGGATTTTTATCCCTTAGAAGCCTGTTTGTCTTTAGTGAGACACAGAAAGGGGAGGAGGGAATCTGGGAGAGAGTGAAGGTGGAAAGGAACTAGGAGGAGCACAGAGAAGGAAAACTAATAGGAATTATGTTATGTGGGATAAGAAGCTATTTTCAATAAAAGGAGAAATAGACAATTTTTAAAAAAAGCTGAAAAGTAAAACTGATTTTTATCTCTTTTCTCGTTTTACCTACATCATTTTGGACATTATCACATAGGATAAATTTACTATGTTTTAGTCTATTTTTTTCTCATTTGAGATGGTGTCTCACTGTGAAGCCTTGACCACCGTGAAACTCATTATTACATCAACCAGGCTGGTCTATAAGTTGCAGCAATTATATTACCACTGTCACTTGAATGCTGGAATTATAGGAATACATTGTCGTGCCCAATATGGAAATGGTATTAGGCTGTTTACAATTAATGGTTTTCATAAATATAGCAATAATCTAAGCATTATCTACATAACATCCTCATGGGAAAGTTTTATCTTAAACCTGAGATTTGGGGTAATCTTTATGTGGATCTGAAGGATTTCCCCAAGTGGAATTTTCTTGTCTCAATATCAGCAGAAATTACAAGGCTTGTGGTGAAAAACAATTCATAGTTTTGGAAGTTCTGACCAACAGTTAAGTAGAGAATAATCTACTACAGAACTCAACTTCTGGCAGACTCATCCCTGACTCATAGTATGAATAAATAAATATTCTACTCAGGCAAAAGTGCTGTTGCTAAGGTTTTTTTTTTATTGAGAAAAGGAAAAAAAAAGTTTTTGCCTCCTCCCAGCCTCCCATTTCCCTCTCCCTCTTCCCACCCTTCTTCCCCTCCCCCCACTCCTCTCCCCCTCCCCTCTCCAGTCCAAAGAGCAGTCAGGGTTCCCTGCCCTGTGGAAAGTCCAAGGTCCTCCCACCTCCGTCCATGTCTAGGAAGGTGAACATCCAAACTGGCCAGGCTCCCACAAAGCCAGAACATGAAGTAGGATCAAAACCCCGTGCCATTGTCCTTGGCTTCTCATCAGCCCTCATTGTTCTCCATGTTCAGAGAGTCCGGTTTTATCCCATGCTTTTTCAGTCCTAGTCCATCTGGCCTTGGTGAGCTCCCAATAGATCAGCCCCACTGTCTCAGTGGGTGGGTGCACCCCTCGCGGTCCTGTCTTCCTTGCTCATCTTCTCCCTCCTTCCACTCCTCATTGGGACCTTGGTAGCTCAGTCCAGTGCTCCAGTGTGGAAAAACAAAAAACCCAGGATAGCCAAAACAATCCTATACAATAAAGGATCTGTTACTAAGTTTTGTATAGTCCCTTTGCACTTGCTTAGACCTAATTCCTCATAACATACAGAACAATGGCTTGTCTTACACAATCAGTATTAAGTGGATGTTTTAGTGTTTCCTGGGCCATTACTGAAAAAAAAAACTCACTTATTGTGAGTGATTTCATATGTGTATGTTTCTGTGTAGTGTGATTATGACTCTGGTTGCATTCAGTTTCTCAAATTTGGTTAAAATCATGTCTACTTAGTTCTTCTTCTAGCTATCTGTTTTCCTTATGAGAGTTTAAATTGCTCTGAATTCATCACAGAGATAAATGTTCAGGGAAGCTGATTACACCAACTTTAAATGACTTAAATGTCTGTTAGGAAAGAAACTATTAATTAAAAATATACTCAATTAATGGTATATTTTACAACTGGAAAAAATGATCTATAATGTATGTCTAGATTTGTAAAGATGCCAAAATATATTGTTAACTTTTAAAACAATCAGGATAATTCTAGGTCTGAATGTATAATAATTTAATTAAAAAATCCTTATTATCCTAAAATAAAAATGGAATTGTGTCTATAAACATAGTTAAAAGTTAGGTGTTAGACAGATGAATAGACAAATGGATGCATGAACACATATTATAGAAGTAGAGGAGGAGACTACCATGGGAAAAGAAATTTTTTGAAGAGAAAAAACATGAATAGCTGATGTCATTTCTAGGGATTGCAGGTACGCTGTAAGAAATTTAGCTTCTCTTTTCTTTTTATACAATGTTTGAATTTTTATTGGTGTACATGATATTTAAATCTTTATAATTACTGACAGTGTATTTATTTTCCATCAGAAGTGTTCTCCCTGCCTCATCCTTAGACAGTAATTTTTAATGTCACTCACTCTCTACTAATAACGAGCATCTGCTGTTGTTCACTGTCCCCTGTCTGCAGTGTCCTCCCACTTCAAGTTCTGCCTGACTTTACTTTTTAAACTTTAACCTTTTTCTCTTCTAGAAGAAAAACAAACCACATGGCCTGCTGGGAGCCGATTTGAATAGCTGCCATTACAAGATGGCATTTGGCCCCAGCCTCGCTTGATAGATAACTCCATATTAGGGTTGCAGTTCTTCCACCGGAAAACAGGGTGAATTGTTGTGATCTAGCTGCCCACACTTCCCCTGACCGGCAGGGGAACATCCTGGTCTGTAATTGACAGGGATGTTCCCCTGCTTTCTTTCCTGCAGGTGGGTCTCCAGAAAAGCAGTTAAAGTATCAAAGTATCAAAAGTTGCTAGGCAGACTCCCTATATAAGCAGCTATAGTTCAGGTCTCCGGGCCCCTTGCTTTCTGCTCTCCCTATAACCAAGAGGCTCCAATAAAGCGTGATTTGAGAAGAATCCTCTTCTGGTGGCTGTTCCTTCCTGCTGGTCAGAAAGTTCGCCGCAATGGCCATCCATAACCATCTCCTGAACACCATTTAATGAATTTTTTCTATTAGGAAAGAGACCAGAAATTATTTTTTGAAATGAGTATGCCTGTTTATACTCACATAAAAATTATATTTTGATAAATCCTAGATACTCGAGGATGCAACACCTTCATAGTTTTTCAAAGTTGATTGATATTTTGATTCCATTTCACATAAAAAGTTTTAATTAACTACCTAAATATTTCTAAGTGGGAGATATAACTTCAGGTAAAGATGTTTTTCTTTAGCAATCATGAATACATATTGAACATTTGAAACAGTAAAAATTACTGCACATAAAAAGAGAACAAATTAGAAATGTAAACCTAATTTGAAGACATTTTCCCAAAGGAATAAGTTCTATACTTAAGCAATCACTAACATAGCACACAACCAATTAGTGGGTACTTAGACTTTGTAGATGCCACCCTGAACTTCTAAAACTGCACAGTTTAAACAAAATTGACCTTTACTCACTTGTAAGGGTATCTGCAGATTCCATGACATTAGAACCATCACTTTTTAGAGATTTCCTGTTGAGTGACCATCTTATGACAGCATTGCTAGCATTGAGTGACCATCTTATTACTGCATTGCTGGCCTGTAGAACCAGACCCTGTACTCCCGTCTTCACGCTTTACCTTGCTTTGTCTTTAATATAGTTGCATATTTCAGTGTTATCTGATTCATATTGTGTCTGCTTCATTTCCATTCCATCAGTTTAGCATCTAGCATTTTTTCATGCATCTTTAATAAATGCTGGTGGCTTCTTAATAAATGTCACATACCACAGAGAGATAGTGCATGCAGCTCAATGAGCAGATGAACTACATTCATCCAACAAGCATAGAAGCATATTCACTGTGTATATTGTGTTAGATGGTAATGGGCAGCTGTAAAATGATTCTGATTACTCAGCACTGCAATGAAGCCACTGAACCGGATGATGGCAAAGGTGAGTTGCACTCTACTTCACAAATTCCAAACGTAAATTTCTAGCCATGAAAGCAAAGCCTTTCTTCTTGATGTAACCTGACAAACAGGGAAGTGCAGTATTTGTATGTAGAAAATACTTGGTAATTTGAGCAAATATTTGGTGAGAGTAATGAAATGGTTATGGAATCTTACCTGATTTGAAGGATATCAGCAAAGAATAATTTTGGTAATGTAAATCTCCAGATGTGTCTTTAAGGAGCTGGCAAATAGAACAACAGCAAATTTGAGTGCATTCCAAGCTAAATTTGAGAAGTAGTCCCTCCATCCTTCATACTTTACCCTCCACATTACTAAGAAAAACCACATCCTCTTTGCTTGATGGAAGAATGAGAAGATAATTTGCATTTATGGTTACTAACACCATAGACAACAGAAGTCCAAGGATAACTGAGACTTCCTAGACTCTGAGAAGGGAAACTATAGGTTTCACAGTTGCTTGGAATTTCAAAACATAAGAACAATCAAGGAGAAAAGGGGAGTGGATTAAAGAAGCAAAGTGTTTTGGTTGTTTTTTGTTTTGTTTGATTTGTTCGTTTTTTAGTTGATATTGCTCTGCGTGATCTTGTTCGCATTTTAAACCTACTAGAGATTTATTCCAAAGATTTATTTGTATACGTATCTGGCTGGAAAAATTATATATAAAAAAGGTCAGTATCTAGGTTACTGAATGTAATCTAGTAAATTGGGAATCTGACATAGTTGCTTGCTGGGAGAAAGGAGGCCGGGTCAGAAAGAAGCCATGTAGCCCTGCCAGAGCCAGATGGAACTTTACCCAGTAAGCCATAGCCACATGGTGATACACAAATTACTAGAAATGGGTTAAATTAGAATGTAAGAGCTAGCTAATAAGAAACTAGAGCTAATAAACCAAGCAGTGATTTAATTAATATAATTTCTGTGTATGTGCGGCTGGGCAGACAGGAAACAAACAAGCAATCTCCTACAACAAATTGGCACCCATGTGGCCAACTAAAATCCATGGAAAACTGGAACAAGCTTAAAATGGAATCCTAGACACAAAAAAACAGAGTTAAGATTGTTTGGTAGTGGCATTTTCTTGGGTGAGCTCTGTTTGCTAGAAGCAAGCAAAGGCATAGCTCTTTTAAGGGAGGTTTTCCTGATTCGGCAGTAGCAGAAAAAAAGCCACACTGTTTTGAAACTGTTCTATTTTGAAATTGTGGCTTCCTGGGTCATACTGCTAGCACAACCTCTGATTCTTTCAGGAGGCTGAGCATTTAAATGGGTTACTACTTGCTTAATGACAATATAGACTGGCTGAGTGCCTAAAAATAGGGGATGTGAGCATAACTCTCAGAGGCAACAAATAGCTCCACCAAGCTGGGCTGGGTGGGGCAAACAGGCAGTTTTGTATTTCCACTACCAATGGTGCTGCGTAAGAAGCACTTCTGGTCAGAAAATAATTACAGCTATGCAATAAAGACAAATTCAGATAAGAAAAACCTCTAAATGAGACACAGTGTGTTAAAGAAATGTACCTAGACTTGGGAGAGAGAAGAAAAAAAGTATAGAGAGTTATAAAAAGAAGTAAATGGTTTATAAAAAGAGAAACAAAGTCTTTAAAGAGACAAAGTACAGATAGTCATAGATTAATAGGAGTAAAGAAAAATAAGCCATGTAAAGATGGAAAATTCACAGAGAGTCTGGATTATATATATTATTGTGTTTTCTTTGAATTGTTTGACTGTGAAGGAGCTAAGTACAGAGAGACATTTTATTGTATGGTCTGCTAAGTTAACCATCATATATATTTTAAAGGTATCTTGATTTCAGATTTAGGGTTTAAGGATATGTTGCTTTGGAAAAGAGATTTTGTTTCCACAGAAGATAAGAACCTATGGATTAATTCCAGACTAATGTGGTTTGATGGACCAAATCACCCTAAAAAGTTGGCTTGACCACCTTTCAAAAAAATTACTGTGTCCAATAAACAGCAGGAAGCAGTTTAGAGAGAATTATGTCAAAATTACCAAGTATTGTTTATAAATGTTTGTTTACATTTAAAGGAGGATATGCTAAAGAGATTTGCATTGGTATGAATATTGGTTTATTGATACAAATTTAAGGTCAATTTTGCTATACAGTGTATATGTATTTCTATCTTGATTAAGGTATTATGTTTGTCTAGCTCATTTAATAAAGTAATGTATAATTAAGAAATATAAATTACTAGAAAGTCATCTATAACAGCCAAGCTTGTAGTCATGTTAGTTTGATTTTCTAGATGTACAGTGCTGTATTTCAGATGAATAGGCATTCTTCAAACCTTTCAAAGACAATAGAATAAGGCATTTAAAATGTTTAAGAACTTAGGACTTTTCGTGACAGTGAGAGACATCTGCTCCTGGCAGCACCAAGCTACTTCAAAAGGAATGTGGGTACTGAAGCAGCTCCTTATGGAGTTGGTTAGCCATTTGGGTAAGAAACTACTTTGCCTGGACTAAAATCCAGTGTGATTCCCCTCTGTATGCTGTGATGAACTGATGAACTGGACATACAGTACCCAAAGAGAAATGACTGCTTGACTTGCCTAAAGGTGAGATGATCTTTATGGGTTCCTGCTTCATGAAAGACTCTACTAGACATTCTGCAGGACACAGCAAAATGTAACTGACAAACTGCCAATATAGGCAGAACTGTCTTTGAAATTTCCTGCTTCATGGGAAAGTCTGCTGGATACTATGGGCCTCTAGGCTGAAGATGGATGCCCCAATGGTACAGAAGAAATTTGGGTGATTGTCAAGACAGTGAGATGTCTCTGTCAATTCTAGAGTTTGGGAAGTTGTTTTCAATGTACTTCCTGCTTACTTAGGTAATATTATATCCTTCTGGAGTCTTTGATGGAGTTGAAGAATTTATAGTTATAGTTACAATTTTCTTTAGTTAAGATAAAAGATAAAGTAGATATAAATATTGTAACTGTAATTTTCACTTGATTCCTCTTTTGTTATATGTAATTTTACTATGTTAAAGTTAAAACCTTCTTTCTTATTTAAACAGAAAAGGGGAGGTGATGTGTGATTTCCCTCTGTATGCTGTGATTACCAATAATAAAGAAAGAAACTGCTGTAGACCTAAAGCAGGGCAGAAATTCGCTAGGTGGGGAAAACTAAACTGAATGCTGGGAGAAAGGAAAGGAGGTAGGGTCAGAGAAAACCATGTAGCTCCACCTAAGTCAGAGGGAATTTACCCAGTAAGCCACAGCCACAGATTACTAGTAATGGGTTAAATTAAAATGTAAGAGTTAGCCAATAAGAGGCTAGAGCTAATAGGCCAAGCAGTAATTTAATTAATACAGTTTCTGTTTGATTATTTCTGGTCTGAGCTATTGAGCAGTAGGGAACAAACAAGAGGTCTTCTACAACAGTTGATATTATTAAATATCTAAATATCATGTTGTTACAACAACTAAATTTTACCAGAAGTTATCAACCAGAAATATAGTACATGGTTTAATTCTCAAGTTTCATGTGATTTTGGATACATTGTGTGTTCTTCAAATGTTTGTAACATAAGCCATACAAAATCAAACCCTTGTATGGTCATTGCAGGTATGGATACAATTTGACTGCTCTGTGAATGAAAATGTTTTGTGTTAATATTGATCTCAAAATTACACTTGATGTGTCTGTTCTGTCAAGTGAGTATCAGTTACTCTTCCTTATTAAAAATAATCTTGTTTGATGTATATACGCCAGCTTATTTCTTCTAAATGGGCACAATGGGTAAAATATTTCCACGTCAACTAAATGAGCAGACATGTGACATTGTGTTCCTTACTAATTCAAGCCTTTATTTATTTTTAGTGTCTGCAGTTCTCATAAAGGACTACACAGTGATTGTGAGCTAAAAATGTTTCTTTCAGCTGTGTAATTTAATCAACCTGAACTTGCCAGTCTCTCAAGCCCTTTAGAAGTTGATGTAATTTTCCCCAGTCAAGCTTTCAAGTGAAGAAGTACTTTGATACTGTCCATTCGTAGCTGGCTTTTGTCCCTTAATTACAACAGACTTGGGTGAAGCTGGTTTGGTAGACTATAAAACTGCTGTAAGGACTGGATGACATTATGAAGAAAATATGAGAATAAATGTCCAAAGTTCTCACAAAGAGGTGCTTATCTGTGTGTGCACACAGATACATAAACATGTGAGTAAAATGCATATCCACACAATCTATAAGAACATATACTCATACATATGCCTTTATCTCATCGGTTGACAGCAAAACATTTAAAGTACTTTATATGAGTACACAACATTTTAAAATCACTGAGATTAAATACTGTTATATCCTATGAAGTATTTTTGTGTTTTAAATGTGAGGCCTGAATGTCTAGTACTCACACAGCCTAGTTTCAAAAGTACTTGCCTGAGTTCCATGTGTGTCAAGTTTCATTTGCATTTTTTACCCAAGCCAACATATTCTAGTTTTGCTTAATAACAATCTTATATTTTAGTTAAAAGCTTGATGAAGTGATGAGATAGGGCTATGGAAATGAGTTGTTTTGGCATCAGAACTTCTTTGGAAAGCATAACAATGTAAACTGCAAAATTCAACTGTTGTTTATATGAAAGAAAAGCAGACTAGTGTCAACGGAAGAAATCAATGTATTTTACACCCAAATATAAGTGACTAAGTTGCAATTTATTCTACACCACAATTCTAAAATACTGCAGAACTCTGATGTGATTTATGGAAAAAATGGATGCCCAGTCTCTGAACTCCCATTGAGAAATGGACCTGAACTTCAACAAGCATAACAGTTAAATAGATTAATGCATAGTATGGTATTAAGATATGCAAGTGTCAATTCTAATAACTTTTCACTGCAGTAAAATTATTGAATAAAAAGTCAACGGGAAGAGTTGACTGAGCCAGGCAGGAAAATAGAAAGTCCCTCTACTTTATTACGGTCATCCTGGGCCTCTGACTTGGTGCCAATAGTCATACAGAAGCAGAAGTAGCAACCTGTTCAAAAATAGTTTTCTGTCCTTTTCCCCTTTAGATAGAAAGGTAGATATGAAAATGGAATGGATGAAAAATTCTAGAAGCAATGTCTTTGATTCCAAGGAACCTTCTGGGGAACAAAACTCCTCTTCTTTCTTAGAAAGTTGATCATTTAACAAAAGTCATGAAAATCTACTGAGAAACCATAGGAGAAAAAGAAAGTTGCCTAGCAACTGATGACACAAGAGCTGATAATTTTGTGAACTGTAGTGAAAACCGACTCCCAGGGAAAATAAAAAAAGAATGTTTTACTCTAATACCAGAAAAGGCACTTAAGGAGAGACTAGCTATTAAGAATTTTGCTTTGTAGAGCCTTTGTTTACAGGGTACCCTAATGAGGACTTGTGTTAATTAATGTTTAAATGACTTACTTCATCTCATATTGTAATTTATTTTCTTTATATGTACACTCAACTGAAGCAGGGGAGAAATTTTGCAGAAAGAATCACCAATTAATTTTGCAACAAATTAAGGAGGAAAGTTTTTCTTTCATTTAGTGTAAATATTTCAACCCTGTGTAATTGCAGTATTGTTTGACCAAACTATCATATTTCACAGCACAAGTTTAGATGTAAAATATACTAGAGTCTTGATTGCATATATGGAAATAGGCTAAAATAAAATATCAAACAAGGATGTTCTGCAAATAACATGGACATTTTAATGCAGTAGATTATATTTCTTATATTATGGGGAAACACATTCTTGTTTTTCTAACTTAGTTTCTATAATTTCATTATATATTTTGTCAGGAATGCTATAATTTCTTGTCAACTTAAGTACATTGCATTTTATTATGGGTCAGTAAATCAATTTTTTTCTTATTGTTTATTAACATTAAGGTAGTATATATGCATTTTATTGGCACTTTATATGTAAATTAAGCAATGGCACTGAATGTCAATGCAATGCCTTATTTAGAAATTATAGCAATTTGTAACTGTCTGACACTGGCTTTTATCCTGCCAAACCATATAACTCATTTTCTTAAAAATTTGTAGTTCTGAGTGGTTTTATTCTGTATAAAACTTTCATTAACTAACCCATTTAACCCTACAGCGCTCTTCAGTGTTTAGCCTGGTCCCAAATCCCCTAGAGAGAAACTGGATCCTGTTTTCTACCCTTTCATAAACTCTAAACTCTAACAAGTCATTTACAGTTTGTGTATCTCATGTTCTCGAAACTTGATCACAATATTTCTGTTCTTCTCTGTTTCTGCAACTTTATTTCTGTAATTTATTCGAACAGTGTATCTGAAAAACCCTCCTAATTCCAAATTCAGAAGGAAGATTTTAATGTCACCTGTATCTTCAAAAGAGAGACAAAAGTTTTCATGTTAAACATTTGTGTACTTTCCTTGCTCTCCTAGAATATGGGAGTTTACAGAGTAAAGTTAGTGGTAACTTAGGTTTCTTTTTAAGTGTTTTAATGTTCTAGATATATTCTTATGAAGGACTACGAAACTGTGTTCTTTAATAAGCTATCAAGGGTTTATTTAAAATGTGAGAGAAGTTAGGGAAAAACAGAAACCTAATACCAATTGTGTATAACTGAATCAAAGATTCCAATGAGAAGAGAACTGAAGGATAATTTGATCTGTCTTTAGTTAACAAGAATGTTAAGATATAGAGTGTGAAGAGATTTATAATAAATCCCATATTGCAGACTCAAAGATGGAGTGAGATTTTGAATAGCTTTTAAGATGTAGCCACTTCGATTAGACTTTAACTCATTCATCTTCACAATCATATCCTAAATCAAGTCATGGACTCAAATCACTACACAGAGAAGCCTTAGATTCACCATCCTAAAGTTAATCAGCTCCCGTACCACCACCCCTTTCCTCATTTACCTAGGCAGAACAGTGGGCTGGTGGAAATTTTTTGACCTTTTATTTTGTTCCATGGATAGTGCTGAAATAAGGTGATGTGGGAAAAAAACAAAAGAGTGAGTGGTAATCAGGTATATCCAGATTTTAATCCTCACACTGTTATTTTCTAGTTGTCTATTTTGCAGCTCTTCTGTGTACTTGTTCTCATCCTTGGCTTGCTTATTTGCAAAGTCAGAACATTGAAAATCTTACACCTAATGCTGTCCAGACCCTGATCACTGCATAATGGTCTAAAAACGCTTTATACTTATTGTCCTTAACCCGAAAACATCCCTGTGGGGTAGGTGCTGTTATTACACACACACTTATGGGTGAGGTAGTTCCTATAATTACTCCCGCATTACAGATGTAATGAAGGCTTGGACATGTTAATTGATGTTTAGAGGCACATAATTACGGGGAAGTGGGGCTAGAATAGAAACTCGGCTCTTGTGACTTCAAAGCCCTTGCACAAATTGACACCGTGAGGATTAGTTGCAGAGGACACCACTGCTATTTGCTCTGAAGGGTGCTTCTCAGGATTCAGGTTGAGTTTTGTTAACACAGGATATCCTGAGCCATGAGTTAATTTTACCCCGGTTAGTGGTGAGATTTCAGGTCATACCCATGCCCCTCCCATTACCAATTAAAGCCCCTGGCTACTTTGTCTTTTAATGTTGTATTCTTCTCAAATTCCACAATGTCTTGAGTTTCCCAACACTTGGTAGCCTTCATCAATTTTGTGAAGCAAAGTCCCCTACTAATCCTTTTGGTACAATTACTATTTATGACAGTTTTTGCTACATTCAGTTTCTGAGTTCACTAAAGTGCAGGGAGGAATTTCCTGTAAGATAATACTACTGTGTTGTGTGGAGCATATTTTTCTTAACAATTAAGTATAAACTTCTAAAATATATTTCACCGATGTACTCATTCTTCTCCATAATTGTTGTTTAATTTAAAGTCCCATGGTAATATTTTAATTATTGTGAATAACATTTATTAATACTAAAAACCAGAAGTCTTCCCTGGACCATAACTTATTTTAGGAGTAAGTAATCCAATATTTAATAATTTGCTTAATATAAGCAATAAATGAAATAAAACTCTAAACTGCAAAAAATTGTATATAGTCATTGTTCTGGACACTGTGGTTCGAAGGGAGGTTTTCATTTGAGTGTATACTACATATTGAACAAATTGTACATGTTTTTACCCTCCTGTTAGCCCTCTTTATTCCTCTAGACAGTGTCTCTCCTACCCCTATCAAAACATCTGTTGTAAGAGAATAAGCCATCTTAAATATCATCAAAAAGAGACAAAGGTTACCAAAAGTGCCTATATTACTTTTTTTTTGTTGTGATAAACACCATGACCCAGACTCTTTACTGCAGGAAGGGACTGTTTGGCTATGACTAAGATGTCATCATAGTAAGGAAGACGTAGGACTAACAAACCGAGAGGTCACATCTTGAAAAGCAAGTACGAAGCAGAGAAAGTAGACTGGTAATGCTGTGATTTAGTTAGAGCTTTTATGGCTGTGATGAGCTAACTGCATGACCAAAGCAACCCAGCGAGTAAGAGGTTTATGCACTTCTGCTAAAGTCAGGACAAGAAATCTAGCAGGGCAGGAATCTGAAGCAGGAACTGATGCAAACATCAAGAAGGAATATTGTGTACTGGCTTGTTTCTCCACAATTTGAGCAGACTGCTTTCTTATAGAGCCCAGGACTGCAGAGCCCAGGACCACAAGCCCAGATACCACCCATAATGGTTTAGGCCATTCCCCATTAATCATTAATAAAGAAGATGCCCTACAAGCTTGCCTACAGTCTTATCTTGATCTTAGGTTCCCTCCTCTCAGATGACTTTAGTATTTGTCAAGTTGACATAAAACTATTCAGCACATGGTGTGATTCCCTGAACTCCCAAAACCTGCCTCCCGTCCATACTTCCTGCAATAATGTCATCCCATAAGCCCCTTAAATGGATTCATCAACTGAGGGCCAAGTGTTCAAATGTATGATATTATGTGTGACATCTCATTCACACCACCAACAGTACCCATTCATTCACATTTTTTTTTTCACTCTCTTTGAAATTTTTAAAACAAAAGCTAACAAGGACAAGGGCACATCCAGGCATTTTAATGGATTATTTTTAATGGATTATTTGTGCTATGGTTTGACTACTTAAGACCCATAACTAATTGGCTATAACATAACATTGTTGAGCCTGGATAGTTGGTTATTTAGGGGTAGGATTTTAAAGATTTATTTATTTTCAGTTATACTATTTGTTCTTTTGTCTATAAATATGCATTTCATACACACACACACACACATATATGAGGAAGAGAACCCTTCAGACCTTATAATCATAAAATACTGTGAACTTATGATTGAGAGAGAGGTAAATGAATCTACAGACCACTGAGACCAGTGGCTCCTTCAACTATCATCAAGGAATATTTTTGTTTGTTTGTTTGAGACAGGATCTCTCTGTAGCATTGGAGCCTGTCCTGGAACTCACTCCATAGGCCAGGCTGGCCTCGAACTCACAGAGATCTGACCATCTCTGCCTCCTGGGTACTGGGATTAAAGGTGTGCACCACCACCTCCAACTCAACTAGGAATCTTTATATCAATATATCCCCACACTTGCATCCAGGTTTCTTTGACTCAAGTTCTTGCTACAAATATGGAAGATGATATATCAGGGGTCAGAAGAATAGTCTGAACAAGGAGTCCACGCTCATGCTTACTTATGCTTTGGTCCATTGTTGCATCTATAGTACTTTGGTTGGCTAAGAGTTTCTGTCTCTTGTGTGTGAGAAAAGCAAGGAGGAAGCATCATTCACACACTGAGCTCACAAATCATGAATTCACATTCTCAAATGATAGATGGGCTGAGAATAAAGAAAAGAATGATCCGATTAAATGCTTATGTTTTGGACTTTCCACGTATGGTAGAAAAGATGTGAAAGAAACTTGCAACTGCAAGAAACTTCAACAGGACTTGATATTTTTTGTCACCTGGAGGGCAAGGACAAGATGCTCTCTGTTCTTCATTCTGAGTATGCCCCAATCAATGCCCTCTACATCTGTTTCAATTAGATTAAAATGCAAATGATTCTCAATTGTTATTCTTTTTAATACTATTAATCAAAATTGTTTCTTAATTTTGCATAATATATCAGGCTTTGCAGAGATTTTTTTCCCTGTTACCTCATGAGAAACTCAATAGCACATCACTATTGAAAAGATCAGCTGTTCATCTTTTCATAGAAACATTTTTGATATTCAACAACAAACCATGGAAATGACTGGAACATAAGTTTAACAATATTTCAAAATATCAGAAAATGCCTTGTTTTAACCAAAAAGCTAAAGAGTGCTTTTTGAGAACATACCCATTGCTGTTCCTTTACTGGACTGGGTGTGAGACACAATACTGTTTTCCAGTCAACAGCAGCAGCAGAAGTAATATTTTTGCATAATAATTTGCATATTTCTAAATCTGCAAAATAACTGACTTTACAGTATGTTGCAAAAGAATCATCACTACATTTTTTTGAAATGTAGAAATAAATTTCACTACTAACCATTCTAGTACTTTCTTTGTTTGATGATAGTAATGGAGGAAGCGGGGTCCCCATGAAGATACTTGAAACTGGGACTCAGGGAGTGGATTCTGTCTGTGCCCAGGTCTTCCCAGGTGGCAGCAATTAGCTTGGCAGTACTCACCTGGAGACATATAATTGACCATAAAGCTTTATTGACTTACCTGTGAAGTATCCAGTTAGCACTGGTCTATTTAAAGCAATTAGGAATGCACAGATCAGCGCTTTTAGAAAGAGAACTTTTGTAAACTTCAGGAGGCCTTAGGAACAGTTTGTCTCCTTATCTGACCCTCCTGATCATTCTGGGCAAGCGCACCTCTAGAAAGCCTGGTTCCTCTCACCACCCACTCTCTTTGTGTTTCTTGGCTACTAGATTTGCTTCCTTTGCAATAGTCTTAGTGTCCTTGGTTGCATCCTCCTCAGCATTTTCTGTACACAGTCATCATTTTCTCAGAAGTACTCATATGTCTTAGGTATCACAAGACTAAACTCATGTTCTGTCGGCTGCATTAGGCCAACTCAGTACAAATAAATAGAAATAACCAAACATTTTAGCATAATGAGTTCCTACTGAAAGTTGGAAAACACTCAAGAGTCTAGTCTTCCCCCAAAGAAATATGTTTTGGTCAAATCTACGAATATTGAATGTTCACTGTGTGCAGACATGTTATATTGACATTGTTACAGTGGATTTCACTTTCCCACAGCTTTGATAATTTTATTTCACACCACATTAAAATTTATTTCACAGAGTCTTCCCCTCTTTCTCTTATGGACATTTGACCAAAACTGATGTACAATAAAATGGAAATGGTTGCCAGAATGGAAAGAAAACTTCCGCGGCTTTGCATGTCTGCAAGGTAATTTAAGAGCTCTGTGGGGAGCCTGCGAGGTTTCTTTATTCCCCTCATATAGAGGTATTTACACAAAAACTTTTACGTCCTGACCATTCACATGAAGCAGCACTGAAATCACTGAATTGGCCTTGAAGAACACCATAGAACAGACATGATAGCAAAAATCCTCAG
The DNA here is from genome assembly GCF_000317375.1 of Microtus ochrogaster. NCBI lineage: Eukaryota > Metazoa > Chordata > Mammalia > Rodentia > Cricetidae > Microtus > Microtus ochrogaster. Next base: position 17,743,323 of record NC_022032.1, on the reverse strand, counting down.
GCTGGGGATCTGAGAGCTATCTAAGCACCACTGCTTACTAGTTAGGGGAACTAGTTAGGGAACTGGCCAGCTCCAGAGCCCAAATTTCTCCTCTGTAAGTAGGTTTCCTGAAAATTACATATATTTGCATGATAAGGGGAATGTATAAATGTGTTTCATTATTTATGTGTGTATATGTGCCGAGATAGTGCAAGCATAAGTACAGGTACATCCGGAGCCCAGAAGATGGTGCAAGATCCTGTGGGACTGAAGTTCCAGGTGGTACTGAGCTACCTGACTCATGTGTTGGGTACTAAACTCAGGTGTTCTGCAAGAGTAGCAAGTGCTCTTTGCTGAGCCATTTCTCCAGCCCAAATATGTGTGTTTTATACATACATATACACACTTATTTATTTCCCACTAGATACAGAACATGAAATACACCCAAGAAATATATCAAGGAAACATGTAAAATCTCAAAATGAACTACCATTTGAGGCACATAAAATGCAGTTTGAAAATTCTGTTAATCAGATCTCAGGCATGGTCACAGTGGAACTTTTGAACTGAGCCAAATCCTATTGTCATCAAGCTTTATGGTGACCTTTGGCAACTTTCTGTATGACAGTCTTTCCCACATAGACTGAACTGGCTGACCCTCACTGCCTTTCTTACTAGAAAACTTAGTTTCAGCTAGCACCAAAGGACATAAAGGCCACCAACGAGTCCATGTCTGATGAGGGTAGACCTGTATGCACACTTCCCGCATTTGTGACACCATAGACTGCATTTTCATAGATTGCCTTTTTGTGTTGAATCTCTAAATCATCCCAATAACTGTATTCTAATTGTTCTCCACTATGGCATTTCTGTTCTCTATCAAAAATGTAGCATTTTTCTTTATTTGGATGTTATTTTTTTATTTCTTCTGTTCTTACATAGATGTTTTTGTTGGCTCCCTGGAGTAGGTCTGAGCTGTTTATTCTAGTGCTGGTGACTGTTAAGGAAGAGAACCTCTGAACTAATGCTGCCACAATTCAATCAGCCAATGTATCCATTACTGATGTCATGGAATGACTTCATTGGAACAATGCAAGCATCAAGAAGGAGTTAGAAGGGGGGCAGATTATGTACTAATGAGTTGACCTAGCACCCTGAAGCAAGTTTGACAAAATAGAATACCCAGGCTCATTTTCTGCTTACAAGGAGTGTTCTATTTTAGCATGAAAGGAAAGAACTCAGTCAAAATAAAGTCTGAGAGCAGCCAAGAGTAAGAGGTGGATATGGTTGGCAGATATGTGCTGTCCTTTGTCAAAGAAGTATGTCGTGGAGGTCAGAGGACAACCTTGACTGCCCATCCTTGCTTTTTCACTTGTTTGACGCTGGATCTCTTGTTGTTTGCTACTGGGATAACAAGTTATCTGCCCCTTGAGCGTCTTGGATTTCTCTTGTCTCTCGCTCTCATATCACCATAAAAACACTGGAATTAGAAACAACCAGTATCACAGCTGGCTTTCTATGGATTCTGAGAATCCAAACCTTGGTCTTCATGATTATGTGGCAGGTGAATTATCCACTTAACCATCTCCCCAGCGATTTGACCATAGATTGAAAATGTGGACTTTATTTTTCAAAAGTAATGATGTAATATTGGAGAAATAACGTGCAAGTCAGAGGACAACCTTACGTACTGTTTTTCAGGAACAGTGCTCACCTTGTTTTTAAGACAGGATCTCTAGTTAACATGGAGCTTGCTCATTCGGCAAGAAGACCGGTCAGGAATCCAAAGATCTACCTGTCTCCACCTCTCCAGGACTTCATACAAAGCCCTTAGTATTATGTTTGGCTTGGGAGGTTCCTGGGAGTTGAGCTAAGGTCCTCTGAGTTGTGTGGTAGGCACTTTATCTACTGGTGTGGCAGACGCATGACTGACAGCCATTTTCCAAGACCTCTGATAATTTTTTAACGCTCAAATTCCATTTAAAGGATTACAAATGCAACAGAATTAGAAAATGTTCATAGAAATTAGAGACATAGAACACTAGTATTTGCTTCTCTTGATTGTCTTCTCTGTAGGTTGGTCTTATTAATTTTTGGATGAATTAGAAAAGGAATGTGATTCACCTTTAAGAGTTCTATCAATCTTACATTATAATATCTACTCTTTGTTCTGAAACTGTTATTTGTATTTATATTCATGCTTAATAATTATACACTGATTAGCATTTTTCTCTATCAGGTAAATGCGACCTTCAACTTGCTGATCTTGCTTTGCTTTTCCAGTGTTCACTTATGAATAATTTAAGTTCAGCCCATGGGCATTTTACAAAACACAGTGACATGGATATCTTGATAAGCTGCTAATTAATGATTTTATCAGCAACCTTTCCCCAGTGCAGAACAGACATCATGCCTTATGAATTTTATGACTTAAAGTTTGTCTAATATTTTATGCTACCTTGAGATGGGTAGCGAAGGATTTAAAATTAAGGAACTGGGTACTTCCATAAATTGCACAATGAATGTATTTCAGGTCATTTCATGTACTTTTTGTAGAGAAATAGTGTCCATAATGCCCTGTTCTCTTTTTCTTGAGGGCCTTTTCTCATTGTTTGTTGCCTGCTGCCTCTGGGTTCAACAACTGGTTGAAATCAGGAACCTGAAACTTAGCACCCACAGCTAGTTTTCTTATAATAGTGAGATATATAAACACAAAGATAAGTGAAGCCCAGGTATAAAATTTTATAGGAAGTACTTGGAATGACAAAAATAGAGTTTTTATGCTTAAATTGAAACATGATTTCTATAACACAGAAAGACAATATTTTTAAAAATTAGGGAATCCAGTCTTAGGAAACCACATAGTGATGAAAAGTATTGTATTCTTTTCTGAAAGTGTTCAGTGGTGTCAAGCTTGATTTAAAAATCTGATGTCATAGACTTTACTCCAGAACTGTACAGTTTTGAATTTGAATATATACAACTGGGAAATAGCAGATGAGGACATTATATGAACATTATTTATAGCAGAAAAATGTAATTTAAATGAGAAATGAAATAATTATGACATATCTTAATGACAGATGGATTTCTGTAGGCTTAGGGCCATGGATATGGTAGGATATTTATGATGCCTTCAGTTATGATAAAAAAAATACTGATTTTATTTCTCTTAGGAAAGTAGATTACAGGTTTACCCCTTTTTCCATTATATACTTACTTCTCACCTTTAATCACTACATATAAGTTTTATAAATGAAGAAAAATTAACTACCATGTTTACTGTAATAGTTATTTTGTAGATTATGAATCTAGTCTACTTCAAATTCAAAAAAGTGTATTATAAAAAGCAAGATAGCATAGTCTATTATCTATGCCTCTCAAAATTAAAAGCACTCTGGGAAATTTTCTTTCTCTAACTAAGCAAGTGTGGAGGAGAATTGAGAACCCTTAGTCTGGTCAGACGTTGATATGTCCAAAGAGTTCAAATGGAAGCAGGTTGCAAAGCAAGGCATGGAGTCAGCAGATGAGGTGAATATAGAAGAGGGGCAATTCAAACCCTCCCTCATTGATTTTTCAGGAGGTAACATGATTTAGGGATTATTGAAAAGAATAGTGACAAAGCCTAATTTACTTTTTGAGGATATCCTTGTGGGTATTGATAAAAGACAGAAATTAATGTAGACAATCACAAAAAGCTTTCTATGGGAGACAGAGTAGTAATGGGGCTTTATTAGAGACAGTGACAGTAGAGAGGAGCTGAAATGTTTGGAATATATTGTGAAAATAAGATTGGCGATTCATATAGTCTAAAGTTGCTGACACCATCCAGGCATTGAAAGGTCACAATTTCTGTAACATTTAAGAGATTGGTCTTTAGAAGAGTAAATCCTGAAAATGGATTTCTCATGAATGGGTTTCTCAAAGGTCTTTAAAGGAGCTTTAGGAATTCTATATAGGCACGCTATGGATTCAGTGTGTAGGTGCCCATCAATAGATGAGCGCTTAGAGAAAATACGATCCACACACACAATGAAGTCTTAGTAAACTCAATTATTCAATAATTCCATTTGAAAGGTAATAGAAAAAAACCAAAAGTGAATATAAGAAGGCAGGTTTCACATGCTTTCTGCGATCGGAAGAAGATAAAATTGCAACACAAATCTAAAGCTATAAGGGAAAGATAAGATGATTGAGGAGACGGAAGGAGGAGGAAGAAGGAAAAGGAGAGAGAGTTAGAAGAGGGGATATGGCCAAAGCATGTTATATGGATTACAGAAATGTCACAGTTAGAGCTCACTTGTATGTACAAGTAACATGCATGAGTAATCACACATATTAAAAGGGACTGAGTGGTTGGATACAATGTACAGGATCCATTCTGAAAGCAGGGATTACACTACCCACACACTGAACTTGGCCTTCCCAGTCCCCAGAACTCTGGAAAATATATTTCTGAATATTAAGAACTCATTCCCAAGTATTTTGTTTAGTATCACAAAATTACTATGATTGGAAAATTGTATAAGGAATTAACTGTGGGGATGTGGAAGAATGGGATAAAGAAGTTCCCTTTGACTCATAACTGGTTAAGAGTCTTACTGATAATTAAACTAAGTGAGGACCGAACTTGATTAAATCTGTTTTAACTGCTATCATAATATCATATAATTTCATGATTATTTCTCTTAGCGTGGTATGTCATGTTTATATGAATTTAACTGTTAATTCACTAATAAAATTCTAAGACAAAATGCTCTTGGCCTCAAGGAGACCCATGAGAGATAAAGCATGTATATACAGATGTTTGTTAGATAAATGTTCATAGCAGCATTTTCCAAGGGTGTATTATGTGCAAATTGCACAAGCATCCCTTAACAAATACATAGATATATAAAATATAGACTATACATTAACCAGATTATTGTTTGACAGATAAAAGTAGGAAGTGCTGTTACATGCTGTGATGTGGATGAATCTTGAAGATAGTATGTTAATCTAAAGGAGCCAGTCACAAATGTCTGCAGATTACACAGCCTCACTTACATAAAGAATATTTAAAATAGACATATTTAGAGAAGAAGACTGTGCGTACTGGGGAGGAAGGTGGTGGAGTAAAGGGTTAGGATTTGGGGGGTTTATTTAAAATTAGAGTTTTTCAAACTTTGATAATACTTTTACAAACCAGTGAAGTAACTAAGACCATATTTTAAACTTCACCTGATTAGTTTTCCTGTATGTCTATAAAATAATGACAATACCAAAATGTTGTGCAAAAATGCAGAGATTGTCACATTTTAATTTAAAAACATGATACACATGAAGCATATCAGACCAAATTAATTACATGTAGTAATTACTATGTCTATTTGAATTGCACAGCCATCTTTCTTATCTGCTCTTTTGCTTTTAAGTTTTCAGTTACTCATGGCTCATACTAGACTGAAATATTAAATGGAACTCCAAAAATAAACATTTAATAGTTTTAAAATAAACTCTATTGTAATATATTGTTAGACTTCTTTTTTTTTTTCTTTCGAGTCAGGGTTTCTCTGTGGCTTTGGAGCCTGTCCTGGAACTAGCTCTGTAGACCAGGCTGGTCTCGAACTCACAGAGATCCTCCTGTCTCTGCCTCCCGAGTACTGGGATTAAAGGCGTGCGCCACCACCGCCCGGCATTGTTAGACTTCTAACATTATGACAGTCTTTCACATTTTATTGTGATGACCCAATAAGTTGAACTTCATCACACATATGTCTCAGTGGATCCAAACATAGTATGTGGGGAGATTAGTATTCTCTTTAGATTCAGGCACCCATTTGGGATTTAAAAATATTTCCTATGAATGAGGAAAATGAATTATAACATTTTTACTAGTGCTGTTTGTGTGTGTGAATTCATATATACAAATACACACACATTCATGTGTCTGCTAGTTGTTTACCAGTCTAAAGCCTGCATTTCTGCCAATATAAAGAGTTTTGATAGAATTATAGAAGGGGAATAATTGTAGATTTTCTGCTCCAAATGATGTTAAAGATTCATTCTTTTACAGTAAACTGGAAATGCTGATCTCCTTAGGAAACCTTGCGTTAATATTACAAGGACACACACGTTAAAATTTAGCAAACCATTCCTAAAGAAGTGTAAACACTCGTCTGAGGGGCCTATGATAGTTTCATCGGTGGCTGAGTCGCACCTTTCAAAATCAGTTCAAGCCTGCCTTGCCTCCACTGGTCACTGCAGCAGATTAGTACAGAAAAGGTCCGTACTGAACGTGTATGCCATCTCCATCCTGACGCCTTAAAACAGAACGTTAAAAATGGAAGACTTGCATGATTAACAGTCTTCACAGGATTGTCAACTTTGATCCCTAATTGCTGTATTATAATTCCTAGTTTTCTATACTTACAAGTGTCAGGTGTTTTTCCATATATAAAACTATATATATATCAAATGTAATAGTTCATAATAAAAGTCATAGTTAATGCTGCAGGTCTGTTTATAACTTAGGAAGCATATTCACAAAGGCTCAGAGTTGTTAGAGCTCTCTATCAAACTAGCTAATTAATTAGAACACAAATTATACATGAATTTAAGCATTATCGTGAAAAAAACATGTAAATACATGGAGACATTCCTATGCTGAGATATAACCTTTGATAAATGCTGAGATTCTTGTTCCAGATAATGAGCTAAAACCTTTTGCAAACTTTCTTTTCTTTTGATTCTGTCATTTTTTTCCTTATGGGTTTGAACTTTGAATTCTATTTTAGACACCCAGTTTATTTACTTGTTTGGTAAAATTCCTTGTGTCCTATTCAAAAGTAGATCACTAAAAACCAAGTAGACATGCTGAGCTGGGCTTAGTAGCTCAGATCTTTGTGATTTTTGTGGTGTGGGGACCAGCATGGTCTATATTGTTAGACTATCTCAAAACAAACAAAAACTAAGTATTTGTAATCAATAAAATTGGGCAGAAATTTTGTTCAAAAGTATTAAAATTCTGTTTCTTTTCTGAAAGTAATATCAATTTAACCTGGCTGGCAACCAGTTTCTTTTCTAAATTTTAACCGAGAAATGGTGTTGAATCTATTTCACTTAAGAGACGTAGATATGCTCTAAGCCACAGCTACCTCGCTACTTAAAAAAAAAAAAAAATTCTTCCAACTTATTGACTTCATAGTAAAAGTAACTAACTTGTAGGATACATCCACAGTAATGATCTCTTACACTTGAAAGGTGGAATACATGGGATGAGAAACCTCAATCTTATGGATATGAGATTGAGAACTTTCACTGCTGTTTGTAAGTTGGCTTACTTCTTTCTTTCTGTCTCTCACCCCTTAAACAACACACTGATGCAGCATTAACAGTTGGCTCCCATATTTTTTGCATTTATCCATTGCTTCATGTATCACTTAAAATCTTTTCTTAAAAACTGCATTCCTTTGTGGTTCCATTACTTTGGCTTGATTTAACGCTTCTACTTTCCCTTTCTCTTTAACAATGTTAACATTTAATTCTGGCAAGATTAATGTGGAGCTTGTAAAGGCTGTCCATTTTGAGACCTTGCTCCCATGGACATGAAAATTGACTAGGGATAGATGTGTGGCCCAAGCTAGGCTAATGCAAAAATCTTATCTTAGTAGAGTTGACAGATAAGTGAACTTCTCTGTGGTTTTGTTAAATGTTGATGCTCCCTTCAGCTTCTTAAGCAGTCGCTGGCTTTGTGTCTCAAATGTCACTTAATTTACAGTGGGGACTCCTTGCTCCTTCAGACATTTCCCAATGCTTTTTCTCCCCATCTCCCCTAACACCTCCTGGATTGGAATCTATTATCATCAAATGACTTACTACTACTCTGAACTGTTGTCATGCTACTTTACTAAATTTGTAACCTCATTCCTGGAAGATTTATTTACTTGTTTCCTGATTTTATTTCCAGAAGGATTGTATTTAATATGTTTAGAGATTTCTTTCATTTTTAAAATGTGAATGTGAAGTCAGGGGGAAAGGTCACATGTGCCTGAAAGCCAGAGAACAACCTCTCAGGTGTCATCTTTGGTGACTAGCCCTTTGGAACAGTCTCTCGTTCACCAGGATCTCACCAACAGGATAAACTGATTGACCAGTGATACCCAGGAAGCTGCCTATCTTTGAGACCCTAGCACTAGGATTACAAGTGCACAGCATGCACAATGGACATCTAACAACTGAAAATGGTCCAAAGCCTGCAGCCCACCCCATCGAGCTTGGCTCCATCAGCTGAAACAAATTCAGTCAAGCAAGAAAGAATATGTGTTTTTTTTCCCTTTATAGTGACTCAGTCTTGGAATGCTTTATTTCATAGTACTCTGGAACATTTAAGTATAATCCAATTCCCAATTTCCTCATCCATCCTGATGAGAATTCCAGTCTTTTGATTTCTCACGACCAAAGTAAGAAGGTTATTAAGAATCCATATCTTCTTCTCACATTCCAAACCCACACTGTCAAGCACTCTAATTGCTTGGTCTTCCAAAAATCTTTTTGCAATACATTCATTTCTCTGCTGTGTGAAGCTGATGGAAGCTATCATCTCCTCCTCCCTGGGGAATCACTATAGCTGCTGAGTGGAGCCCCAATTCTCTAGTCTCAGTCAGATTGGTTTATATATTTATTAAATATATAACTACTTATATATTTAAAGTTGTGATGTAGCAGGACATTCATCTTGCTAAGCAGTAACCATTTCACTCCTCTGCTTAAGACTTTCTGCAAACCTCTTGCCCCACTGAAGTCAAAGCCAAAATACTAACAGTAGTGTACAGGCCTTGCAAGATTTGTCTTTATCTCAACACCACTCATCACTTTGATGTTGAGTTCTGTTTGTAATGTCTCACTCCAAGCACACTAATGAGCTTGCTCTTCCAAGAACAAACCGAGCATGCCTTGTGCATGAGTCTTTTTGTCACAATTTTCTGCTTGTGGCACCACTTCCCACAAAAACAAACAAACAAGCAAACTCTCCTTTAAACATCAGTGCTCCTGTGGCTTTCAAACGCTGTATTCACAGTCAGCCTCTCGGCATTAGTGACTAGATCACTATTACAGAATTTCACACGCTGGATGTATTATGCAACAGAGGGGTCGTCATTCACAATTCTAGAGAACCAGGGCTGTTCTAGGCTTCCACTCTTGGCTTACAGATGGCCATGTTAATGTTCTCCACATTATCTTCCTTTAAATGTCTGGGTTGTCTTGCTGAATAAATAAAAAATAATCATATAGGGCTAGGACTCATCCTAATATTCCCACTTTACTGTTTTTTTTTATAAAGATCTTATCTTCAAGGAAGAGCACATTTGAAACTCAGTCTTAGGATTTAAACATGAATGTGAGGGGATACAATACATCCTAAAGAATGTCCAACTATCCCTACTCCTCAAACTAATTCTTTTCTCTTCTCTTATTTTTCCTTATTCTCCTTACGATATTTATTACCTTTAAAAAATATAGTGTTTTATTTATTCTTTCATTCTTTTCAAGAATGTATTGCTACTGTATCCCCAGATAACATTTAGATGTGTTTGATAATTATTCATTGAATAAGCTTATTTCTCCAAGTCTGTGATTTCTTTTTTCTATCTTCACAATTTTCTTATAAAATCTGATCTTGTGCTGGGAACAAGCTGAATATAGAATAACCATTATAATGACAGTCTTTGGAAATGTAAAAAATGAGATGGCATTAAAGTAAACTTTAAAACACATTTTAACATTTCAAATTACTGTTGATATTCTCATAAACTGATGTCCTATGGACACACTTCATGGTTTATTTGCAAGGTAGAAATCACTTAGGACCAAGGATACCACTCTGTGACATATGTCCTAAAATCGACTTCTGGTTCAACTGTAGAACTATCGACATTTTTATTAACTTCTCTGTATTCCTTTGAATTATCTTTAAAATAAGCAACATCCTGAGATATCTTTTTCAATTGCATTTCTCTGATTATGTATGTTTATTTCAAAGTCTCTTCCAGAATTATAATGACATCTTTACTTTAAATTATTTTAATTGGTTAGTCTACATTCAGAGCAAATACTTCATATAAACCAAGGGATTCCCTAGAAAAGAGCATATAGTTAAATTAAAAATTTTACCCCCAATCTCTAACCCGTATTCATTGCTAAACTAGACTAAGTCCCCTAAAAACCCTAACACCAGCTATTCTGCCCTATCTTTAGGCAATAGGCATAGGAGAGAAGTATTTTATTAATTTTTAAAAAAAAAGAAAAACTGTTAATAACTCACAGGAGTGATGTAGTGGTACTGGTAGCATATAATTTCAATAAACCTTTAATAATTATTTTTGTGGCCAGTAATTGACAGAGTTTCATCAAGATGATTTTTTCACACTTATGCTAAACTACATGTGCCCTTTTTACAGAGGCACAGTCAAGAATGTGAACAAAAGTGTCTTGTTTGTGGCTGTATCGTCTATGGATGGTCTGAGGACACCACAAATAATCACCTTTTCCACCTTTGTTCTGAAACAGTCTCATACCATTTAGAAACTTTTATTTTTAAAGTGAGGCGTAAGTTCTCACTGAATCAGTCATTTTGTGCATGTGTCAATTTTAAAACTGCAAAAGGCAATAGGACCCCATCACATAAATACAAGACTGTCACTTAGAAAGCAAACTTGAATCTCATTTTAAAAGAAAATAACATAGGCACAAAGGAAAATGAGCTTTAACTTCTCTTGAGAGAGTCAGATTGAAACTGAGCGCCGAGGCTAATTATTTTCGATTTTCCAGTCAATGTATCCATCTTTATGGAAATCACAGTATAAAAACAAGAACACTATTTTTGCCAGGCTACTCTATGTAATAAAGTGGGTGTTTTTAGAAGAACTCCTCTGTCTTCCTTCTGCATTAAACACGCCTTCCATCCACAGCTGCTTTTGGAAGTTGTACGCAGTTTTAATCAGGGGCTGCGGATGACCGAGTGTCTGCCAGGAACACCAGAGACAAAGCTGCTGGAGCTGCTGGCTTCTGCCCATTTACATTTGTGTTTTAAAAAATGTGTGTTGGTTTCAGGGAGGGTGACATTAATCCAGTGGAATGAATCAATTCTTCATGATACCAAATATTTCCATTGGTGTGTCATTATATATAATGGTGATTATATATCTGCACTCCCCATTGCTGATGAATCATGAAACATGCTCCTGGGGACCTCCACACTTGCTATAGAGAAGGAAGACAGAACAGCATAAGTTCTAAAACAGGCGACAGAAAGAAACGTGCTATGTATCATAATATGTAATTTTTTTTTATTTTTCATATACTTTATTTTCATTTAGGTAAGATAAATTTCTCAATTTATCTATGACACATATTGTGTATGTGTGTGTGTGTATGTGTGTGTGTATAAATAAGATACATGTAGTCCGTATTACATATGTGAAAAGTTTGAAACCTATTACAATTGCTGCTTCAAGTTACTGGCTCATGTCTTCTTGACTACAAGTATTGCCTTTTGCGGTGGTTTGCGTAGGACAAGTATACCAGATGTCTCCTGTGGTCAGAGGCTTCATCCCCAGGGTGCTGATGCTGGGAAGTGGTGGGATCTTTAGAGGGTGAGTCTCTTGTGAGACTGTATGCTCATTAGGGGTGTGCTTTTAGCACATGGTCACAGGCAGTGCTTAAAAAGATGGTTACGGAAGTCAGGGTATGTGCTTCCCCGGTGCCTCTGTTTCTGGTTCCGGATGCAATAATTAGTTTGCACCGTGGCTGTCCATATCATAAGGTGCTGTAGCAAAGGGCTGGTCCTTATCATGTTTGCTATACCATGTGTATTTTCAACCTCCAAAATTATAAACAAAATATGTTTCTTCATCAGTAGATTGTCTCTGATTCTCAATTTCTCTTTTGTTGCTTTGTTTTGTCTTATAAAACAAGGTATGTAGTCCAGACTGTCTTCATACTCCTGATTTTCTAGCCTTAATGTCTTTTAGTTGTTTTGAAATTTTTTTCATGTGGTATATCTTGATCACATTTCCTTAGCCAGTTACTTACAGATCATTCTTATTGTCCTATCCACTCAATTGTATACCCTTCTTTTTTGTCTCTTTAGAAAATAAACAGGCAAACAAATAAACAAAAATTGAAAAACATACACACACAACAACAGAAATGAAATTGGATACCATATAGACAAGCAAAAGATCAATATGATGACAATATGAGATAAAAATCTACACAAACACCATTGAGGCCATTTGGCCTCCTGCTGCTGGGAAGGGGGCGTTAATAAAATGTGATTAATATATCCAGTGAGACTCCGTTGAATGTTGTGGTAATAGGAGTGTGCCCCTATACCTGAATTTCAGATATTCCCATATACTGAAAAAGAACAGACTAAAGCACATTGGGTATCAGTTGAAAAGTTATAGGCAAGAATATGTGCTTGAAGTTAACCGTTCCATACATTATTTGCTCCAAGACATTTAAAGAAAGGACTATGCTTCCTCAAATAGGCAAAACTGTAAACATTTGTCAAATGGATTAGATTGTCTGGAAAAATTGTTAGAAACTAGGTCTTCTCCAAGTATGGTGACTTTTCAGCATGAAAGTGCTCACACACAATCATGGACCTCGTGCAAATGTAATGACTGAGGTATAATCATAATGGATGTTTATTACAGCTCTGCCTCCTGAATGTTTAATTGAAATGGTTTCATATTCTCAGACTTAACACAATGAATTATTTTTAAGCATGTTAAAATTTAATATTACATCAAATATTGTAGTAATTGTTAAAATTGATTATTGATAATTAATATTGAATTTAACATCAATATGATTTTGCAGGGATTATACTTTTCCATGACTTTATTCATATATAATTGTTATCTTAAAGTTTTAGAAAATCAAGACAAAGTGGACGAGAGTAGGTATGATATAATATTTATAACAGTTAGTGGCCTTTGGAGTATCATCTAGGTATGCCTTCCATATGCTTACTTACAATTAATTCAAAAGGAGAATGTTCTTATAACTGTATTAGTGATGTATTAACGACTTAATTTCACACTGACCTTCAGTCACTGAAGCATTCCAAAGTGCTTTCTGAGTGATCAAAGACACAGTTCTGCTCAATTAAATTTTAGTGCAAAGAAGGATATTAATAGGAGTTATGTTAAATTATTACATAAAACTAATAATATGCTATGCATAGTAATGTATGTTAACAAGAATAATATGTTCACTGACACTGTAATTTATTATATATTTGGAATTTTTGTTTCAAAAATTTTCAAACAAACACATATTAATAATGTTCTAAGGATGTGTTTCCCAGATACACTCATTCAGAAGGGCTCTTTTATAATTTTTCATATCAAAAATAAATGGTTCATCTCCAGGCTCTCCTAAAAGCCCCCTTTCCCTATACATTATATGGTGATTGTCCATTGACCTGATCACCTCCCATTTAAGACTATCGGTGTCTACTGGACCAGGACCCCCTTGTCTATGCACAGATTGTTCTAGAGATGCTTGCCTATGTTCCCCATTCATTGTGATCTGGTGGGAACAGAAGGCCAAAAGGCAGTAATTACAATACATGAAAATCAGTGCTATTGGGGTTAATTAGAATCTATAGGAAGATACAGTGTCAATGCTGTAGGAAGATCTTTCTGTATATTGTGAATATGTATTGTTCCTATTATTGGTTAGTAATAATAGCTGTATGGCCTATGGCAAGGTAAGATAAGGTCAGTAGGAATAACCAAAGTGAGGATTCAGATGAAGAGAGGTGGAGTCAAGAGAGATGGCATCCAGCCGCAGAAGCAGCAAGCTGTGTTAGACCACCAGCAAAAGCATGAGCAACGTGGCAATGCATAGATTAAAAGAAATGTGTTAATTTCAAAGTAGGAGCTAGTTACCAATAGGCCTGAGCAATAGGCCAAACCATTTGTAATTAATAGTAAGACTCTGTGCTATAATTTGGGATCATGTGGTCGAGACAAAAAGTTCCACCTCTATTAACAGTGCAAAGAGGATGTGAATCTTCAGTGTAGTTCTAGAGTTTGAATTGGTGTCATCATATAATACAGGAACCTGAAGAAAGACATGAATTCAGGAAAAATTCTTGGTAAGTTAGATTGTACAAAGTTTAATGGACCTAGATGGAAAAGCACATGAAGACTGTTGGGGAGCTAAAAAAGAGAATGGAATACAGGAAGGGAAAAATATTAGAAACTTTTATCTTGTGGACTACAAGACACAGTCAAGAACAGAAAACGAACAGAGTGGGAAGTTGATGAAAAGCAAAGGAGAAATGGGGAGAGAAACAATGAAGTTATTCAGATAAACAGTTATCTTCTGGAGGACTACTTGGAGGTTTTACTTCGGTTAACTTTATTTTTATGTTGGAAGTATGTGATCTGCTTTTGTGATTTTTTTTATTGATTTTATTGAGCTATACATTTTTCTCTGCTCCCCTTCCTTCCTCTCCCCTCCCTTTTATGGTCTTCCATGGTCCCCATGCTCCCAATTTACTCAGGAGTTCTTGTCTTTTTTATAGTAGCTCTGTGGAGCATGTCCCATTGTCACTACTTTCTAGGTAAAGTTAACAAAAGCAAAACTTGGTGGTGTGTAGTTACTTGCTCAACTGTAAGGCAAACAGATGATAAAGCGAGATTGCAAATCTAGTGCCACCTGCCTCCAGAGTGTGCATGCAGTGTCCACATGAGCAGTCATCATTACATTTTACGTAACTTTTCAATGGGAATGCGTTACTTACCACATGATCAGAAAGAATTGAAAAGCAACATGATGAGCATACCTACACATTAGCAACTCTCAATAGACAGCTTACCATCCACCCAGCCCCACAGCACCTGCAGGAACGTCTTCAGTGTAGCTGCGTCATGTCCGCAGAACATGACGGTGGCGTGGCATTGAGGTTATGAATTACAGAACTCATTAAGCCCATGAGATGCTTTAGTGAAAGGATGAATGTGTAGAAGACTGCATAGTAGAACCTAAGACAATCAAACCTTAATATAGAACACTCCCCCAATGGCAGCCTCCTGTTCCTATGGACTGGATGTTACAATTAATATGTATGTTAGGTCACAAGGTCACCAAATCACTTAATATCTTTGCTACTTTATGTTCACTGTAGTTTGCTCTTCTTTGGCTAGGGAGATTAATTTCACAAATAGTCTTTTTAATCTTCTTCAGCGAGTGCTCTAATTTACCTTTGAAATGAAATGCATTGTCAGTGAAGGAATGAGTCTCTATTGCAGGTCCACTCTATGACATGTGTGCATCCTGTTTGAAATCTTCCAGTAAAGACAGAGACATCTGGAACGGATAAAAGCCATGGTGCGTGAACGTGCATGCATGCGTGTGTGTGTGTGTGTGTGTGTGTGTGTGTGTGTGTGTGTGTGTGTGCATGCACATTTATGTGTGTGTGTGGTGTGCAGTGGCAGGGATCAGAGGACAACTTTCAGGAACTGATTCTCTCCTTCCATCACGACTTCTAACCATTGTCTGGCTTGGTTGGCAAGAGCTTTTACCTGCTGAGCCATCTGGTTGCCCCTGTTTGCATACCCCCTGAAAGTTCAGCGTTCTGACTCAGTGTGAATGTAACTTGCAAAATTTCAATAATAAAAGAGAAATAAGAGTCAAATTCTGATACACAACATTGGGTTTTATAAAGTTCATAGGAAGTGATGTCAATATCCGCATCTTTCCTCAAGTTCTGAAATTCCCAATAGTTAAAAGTAAAGAAAGAGATAAAAACAAAGGCAGCAGGCTGTGTATGACTGCACTTCAGCATCCAGGAAGCTAATGGAGGAGAATCACACTTTTGAGACCTGTCTAGCTGCATAGTTTGGAGTGCAGTTTGGACTATGTTTTGATACTTTGTTACAAATAAGCAAGAACTTCCCTTCTGAAAAAAACTAAGGTTAAAAAAACCCCAAAAAGAGTTCAATAAGAAAATTATATTTCTCCTGTCTTTTCGCCATGGAATGTAAATATAAATATACTGTGACCTGAATTCTAAGATTCAGACATGGGGCTGGATATGACAACATGGAGTGGAGCAGATATCTATATTAGGACACTACAGATTTCATACTAATTGTCAATTCTTTAAAATTGTTCTTTTGAGTAAATCAGAGAATTTTGTATCCTTTCATAAGCTGAATTTGCCTGATGAATTTACATTGTTTTTGCAATAAACATTGCCTT
>NC_022032.1:17709501-17726981 GCF_000317375.1 Microtus ochrogaster | reverse complement strand
TCTTAATTTTTTTCTAATTTTGGAAAATCTCTGTATCTTATCTGCCTATATCTGAATACCTACCTTCTATTATTCCCTTAATAAAGCCCATCCATTGTTAAATGATACAGAGTTCTTATGATGTAGTATTGCAATTAAAATCCATACTCGAAAAGGTGAAACAAAATTAGCATCAACTAAAATTAGGAACCAGGAAACATTAGTGCAATAATATGTGAGTTATCACTACATATGCAGGAGTGTGAATAAGTTAAGTTAATCACAGTTTACGATCCCCAGGAGAACCATGTGTTAGAAGAATTCTCTGGTCCATAAAAGATACTCTCAGTATTATTTTACTTGGAATGTGTATGACAATATGATTTGCATATGAAAAACGTGATGCAGTCATTTGAATAATTCTTCTGATATGAACCCAGTCTATGTCTGTTCTAAGGTCAACTTTAAGTTTGATTGCCTAAGCCAATCTCAGTAAAGAAAAAGATATGTATTCAAGTTTGCTAGAAATTAAGGGACAGATTGGTTGGATGAATGAACTACAGGAAAAAAATTAAAAAGTCACACACAGATTCATTATGTCTTTATTGAATTTTTCATGCATGTGTGCATACGTGTGTGTGTGTGTGTGTGTTGTAGGTAGTGCATGTCAGTGTGGGTACATTGCAAATGTGTTTGGAGAAGAGAGAAACCAGAGCTCAATACCAGCTATCTTCCTTGATTGCTCCCCTCCAAGCTCATTACTTGAGACAAGGTCTCTCACTGAACCTGGAACTCACCAATCTGGATAGGCTGGTTGGCCAGAAAGTACCAGGGATCCATCCTTATCTCCCTCTAAAGCCCTTGGGTTGCAGTAGATAGCCACCATGCCTGCCCTTTTCCTTGGGTGCTGTGGATTTGAATTCAGGTCTTCATGCTTGTGTGACAAGCACTTTACCAACCGAGCAACCTCATCAGCCCCACACTTTTTCAACTTGTCTAGTTTCAGCGGACATTAAAACTTGTTTGTCATACACAGAATAACCAAGTTGCCAGAATTAGGCCGTGGCATATGCTGCGAAGGCATGCCAACACTTCAGGGATCATACAGAAGCAACGCTTTGGGGACAGATCAATTAAACTAAGCTCTTAATCACAAGATGTAGAGAATTGCATTAGTGGTGGTTGGTACTTTGGTCCAAGACTATTGTTTTCACCGGGGAGTATTTGACCTATTCAAAAGAGATATTTGAGGACAGTTTAATAAAGAATCTATTTGTGGATTTGAGGACAGGGATATATATAGAGAAAGCAAGGAGGAATGCTGAAAGCAAGCACCACTTCTAGGTTTAGAGGTGCACAGGTAAGGGATTAATAACTAAAGGAGGGGGAGATTGAAAGAGTGCTGTGCTCTAAGTAGGGAACACATCCATGTCCTTTCCATTGCTCTGGAGATAAAGAGCCTATAGATCGTTATTCTGCCGATCATTCCTGTGTCTTTTAACAATTTGTCTCCATTTCCTATTGGCTGAGCCCAATCCCAAAGTTGATGTGGGAGTGTCAATGAATCTGTTGATTTCATTGGTTAAGCAATAAAGAAACTGCTTGGTCTCATAGGTTAAAACATAGGTGGGAGGAGTAAACAGAACAGAATGCTGGGAGGAAGAGAAAGTGAGCTCAGAGACGCCATGCTCCGCTCTCCCGGGCAGACGCACACGATGAAGCAAGCCGCCAGGTCAGACATGCTGAATCTTTCCCGGTAAAACCGGAGCTACACAGATTATTAGAGATGGGTTGATTGGGATATCAGAATTAGCCAGTAAGGGCTAAAGCTAATGGGCCAAGCAGTTTCTTTATTGCTTAACCAATGAAATCAACAGATTCATTGACACTCCCACATCACAAAGTCCTAGAACAAGAGCCCATTAATAGAAGTCCCTACAATTTAGCCTCTCAGATCAAGGAAAGAGCTGGAGAGCATGGAGTCTGAATCAGGTTGAATACACAGATAAAAGCTAGCACATCTGCCCTTCTGAAATTAATGACAGTGCGGCACTGAGCCGGACTGGAGCCTACAACAAAGCAAGGGAATGTGATAATATGGTTGTCTGGATCTAAAACACTGCTATTTTCCTCCTACTGGGATTTCTGCAGTCTTTCTATTTGGAAAATATGGAATACTGCAATGCCATGCCCCATGAGTACCACAGTTGTGAATTCCCCACGCTTCAACACCTCTGCCCAGGTCATTATTATCAGCGTCCTAGATTTCACTTTCTGACAATTACACCACATTTTGCTGTGTGTTTGGGGATGTTTGCCTCTTTCGCGTATCCATTGAGAAGGATTGTTCTCAAACCCAATGGGAAAAACATGTGCGCAGATCCTATATGCATAAAACCTGAGTAGAATTTTATGCCTCAGAACAATCAAGACTATGCATATTGTTCTCCCTGCCAGAAAGATTTGTGTTTGATTATATGTGTAATCTTAGAGATTGGCTAATATTCAAATAAATGCTGTTAAAACCACATGACTGAAGGTAGCTTGTTCCTAGATTTCCCAACAGATGAATCCTTTAATTTGGTATTAGTGTCTTCTAACTCACCATTGTATTACACTCAAAGGTTTCTGAGTATACGGGAGGTGTTTTTATTTTTTGGCTTCTTCATTGCTATCCCTCTAGAAACTGGAAAATAGTTAATCAAAAAGTATCATTTGATTAAAATGAATGAATTGAACAATGTTCATATAGTATAAGAACCATGCACTTCACATTGGTCATTTTCTATAAACCGGCTTAAATGAAAGCTAGGGTAACAACCTGGATGATGCTATGGAGAATTCTGCCTTGTATTACGAGACAAATTAAAATCAGAAGACTCAGCTTCAAAAGAAGTGCAATTTCTGTCACAGTAGCCAGAGGAGTGTCCCTGCCTGAGGATCCTATGTCTTCCCAGCCAATTCCCAGTGTTCTGTGCATTCTGCACACTACAAAATCAAAACACTGCCAGGTGTGGGAGAAATAGGCTTGAGTTATAGGTTAATAAAAATGATCTTTAATCTCTGTTCACTACTTATAAGTAGTTTACTTTTAAACAATAATCTATTTTATATGTACTTGTCACCTTACATTCATACTCATCCAAGCAATAGGTCTTGCAAAAACTGATTTTGACACCCAAAATAAAATATGAATCTATCAATGTACACTAAAGTAAAACGTAGATTTACCTTACTCGCGTTTTACCGGTATATATGTGCATATATGTATATAAGCACTAAAAAATAATGAGTAAAACTATTTCAACATTGCATGGTTTTGTAACTACTGCTTGGAGTCTTATGAGAATGAATGACTTTTAAGTTTTCAAGTGAAATCATTTTCATTTATGCCAATTTTATAATGAGAAATTATTTAGGTTAAATGAATTCTGATTGTTGTTACAGGAATGCATGAGAAAACTAATCAGTAGTTATTAATAATCTCTCATCTCCACCTAGAATATCACCAAACTTACCTCTTAGAAACAGAGTGGAAGAACTTACTTCTGTACATATTCACTATGTAGTTTGTCCCCTGTGATTTGTAGTGATGGGTGTTAAGTCCGCTTCTCATATTATAATACAGTTAGCAAATACATCTCCAGAATTCCTACAATGTTTCTTTATCCAGATCTATAAACTAGAATCACAGCCTGTGTAATCCTCCCCATGTCTAACCAATGCACATTTTGAGGGGTCCTTTCTTGTCATCCTGTCTACTACAGTACTTACTTATCAACCATACACTTGCAAATTTTCAGTTAGGGCTAGGGAGATGACACAGTCAATAAACCTATTTTCAATCCCAGATCCCATGTATAAAATGCCCTGGTACCTAAAGAGATGGTTCAGTGGTTAAGAGCACTGACTGCCCTTGCAGAAGTCTTGGGTTTGATTCCCAGCACCTACGCGATGGTGGTTTACAATCATCACTAACTCCAATTCCAGGGGAACAGTAACAGCAAAAGCGCTTTTAACCAACGTGACAGTTACTCTGAATATCAATTTGACAGGGTTTAGCACAAATCTCTGGGCATGTTTGTGAGGAATTTTCTATACTGTCTTAATTGAGGAGGAAAGACGCACGGTAAATATGGGTACTTCATCTCTAGGCCAGGGTATTAGATGACTATAAGGGAGAAAGGGAACTGAGCACCAGCTTCCAAATCCTGCTTCCCAGCACAGACGCCACATGAACAGATTCCCCATGCTCCTGCCCCTATGATTTCTCCACGATAAATGGTTATTCCTTGGAATTGTGTTTGAGAATGGGCCCATTCTTTTTTCAAGGCCACAGATGAGATGAGTGACTTGTGTAATGGATATAGAATTTTGGTTTTACAAGATGAAGAAAACTCTGGAGATGGATGGTGGTGATAGCCACAAGGATCGTGGACTTATTTAATGTCATTTAAAAATGGCTAAGAGGTAAATTTATGTTGTGTATATTTTAATACAGTTTTGAA
Organism: Microtus ochrogaster; assembly: GCF_000317375.1. Classification (NCBI taxonomy): domain Eukaryota; kingdom Metazoa; phylum Chordata; class Mammalia; order Rodentia; family Cricetidae; genus Microtus; species Microtus ochrogaster. Next base: position 17,722,494 of record NC_022032.1, on the reverse strand, counting down.
ACTGATACATGAAAAGGTAACATGAAAGAAACCACTCCCTGGGCATCTAGGATACCCTATAAGAAGCCAATGCAATGAAGAATTCTTGATGATGTCACTAGAATAGACAATGTGAAATTTAACTTCTCATATTTTCCAAGCACTGAAAAGCACTGAGGTTTCAAAGGTCAGAATACTTTTATTATTTTGAATGTCACATACTGCTTATTACCCTTTGCTGAGTATGTTCATAATGAATGTGACATTAATCTCAGATGAGCTCATATGTGACAGCTAGAAATTTCTTTTTTACTTTGTATAATTTAAGGACATTGTAAGGAAATAACTTAGCAACAGGGAACAACATTTGCCTGAATCTAATGAGCTTACATTTGAATTTTATGGTTTAATGTATGTCAATAAATGGTGCGTGTGTGTGTGTGTAGTATAGTGTAATGTATCACAAAGTCTTACAGTGATATGTATTTTTTTCTGAATGAGGAATCAAAGAGGTCGTATACTTTAAAGCTCCTCTGATCCTAATTCAGTGTTATTAATGATGATAATAAAGATAATGTGAGTGTGTATTGTTGTTTCACCCTGAGTATAGGTGTTTGTGTGCACTTGTGAGAATAGGTGCCCACAAACTACAGAAGAGGGTATCAGATTCTCTGGGGCTGTAGTTAAGGGCAATGGTCAGCCATCTGACATTGGTACTGAGAAATGAACTCAGGTCCTCTGCAAGAGCAGTGCACACTCTGAAAATCGGAGCCATTTCTTTTGTACCATGGTTTGAATTTTGGTTGTCTAAGGTGAACCGGCCAAATTTCACAAAAATATTTGGCTATCTTACTACCTGTCCCATAGCATTTTGTAAGATTACTCAATCTGAGGTAATGTTGAACATTCTGCCCCATCTAGCAGTAATAATTTTATGCAATTGAGGCTAAAATATTTGCTGTTTTGTACTCTTGAGATTTGCTATTTGATTTTGAAATACAATAATTACTGGGAAATGTGCTATATCTCATTTTAATGGACATTAAATGACTTGTTGTTTCTTGTTTTATATTCATTTTTCATATGGAAATGATTTTAGACAAAAAGCAAATTCAAGGGTTCTTATTCAAGTTCAAAATGAGTCATAAAGTAGCAGAGAAAGAATTGCAAGGTCAACAACTCAATTAACCGATTTGAACTGTTAATGAATGTGCAGTGCAGTGATGGTTTAAGAAAATTTTCCAGGAAGACGAGAGCCTTTAGGAGAGGGACATAGTGGCAGGCTAACAGAACTTGATAACCAATGGAGAACAATCGCCCACACTGATCCTCTTATGACTCCGTAGGAAGTTACTGAAGAAATTACCAAGGATCTCAACAAAGCCCATTCAAAGGTCACTCAGCACTTGAGATAAATTTCCAAGGTGATACAACATGTTCATGGGAAAGCTTTATGAACTGAATGGAAACCAAAGACTATAATAATAGGGCCAGAGAGATGGCTCAGCAATTAAAAGCATGACTTCTCTTTAAAGGATCTGCATGTTGGCTTACAACGATCGAAAACTGTCTTTCCAGGGCACCTGGAACCCTCTTATAGCCCCCACAGGTACAAGGAACACTTAAATTGCTTTTATATACATGTAGGCTAAACACTTACACATATAAAGTAAATATTTTTTATAATAACTCATCATGTTGGATTCTTGTTCTTTTATTCTGATTAATAACATACCATTTCTCAGTCAGATTTTGATAGGCAACAACAATGGAGCCCCATACTACAACTGGTAATGATCAGTTCAGTAGTAGGACACAGAAGATGTACCACAGCACTCTCCAAAACCTAATTTGTGTCAAAAGACAGTCCCGGTAACTGCTGGTCTTCTGCCCTGCTCCATTACAGCCTTCTGAATTCTGACAAAACCATAACACCTACTTAGCATGTCAGAAGTTCTGTGTGATGCACTTAGAACTGTAATTTTTGCAGCCCTCACTGCTGAGCAGAAAGTACCCAGTTTCTCCACATCAACCTGACCATGTCTGATGATTTGAGTAAGACTGGCCCCCATGACCTCACAGATTCAAAACATTAGGGAATGATTAGGCCTTGTTGGAGTAGGTGTGGTCTTGTTGAAGGAAGTGTGTTGTTGAGGTTGGGTGTGGGTTTTTTTTAAAGGGTCTCAAGAATTTATTTAGGTAAAAAATGGGGATAAACATTCACTGATACAGATTACATACCTCTGCGATCTAGCTGCTGTGTCCTGTTGTTCTGCCCAGGGGATCTGGGGTCCACCTTCCCAAGTATGAAAGTGAGAGAATATCCTTTCCTTCAGCTTTTAAGTGGTCACATGCAAGACAAGACCACACCCTAGGGCTTGCTGCCCCAAAAGTCACTGGCTAAACGGATTGGGTGTGGGGTTTGAAAATGTTCAAGCCAGGCCCTGTGTTGCTCTCACACCCTGCTGCATGCTAATCCAGATGGTGAGCTCACAGCTACCTCTCTAGTATCATGCCTGTCTTCATGTTGCCATTCTTCCCTCTCTGATGAGAATGGACTAAAGCTCTGAACTGTAAGTCAGCCCTAATTAAATGTTTTCCTTTATAATAGTTGCTGTGCTCACGGCACACCACAATAGAGCATTGATTAAGACACCACATGGTTTGCACCCTAATGGATGTATTGGGCTATGAAATTTCCCCTCATCTACCATATTTCCCTTACCTACTATGTACACTGTGGTCACTATGGCTTCTTTGAACACCTCAGCAACTCTGCAAGGAAACCCTTTGCACAGCCAGAAAAAAAAAAAGAAAAGAAACATTCCATGGGTTTGTTAAAGGCTGAAGCATAGGTTTTACACTACAGAAATAAGCAAAGTTATTTCCCATGGGCAAAAATATACTGACTGTAAGGATTGCTATTTTGATTGATAAAGATGTGTTTGAATCTAGTTATGATGTTTCGAATTTCAAAATCCAAAACAAGAATTCCTTTTGAATCAGCATACTATTTCTGCATTAGTGTTAGTTTCTGACTGGGAATGTCACAAATCATCAAGAATCTGTGTGCGTTATGTTAATATGAATTAGCTTTCATATAATTCTGGAGGCCGTGATTCAGAACCAGTTTCATGGAACGAAATTCAGGGTTGCAAGTCGACTTCTCCTGGAATCTCCAGGCGATAATCTTTTTTCTTGATGTTGTTACAGCTTCTTGAAGTTGTTGTCTTTATCACACAAATGTCTATCTTTGTCCTCAGAATCCCATTTTCTTTTTTGTTTTAAAGTTGGCAAGAATTTTGGAAGAATGATATTTGAGTATGTCTTACTAACTATACAGTATTTTTATCTTAATATGACTATTTTCTTAATGTCTAGTCTGCATATTGCATCCATCAATACTCTGTGAGGAGCTTATCTGCTCAAAACACAACTGCAGTAAAAAATAACTAATTATTAAAAATTAGATATGAAGCTAGCTCCAGCAGTGTACATTTCAGAGAAGAATATAAACTGTCTGAAATAAGATCACAAATGTCCACAGGATTGGCTTGATGGAGCTTGAAGAATTTGCAGTTTTGGGACTAGTTGAAAACTAGTGGGAACAAATATGTAAAAACAAAACAGAAATGAAGACAGATCCACGACAATATGGTGCAAGATGAACCATAAATACATCATGTTTAAATGCATGTATATGGTTTTTAAAGCACAGCTAAAGCCAAATTTGTTAGAAAGTATGATATCTATATAAGAGATGCAAATTAATAAGACTGAAAAAGTAGATTGATGCTAGATAATATTTATTTGTTAAATTGTTGTATAGTTTAATTTGTCATAACATTGTAGGTGGTCATTTTAATTATCTTCTTTCTTATAGCTAAAGGTACAGTGTAATAACACACAGCAGAAAGAAAATAAATATTCCTTCTAGATATAACTCTTTACAAAAAATAGTGTATATTTTACTTTCTCTATCCTATTTTATAATATACTCCCTGAAAAAATAATATATAATTGAAAGATTTGTAAGGTTAAAAAATACAAAAAAAAGGCAAGACAAATAATTATGAGGGGCAAAAGCCCCCAAGAATCCTATCAAGTTCCTTTTGTGTTTTACATCTACTGCTAGGAATGAGCCTGCACTTAAGTGTGGTTTGCCTATCCAGTGACAAAAATAATTTTTCATTTGAGAGTGATTATGAATTGGTGTTAGTTCCGGCTCAGGGTTGGGGGTTTGTAGTCATTTTGTCTCTCAGTGCTGGAACCCAATCTGACATAGACTTGTGAGTGCACTTTGGATGTTGCTGTAGTCTCTATGAGTTCATATGTGCATCCTTCTAATTCTGTCTAGGAGACCTTATTTCCTGATTGTCTACCATCCCCACTGATTATTAGAAACGTTTTACTTCCTCTTCTGCAGACCTTTCTGCTGTGTCTTGAGGAGAGGAGTTTGATGGAAACATCCCATTCAGGACTGAGTGTTGCGATGTATCTAAATCTCTGCTCATTGGCCAGTTGCGCATCTCTGTGTTTGCTCCAATCTGCTGCAGGAGGAAACTTCTCCAGTGATAGTTGAGCAGGATACTGACCTATGGGTGTATCAGGATGTCATTAGGACTTAACGTTTCTTTAGTAAAGTGATTGTATTTTGTTTTCCCCGAGATCCATGGCCTATCTAGTCTCTTGTTCTTGGTCACCCAAGCAGTACTGGGATAGGTTTCATCTCATGAAGTGGACCTTCAACCCAATCAGATATTGGTTGGTTACTATCACAACCACTACTGAACCACTGCATCAGGCAGGGAGGTCATCTTTGTAGATCAAAGGGTTTGTAACTGGGTGGGTCAGTGTTTACTTGACTTATGGCATGTTCAGAATGCCATCCAGTGCCATTAACATCAGTTCCAGGCACCAGCTGCGTGTTCAGTAAGCTATATAGATGTTGTCTTCAGCAGTAGGGCCTCACAAACCATTTGTAGAGAGAAAACAATAGCCCTTTCAATATCGTGAGTTTTGTAGGAGTTCCCATGGGGCCCCTATGGCCAACAATTGAAGTCATTGTAAGCCATTGCTGGCACTCAAGGTTTTATTTGGTGGTGAGAGATGTCTAGGTGAGGCTTTGTCTCCTTCATTCTTTGGTGTTTCCATTTAGATTTCTTTCATAAAAGTATTTTTAGAAGTTTACTCTGTGCAGTCAGTTTCCCCAAGATCCCTAAAATGGTCCTTTGTTTTAGTCGTCCCTCCTGATATTCCTTCTCTTACTCCCTCTTCCCTCCTTTTCTCCACTTAATCCTATTCTGTTCCAGTCCCCTCCTGCCATCCCTGGTCATCCATACCTCTGTATTTCCTTTCCTTGGGAGATTCTTTCCTCCACTTCAATTCCTTACTCTAAGTTAATCCCTGTGGTTATATAGATTGTAGCCTGTTTATCAAAGACTTTAGAGCTATATTTAAGCAAATGAATACTATATTTGTATTTCTGGGACTGAGTTCTCTTATGAGGTGATTTTCTTTTTTCTAGCTCTATTCACTTACCTGCAGTAGGAGGCTGCTTGTTTGTTCTTGGCTGCTCAGCCCTGAAATAACCACACAGAAACTGCGTTAATTAAATCACTGCTTGGCCTATTAGCTCTAGTTTCTTATCGGCTAGCTCTTATATTCTTAATCCATTTCTATTAATCTGTGTATCTCCACATGGATGTGGCTTACTGGCAAGGATCTGTCTGGCATCTGTCTCTGGCTGGGCTACATGGCTTCTCCCCATCTCTACCTTCTTTCTCCCAGCATTCAGTTTAGTTTTCCCTACCTAGCTCTGTTCTGCCCTGCTATAGGCTCAAAGCAGCTTCTTTTTCATTAACCAGTGAAAGCAACACATATCCAGAAGGACTTTTCACATCACTTACCTGTTGATTTTATAATTTTATTTTTAAATAACAGAGTAATAATACATTGTACAAATGTACTATGTGTAACATATATGCAGAGTGTCTAAGTCAGTCCCAGGCAGGCTCCCTGGTTGTCAGTTCAGTCTCTGTGAGCCTCTATCAACCCAGGTTAGTTGATTCTGCTGGTTTTCTTGACCCCTCTAACCCCTACAATTTTTTCTCCTCCTCTTCTGCAGGACTCTCAGAACTCTGCCTAATATTTGACTGTTGGTCTGCATCTGTTTCCATCAGTTTCTGGATGAAGCCTCTCTTTTGACAATTGGGCTAGACACCAATCTATGAGAATAGCAGAATATCATTAGGCATCATCATATTGATATTTTTTCCTATAGTCATGTTTGGTTCCATCCTAGGTCTCCGGATCATCTAGCCTGTGGGTTCTGTTGCTCCAGGCAGTGTCAAGGGTGGGCTTACTCTCTTGGTTTTGGGCTATACTGGTCCTTGGTTGGCCACCAACTCAATCTCTAGGCCACCCTTTCCTTAGCACATCTCATAAGCAGCACATCCCACCTTTTCCTTTTCAATTCAAGCGTTGTTACTTTTAGTGCCTGTGCTCTTGGTTCCCTGTTGAGAATTTTTCTTTTCTGTGTCAATGAGTTTAAGGCTCTCCTCACTGTCTCTTCTATCTGACTCAGTGTATGTAACTTTCTTCTGGGGTGCTCAATACATTTGGGAGTTAAGTTTTATAGTGGGTCATAAGTATGACTCTGTTTTGATTCTTCTACATGTAGCCATCCAGTTTAAACAGCACCATTTGTTGAAGATGATGTCTTTCTCCAGTGTGTTTTTCTGGCTTAATTATCACAAGTCAGGTAGGTGTGCTGAATTATGTCAGGGTCTTCAATTACATTGCATTGACGCACACATCTGTTTTATGGAAATACCATGTTCTTTTTATTACTATAGCTCTCTTGTACAATTTGAGATTAGGGATGGTGTAATGAGAAGCCTGGAGCTGAGTCTAAGCAGTCTCATCACTTGAAGAGTTAAGTATCAAATCTTCACAAGGTAATAAGGAAAATCGCACAGAGCTTTAGAGAGCTAATGCAGACAGCAAGGTAGCATATTTGGGAGACTGTATTAGTTTGCTATGGCTGCTGTAACAAGACAGCCAAAGCTTATAAATGACTTAAATTTACTGTCAGAATTCCAGTTTAAGGATGGTTTTGCATAACCATCCTCTGGCTTCTTATAGTTCTTTGGCTCATGGCACTGACTCTGAACTTTACCCTGTATCCTATGAGTGTGTGTGTATCTCTTTTACAACAGCCTTATTGGTTGCAGACATAGTCTAAAATCGCATCCTTCCATAATGTGATAAAGCATAAAAGCCACCATCCATGAGAACCATGACCTAACTAGACATTGAATCTCCTGGTGCCTTGAATTTGGACTTGCTAGCTTTCAGAACAATAAACAGCACATTTGTGTCATATATAAATGGGCTAGGATAAGATATTTTGTTTTAGCAGCAAGAATGAACTAAGACATACCTCATTTCTAAGCAAGGACATGCCCCCATGGGCTAAGAGGTTAGGAGTTCAGCATCTTTGTGGAAAAACACACTTCAACTAGCCATATACAGAAAAGAAGAAAGTGAAGAATTGCCTGTTTTGTGAAGAGAGTCTAGACAAAACCAAAGGACTGACGAGACTGTGGTCTTTAGAAATTAACAGTATGAAGGGAGAATGCACTAAATAGAATATGGATCTTACACGCCATAGCGTTATTTATAATGAATCGATTTAAAACTTCAAAGTAAGCAACACAACTGCTCATTAATATTTGCGAAGATGCAATGGAACTGCAAATCTGCTGAGAAGCTCAGTCCCCCACCCACGCACATCGTGATGCTTTTCCTGCTGCGGAGCAGAAAATGGACGTGCTCAGCACTGTCTTCACAACACAGCGGTTTCCATTTCTATTAAATTGGATATGCTTTTTTAAGAAACAAGATAAACATTGTATTTTAAAATAGTTTTTCCCTCTTTCTACAGACTCCATATTTCTGACTAAAGTCTAGAAAAGTAAAAGATTTTAACTTAAGCAAATGCAAATTCTTGTTTTTTCCCAACTGTGAGTGAATTGCAATCACATGCTGGTAAATGTTTTAAGAACCACACTGCAATGAAATAAATGTTCCTCAAAAGACTTGTCGTGCATAGGATATTTGATGTATCCTATGAATTCCTAAATGAATACTCCGAGAAGACTTCAAAAAGGCAAATTAAAAGTTTTAATAAATTTACTTAAGGGTGAACAGGGGTGAAATATTTGTATGTCAATTCTTAGAATCAAGAGATTTTCATTTATGTTAATGTGGATGCAAATAACATTTCATTACTAAAACTGTTTCTGAAAAATATAAATTAAAATTAGTTATCACATATAATTTTATGGACACTTGTGGCATGTCAGTATATTAAAATTCAGCACAAATAAATGTAGTTTGTCTCTTTTAAGAGTGTTCACAGTTCAGCCTGAAAACATAAAATCCCCTGTCTCGAAAAAAACAAAAAAAAAAAAACCCAAAAAAACATAAAATCATTTCCTCAAGATAGGCTCAAATGTAGTTTGTCTCTTTTAAGAGTGTTCACAGTTCAGCCTGAAAACATAAAATCCCCTGTCTCGAAAAAAACAAAAAAAAGCAAACAAACAAAAAAAAACCCATAAAATCATTTCCTCATCTCATCCTTCTCTTTTGGCTCGAATCTCATTTTCTTTCTCCTGAAACTGCCCAAGGTCACTCCCTAGCCATGAGTGGAAAATTAATGGAGCCATTTTAAAAGACTTAGCTCATGATTATTTTAGCAAACTGTTTACTTGGTCTGTGTTTCCATCTCACGTGCATCTCAGAAGAATAACTGACTCCCAGGTATACATCTTTGTTCTCAAAAATTTCTGCTCATGAATAATTGCCTTTTACTTTGACTGATTTCACAAGATCAACCTCACCCTCACCCTCGTAATTAGAATGAAGAGAAAAAGTGTTTTGATATTCCAATATCAAGAACAAAATTCACATTGGCAATACCTTAAACTTCATTGAGAACTGGAAATTTTCAAATTCATGCTTCAGATGAAACAGTCTGATGAAGGTCTAAACGAGAAATCCTAAGGAATCAAAACTAAAAATTTTGTCACATCAAAGTTGTTGTTTTTGTGTGTGCAGCATTTTATTACAATACACATAGCTTTTGAATCCTAAATAAAAATATTTCTTTTGTATGCAGTTATGAGATTTCCCTCTCTCTGAACCCCCTTTAATAGATTCTGTAGGGACTAAAGAGCAACCTTGCCTACTTCATAATTTTTTCTGTGCCCAAGCCCAGTCTGCCACTCTTAAGTGCTTTCAGATTTGTTGAGAAGGCAATAATAAGACTGTGTTGACATTTAGTACACACTCACCCCACTGCTGGGAAACCCACTCAACCTGGAGCCTCCTAATGGTACATCAATAATCTTTGTGTCATTGGTGAAGACTAGTAAAATTAGCACTTAATGTAGACAAGTCTTCCAAGACTTCCTGGGTTAATTTACGGGAGGAAGTGGATGACTCTTTCTCCACTCTTTGTTCTTCTGTTTTTAAGGCAGACTTTATTCCTTGAAGATGTTATTCATTCCCATGGATTTCATATCTATCTCATTCATTAACAAGACCTAAATTATACGACCCCAATTTAATATTCTAGTCTCATAGCCTCCTCGATTTTCATTCTCCAACATTGCCTTCCTCACATTGCATTGAAATTGTTCATTATATATGGCTGCTTTACAAGATCCTCGAGGTTAAAGCCCAAGCTATGCTAATTTTTGCATTCCTAGAATCTGGTATAATGATTAGGGTAATTACCCAGTATGTACTGGATGAATGAACGAATGGATTCGTGGGCAGCAGATGCTATCACAGGCTTTATGGCTATCAAGAACTTCCTCCTCTGTGAATGGTAGAGCATATTTCTCACTGGCACGTGTGGCAGAGTCTGCTTTGCTTTTTCTTTCGCTTTTTACTTTTCTGTAAATTGACTGCTCACTGAGCCGTGAAACTCTAGTATTAGTCGTCTTCAGAAAAACAGAACCAACGGCATATCCGGAGACAAATAAAATGAAGTCCATATTGGGAAGTGGATCATATCCTGGTCCTGGAGAGTAAGTTCCATGAGACACCCTCTGTACTCTGCTGGCTTAATCAGCCCAGCCCTCTGTACTCTGCTGGCTTAATCAGCCCAGAAATCCCAAAAGACAAGCGCTTCAGATTTCTATAACATTTTGATATAAGCCCTAACAACAAAGAGAAAAGAAAATTAGCATCTCCCCTGTCCATTCACTTGGTAGGCCTCCAATGGATTAGATGATGCCTGTCCGGTACTTATACATGAAAACACTCTCAGAGACACCCTCAGAAACCTGTCTTCCATAAGCCATAGGGACATCCCTAGATGCTGTATAGCAGTTCCCCCAAGATTGAAGCCATTGGTCCTGCAATTTATCCGACACGGATGCTCCTTAAGCCTGAAGGTGAACAACACAAAATATCTTTAGGAAGTCTCTAAAACTGAACAGATTCATTAAAACACTCCCTGCCAGAGTAAATAATAAAGATCACTGATAGTCAGTCTCAGACAAGCAAGTCCAGCTGCTTGGAAGAAGCAGAAACTGCCTGGAAGAGGTTTAGACCACCTGAGCCACCTGGAAAGAACATTCATCAACCTGTTGAGCTACTTGTAGGCTGTGCAGTGTGCTCCAGGTTCTCAGGTTTTGTGAGCTGTCACTCATATTGAGATGGGCTTTGGTGATGTGGTTGTCTTTGAGTCACTTTTGCTCCTGCAAATAACCCCTCGCTCATATCCTGTAAGCAATCCCAATAAAACTCACTGGTTCACCAAGCTGAAATTTGGTGTGATCTATACTTTGGTTTGTTGTGTCCTCCCTATCTAGGTTGAGCAGACATGTATTGTGTCTCCCTAGCAATAGTCTCACGATGCAATATTAGTCCAGTCAAACTGATACAGGGTATTAGTTATTAAATCATTGGGGTCCTGCAGCTCACACTATTCTAGGTGAAAAGAATGCAGTTCTACATAGATGAGGACTCCTAAAGGACCAACATTTGCTTTCCCAGAGAAACTGCTGTCAATCAGAAACAATTACTGTTCATGGATCCTCCAAAACAGAATTTATGTTCAGGTAAATTGTATTCATTATGAGAAACAAAATAACAATGAATACAGTAATTTTTTTTTCTAAAACTACAATTTTTGGAGGATATTTTTAACTTTGCCTAAATGATTAAATTTTGAATAAAGAACCTAAACTTATCTAATATTTGTAGTAAAGTTTCTCTACCTTTTTGGGGGTGAATATAAAAAGTTTAGGGCAGTAAAACATTTTATCGCTATTATCTATATCGATGACAAAGGAGGTAAATTTTTTAACCTTGAAATGTATTAAGAATTTGCTTTAATATACTTCATTTAATTGAACAAATAAAAGTGGGTAATTATTTTTTTAAATTGCTGTAATTATTGGAAATTTAAATAATATAGCAAAGTATTTAATTTGCTGTCATTTATAATTAACCTTTTAATCCAAAAATATTAAATTATTTTATACTAACTTTTATTTGCTGATGACAAAACAAAGAAAATAATTCTAAGCAAATAAAAGATAGTGTATCACGAATTGCCTGGAAGAGTTAGACATTGGTAAATATTTGAAACTGGAACATAGATGATATCAGAGCATAGATGATATCTTTTTAGGAGAAAAGATATTCTGGAAGAAGCTAAATTAGAAGGTGAATCCAAAGACAAACATATAGGCATCCTTCTGAATATTAACCTTCATCAGGCAATGAAAGGAGACAGAGACCCACATTGGAGCACCGGACAGAAATCTCAAGGTCCAAATCAGGAGCAGAAGGAGGGGGAGCACGAGCAAGGAACTCAGGACCGCGAGGGGTACACCCACATTCTGAGACAATGGGGATGTTCTTTCGGGAATTCACTAAGGCCAGCTGGCCTGGGTCTGAAAAAGCATGGGATAAAACCGGACTTACATAGCAGACAATGAGGACTACTGAGAACTCAAGAACAATGGCAATGGGTTTTTGATCCTACTGCACATACTGGCTTTGTGGGAGCCTAGGCAGTTTGGATGCTCAACTTACTAAACCTGGATGGAGGTGGGCGGTCCTTGGACTTCCCACAGGTCAGGGAACCCTGATTGCTCTTCAGGCTGATGAGGGAGAGGGACTTGATCGGGGGAGGGGGAGGGAAATGGGAGGCGGTGGCGGAGAGGAGGCAGAAATCCTTAATAAATAAATAAATTTAAAAAAAAAAAGAAAAAAAAGATATTCTGGAAAATTTAAATGGTATTGATACTGAGCCTTGACAATTTGGGGATATAACATTTTTGGTAATTTCGTGGCAGTTATTCGTGGAATAACTACCCTAATAACATAAGGCTAAATTAAGAGCCAGAATAAAAAATAGAATTGATAATATATTTCTCTGTGAAGTGATTCAACTAGCAATTTCAGAATTCACAACTTTGACTTTCTCTCTGTGTGGATTATACATAGACAGATGTGCCCTTTGTTTTCACTGTAACTTTAGGCTTTGTTTGTAGAGAGCAACACAAAGTTACTTGCCAACTCTCCTGTTATAAAGGTGCACATTGCTTCACAGAGATGTTCACATCTCTCTGAGGTTATTATGTGGGTGACAGATGAACAAATCAAGAAAACTGGTGTCCCAGGGCTAACTGCTACTCATCCTGTCACCATAGCAGGACAATTAACCTAGCTGAACTATTTTGAGTATGAGTGTCCATGATGACACCAGCAACCCCTCCTATTAAATTGTTGCTTTAATGAAATAGAAATGTTTGAATAATATGTAGCAGTGACAGTTTAGGAAAGCCATTTAAAAGTAGTGTTTTTATTTTTTTTATTTATTTATTTTTTTTAACATTTGGGAATTTATTAATATGCTTCTATTTCAAATCAAAGGAAGAAAAAATGACTTGGACATTCAATACATCAACTCACAAGACATGGGTG
>NC_022032.1:17682522-17707367 GCF_000317375.1 Microtus ochrogaster | reverse complement strand
ATTAATAGAAATGGGTTAAATTAATATGAGTTATCCAATAAGAAGCTAGAACTAATGGAACAAGCAGTGATTTAGTTAGTACAGTTTCTGTGAGATTATTTCACGGCAGAGCTAGCTGGGTGGCCAGAAACCGTCAAGTGGCTTGCTAGAACATAGCCTTACTTCTGTGAGATGACTGTCCTCCACACTCCTCTAAATCTGCCCCATATCCACTGGTTTGACAAGTTTTCATTGATGGAATTCTTGCTCTGCTCTGTCCTGTGATTGGTACACTTTCTGGGGAAAGTAGATTTTTCTCACCAGAAAAAGTCACAACAAAAAGAATTTCTCTATTACTCTAGAGGACATCTCTGTTACTATTTCAATAGAACATCACTGAAAGTCATACAAAAGATCTGTCAAAATACTGGTAGCAAAGGTTGGCCCCTTTTAGCCTCACTCCATTTAAGGGTTCTGTGCAGACATCTTTTCAAGGACAAAAGAAGTACATATTTCTTGTTTAAAAAATACTTTGGATCAAATATCAGATGGCAAATACATTCAAAGTTTTGCTTCAGAAGATAGTATTCAATTCAAATCCTGTGTTAGGAGAAAAGTATACATGCGGTTACATCATTCTCTCATAATCAATAACGCATGTGGACATACACTACTGGCCAGCAGTTATGTCTTTTCAGAGCATCGGGAGACCTGATATATGATTCATATGGGGTCTCAAAATTGATGAGTTTAAACTTTGATCTCCATACTCTGTCTTTTTCTATTAATATTTTAATTCCATCTCCTATGCAATAGAAACTATAACTCCAAAAGTAGTGTTTTTAATGTATTGAAATGTCCCACTTTACTGAGTCATTCTATGAGTGTCTCATCAAAGAATAACATTGAAATAAAAAATTAGTTTTTGTCCACAGAGTCTCACTGGATTACAAATGATTCTTAATGACTCGACTTCTCTAGCCAGCCAGCAGGAGAATTTTCTGCACGTAGGTTGCCCCACTATGCCCATCCCGACCATTGAACCCTGCAAGAGACAAGTCCCACCCCAACCCCTCCTATCCCTCTGCAACCTCAGTGGAACTCTGAAATACAGCCTGCTATTACACAAAGAAGATCAAGAGGTGAGTGATCAGGCACCCCACTCTCTAGGCCCTCCATACTGGGTCAAAACCCCGGGTACCTCCCTCACCTGCCTGGGTTCTCTAGCCAGCCAGCAGAAGAGTTTCTTGCAGGTAGGCTGCTCCAATATCCCCATCCCATTCATTATACTGTGAAAGCTAGAATTCCCACTCCACCCAATAACTTGCTTATTCTCTCACAACCTCAGTGGAACTCTAAAACAAGGTCTGCTACTACACAGAGAGGGCCAAGAGGTAGGCTGCTCCAAACCCCCTGAGACACAGATAGTGACACTACAGAGCAGACCAAGAACAGTTCCCAAGACACAAGATAGTCACTGCAAGGATTGGACCAAGACCGGAAGACACTGCCGCATCAATTGAAGGAAGAAATGGGTAGGCAACAATGCAAGAATTAATTCGACAACCTAAAAAGCAACATGTTAACACAAGAACACAGTGGTCATATAACAGGAAGGCCTGATCATCCTAAACCAGAAGAAGCAGGAAAAAAATCTTAAATATAACTTTATGAAGATGATAGAGACCTTTAAAGGAGAAATAAAAAAATTCCTTAAAGAAATGGAGGAAAAGACAAAAAAATTGGAAGAAATTAATAAACATCTCAAAGAAAACCAAGAAAAAGCAATCAAACAGGCATGGCATAGAGGACAAGCCCGCATTGGGGGCGTTGTGATTTCCAGTGTTCAAGTTGCTAGCAGATAGGACATGGCCTTGTAGGAGGTTTAGAGCACTATCATGCCATATGGCCATTTAGGCCACACTTGTAACAGCCTGCCTGTGAGGTTGACTTAGGCTGGGCTCCATCAAGGTAGAGCCTTGTAGTTGGCTTCCCTTGTCCCCCTTCCCATGGCCTTAGGGCAGCTGCTAAAACATGAGCTTGGAGATTAACTGCTTGTTGTAGCTTTGTCTGTAGGGAAGACTCAGCTGTTTCTTCTTGGGCATTAAAAACTTTAAAGGCCATTTTCACCAATTCCCATATAGGGTTTGGGGGACCCTCCTCAGCCTTTCATAACTTTTCTTCTGTTTGCTTGTTTGTTTTGTCCTATTCCAGTTTCTTTGTTTTTGTTTTGTCTTTTTATTATTATTCATTAGATGCTAGTTTGTCTTATAAGGAAAGGCAGAAAGAGTGTGGCTCTAGACAAGAAGGGTGTGGGTGGGTAGGATCTCAGGGGAGAAGGGAGAGTGAAAACAGTGATTAGAATATATTGCTTTATAAAAAATATATTTTTTCAATAAAAGAGAGAAAAAATAATTTGAAATAAAAAGAAGTAAGGAGTTTGCTGTGAGGGGAGAATGAGTAGGATATTTAAGGATGCTGTTAAGAAAGGACCCATGCTCTGCCCATTAACCATTCTAATCTTGGGTTTGAGCTTTCTTCCTCATGATTCCCTTAGGTACTAGACATCCTTATTATAGCTCTTTCCCAGGGAAATAAGAAGACAAAGGGTTTAAGATTAAAAAATTCTTCAAAGAGAAGGTTTCTTCTTCTACGACTACTATTCCCTCCCCCCTCCCCCTCCCCTTCTTCTCTTCCTCCTCCTCCTCCTCCTCCTCCTCCTCCTCCTCCTCCTTCTTCTTCTTCCTTCCTTGTAAAATAAAAGTAACCATTTTCCATCAGACTTAGATTTTATCTCATTAGGGAATAGAAACATTCCTTTTTCTTTTCTTGGCAGTTTTAGGTTTTTATTGGGACATGACTGTAGTGTGTGTGTTGTGTAGGTGTGTATGTGTGTATTACAATGTATATGTTAGGTGACACACCAAAATGTTACTCACATTCATATTCATATATATATATATATATATATATATATATATATATGAAATCAGGCATCAAATGATAAGTATAAATAAAATGTTTTTATTTAATTTTACATTCCATGGTAGGAATTTTTTACTATCGTTCGATATCACAAGTGTTAGGAAATGTTAGTGTCCTCCACAGTTTTACTTTTGTATGTGTAACCAGTTTCCTGCTTAGAAAAGAGAAAATCGGCTCAATATTGTGCATATCATTTCCTTCTTGCATTCAAAGTGAAGCGGTGATAAGATGATACCTAATAGCTCAAAGATCTTCAACTAAGTGGTTTTATTATTATCAAATTTATATCTTTTAAAAATAAGTTTGATATCTCTAGAAGCAGAATAATATATTGGGAAAATGCACCTTTGTTAAGATAGTCATTCAAAAGTTCTTTATTGCCCTTAGTTATATGCTTGGACACACATAAGAGAGAAAACCAATTAAAAATATGTCCCCTTCTCTCCACTTATGAACCTAAATACATATGTTGTAGCTTTTAGAAACTACTGGTGCAGAAGAGATGGTTAATATGCCATAAGGAGTGGAAGGTGACTCCTCAAAAAATATTTAATTAAAACTCAGTTGTGAAGTATTTGGAAATAAGTATGAAATAGAAAAAAAAGAATTCTATTAGTTGAAGAATATAGTTGAAAAATATATGAAGACTATCTCAAGTGAAGAGATGCAGCCCTGGTATAAATACAGATTCTAAGGCATAATTCACCTTTTGCTAATCAAGGGAGTATCTGTCCCACTTAGAGAGAACCATGTCCTGGTGACAAGGCTTTCCAACAACTCTAAAACTGGAATTCCTTTAACTTTTATGTTAAAACTTTGTGTATAGTTATAGAGATAGAAGCCAGGCCTTTGATAATGCTGGGTGAGCATTCTCCAACTAGGCTAGCTCTAAACACTGGCAATTTTTAATCTTATTCAAATGTATAGCTGTGAAGGTAGTGATACCACTTTTCTTTTAAATGCTTTACTATTGTACGCAGAGTACAAATATTTGGAATCAATGCTAGACACAAGTTTCTGTGATTTGGCAAGTTCAAAATGACCTTAACTATATGTGGCCAGTATCAAACTCAGATTGACTTTGTGTGGATTTTTTAATAGTACCTCATGACGTATAAATCCTGATCTCTGGTTCCCAATCTGGATCGCCCGCCAAAATATGTTCAAATCTGCTCTATGTATTATTTTTCAAATTGTTAAGTACTAGCTATCATAGAATGTGAGCTCACTCTCTGTAGCCCTATCTAACTGACCATGTCTTTTGTGAATTGTTGTGAGAGCGCTGTGATACCAGTTCATTGAGGAATGCAATACTTGAGTTGGTACTTGAAGATAAAGGGCACTGGTTTATACACATTTTTTCCCTTGGAAGAATTCAAAAGAGGAAATTGCTTGGTATCTGCCAGATGAGATAAAATGCTGTGTTTTTTGACTTGGATTATAAATTTTGTGAACTTAGGTTCAGGCAATACACATTTGAGTGGAGGGGAAAAGTGATAGGACTTGAGCTATTGATCGGGAATAAGAATCAGTCGTGACATATAGCGTTTGTTTTTTGATGTGTACTTGTCTTGTATTTTTCATTTTGGCACTATGCTCAGGAAGAGTCTGGAATCTGAGATTCCAGCTGAGAAAATAAGGTACAAGATCAATGTAATCAGAAGGAGATTGAAAGTAACCCTCTGTGTTAGCTTCCCTTCACTGTAACAACACAGAAAAGGCTGATTTGGGGGAGGGTCACTATTTTAGTAGTTCTAACTCTGGCTGATTGGCCTGAATACTTTAGTGGCTGTAGACATCATGGTCAGAGCCTATGGCAGAGTTAAATTACTCACTGCCCAAGCAGACAAAAAAGGAGAGAGGGGGGGGGGACGAGAAGATGCCAAGGTCTCACATTCCCATTTGAGCCACACCCCAGGAACCTAAGGACCATCAAGGCTCACCTCTTAAAGTGTCTATCATCTTTTAATACTGCTTCTCGAGAAATCAAACGTTAACAGTTAGCCCCTTGGGAAACACTCAAGATCCAACTGAGGTGGCTGTTCATTTGACATTAATGCAGGTACTGAATGAAGACTCTGGGTAAAGTGGAATGAAGCCTTTGACAGTTTAGATTGCTTGAAATGTTCAGCATGGCAAGATATTCTGGTGACAATATGCCTTAGGTCATCATGCCAAAATTAGGAAACCAGACAGACGATACTTCCTTAAGAACCTCTGCGTTTTAATACTGCAGCAGAGCTTAAATCTGCCCGCGAATCTGTGTTTGCTTACCTATAAAATTTCTACTTATAGATGTAATCTGTCTGCTATTTTCACAGCCTGTTCCATTTAGAAACTAATTTTTAAAATGACACACTTGACTGTATTATATTGATTTGTACAACAATGATAAACTTTACCTCCCATTTTAGTAAACAATTTAATAGACGAGTGAGGAAAGGTATATGAATGTATTTTAAATAACTGGTTTATATTTTTAGCATAAGTTCAACAGTTAGCATATGCCTAGAGTATTTTTAATTAATATCTTTCCCCAATCCAGTACAATATCATAAGTGGAAGCTTTTAAGAACTAATTGGTATGCGTAGCTTTTAATGGTCTAAATCTTGAAAATTATTTCTTTTTTTTAATTGCTGAGTTTTTTTTTTTTTAAAAAAATCATGATGCTATGGCTTCTATCTTTGTAGTTAAAATAGCTGTACCTGGAAATTCCCAAGGGTTTATGCATCACTTGTCAAATCAAATCTAATAGCTTTCAGAGACTCACTAAAGATGATTGCATCAATTTGCTTACTCTATACGTAGCCAAAGTTAATGCTAGAAGTGCCTTTCCCTCTGTTTATGTGATCTTTTTTTTTCTTCAGGAGTATTGAAAAGCTCAGCTTTTACATTCAAAAGTTAAAGTAAAACGCAATTTATTTCAAACATCCCTAAAGTCACTTAATGAAGTGAAGAAAGCTCTAAAGTGTATGATTAATTAGTAACACTATTGCAAATACGCAGAGGCCATAGTTTTAGCTAAAGGAGGCTTCTAACTGAAGTAAAGGTAAGAATATGCCCCAGGACTCCAAAGCATCTGTTCTGTAGTGCTGACACATCTTCTTGAAGGAGAACACTATAGCCTTGACCACAGCCATCCTGAGTCACTGATACTGAAGGGAGTGTACTGGACCACACACTGCGTGCAGAAAATCCTTCCCTCTCATCCACTCCCTCTTTTCCCATTTACCCGACTGATGGCAGCCACAGGCCTTTATAACCAGGGTGTCCACTGCTCATTCGATACTCTCCTATCACTCACGTTAGAAAGATTATCTGCTATAGATCAGGTACTTGAGCAAATCATATCAGACCAAAACAAAAATTCTCTCCGAGTTGTGGAAACCATGTTCTAGTGTTAACAGGAAATAGCATAAACATGTTTAGAAATTGGTAGACATTGTGAGGATTAACTGTTAGCCAAACATACTGGAACATCCCCTTCTGTCAGTAACAGGCACTTGTCAGGTGTGTGGAAGGCAAAGCTGTAATCCCTGCACTGGAGGTGGGGGCATGGGAGGGGATGGGAGATAGGATAGATAAGGGTTTGGGTGAATGTGATTCTCTTTCTCTCCTCCCTCTCCCTCTTTCTCTCCCTCCCCCCCTCTCTCTCTCTCTCTCTCTCTCTTCTCTATCTCCATATGGATCAGGAAGTAGCACTAAGCTGCTCCTGTGTGCTGCCATCATGCTGCCTACCATGCTAATAACAGACTAACTCTCTGAAATGGTAAGCAAAGCCCCAATTAAATGCTTTATTTGTAAGATTTGCCTTAGTCATAGTGCCTCTTCACAGCAAGACAACAATGACTGAGAAGCCTGGTTTGGAATTTTTCTTTTAAACTCAAATGAAATTGACCTTGAGTTTCATTTTGAGTCCATTCTTAATTTTTCTTATTCTTGAGACTAAGAGGCCCCAAAAAGGGACTCCAATTTTCCCAGTAAAGCATAACAATTCTCATAGGAAATCCAAAAATTTCCAGCAACAAAGTATGTTTCAGTGATGCTAAAAATTGTTTTTCAAATTATGAAGTGGGGGTTGTAGAGATGGCTCAGTGCTTAAGAATGTATCCTGCTCTCGCAGAGGATCTGAATTCGGTTCTTAACACTCATGGCGGTTGGCTCACAACTATCTTTATCCCCAGCTGCACAGAAATATGACATCACTGGCGTCTTCCGGTGCCTGTACACAACTGCACATGGCACAGTGACACACAAGTACACATAATTTTAAAGTGATAAAAATAAATATAAATATTAAAAGGTGGAGTAAAAATTTCTCTGTTGAAACTAGGTGGAACCTACTGAGTGGACTTCTGATTTTAATGGATGAGTGAGCCTGTACTGGTTTCTGGTGCCAGGACAATTAAGTTTGTTGTTTTTTTGTCTCTGAGCTGTCTGGTTAAAAATCTTGATACTTGCAAAGAAAGTCCATGAGAAACGTTGTAGAGGTATTTGTGGCTCAAGAGATGACTCGTCAGGTTAGGAGCATTTGCAGCTCGTCGGGAGGGCCAGAGTTTCATCCCTAGTACTTACATCAGGCAGCACACAACCAGGTGCAAGTTCAGTTTCAGGGGTCTAATAAATCCATCTACTGGTCTCTGCAGTCACATGTGGCACAAACATACCCGTGGATAAACACTTGACTGCTCCTGTTTGGATCGTAAATACCTCTAGACGCACAGATTCAAGGCATAGTCTCCATCTTTTACTACTAGGAGGAAGGGAAACCTATAGGAGGGTGGAAACCGTGGGCTTGAATTGAAATATTGGCACCACATCTGTGGAAGGAATATTGGACCCAAGCCATTTCTTTTCTCTCCGTTTGCTAATTATTGTGACATGAGACACTTCCTCTAGCATTGCCTCTCTGTCATCTTATGTGTTCTGGGAGGGATGAAGATATTCTAGAGACACTGTGCTCCTAACTTGGACTGTCAGAAATTTGAAACAATGTACCCCAGGAACTTCATACTGAAAGAAGAGAAGGTTTCCAACCTGTCAGACCACCTCACAGGAGATTAGAATCAAGACAACACAAGGAAAGAGATAGGTATGACCACAAATGACCAAGGCTGCTTAAGTAAGTAGATCTCTGACCATCTACTAAAGCCTCAATCTTACTTCACGACTGAAATATGGGTTTAGGGGAAAACCGGACCCCTTTGTTACTCTACCCAAAGTGGTCAGGTGGGTGAAATCTTCTTTTGTTTGATTTTTGCATTAATTTGACGGTTTTTAATTGGCTCATGGAGAAAGGGCAGATGAATTTGGTCTGTTGGGGCTCCGGCTGTAACTTGCAAATTGATCACACCGTAATATACTACTTTAACACAGATCAAAGTCAACAGAGCTAAGACCTAAATCGAAATCTTTGGAACCATGAGACCCAAATAAACCTTTCCTCCCTCTAAGGTGATGACCTCAGATATTTTGTCGCAGTGGCTGAAAGCAGACTAACCCTTGTTCCTGCACCTGTGAAGTGTCCAACTATCCCCAACATATTTCCAGTAATTAGAATGAGCCTTTAATAGTATCTAAATATATTCAGGCGTGCTGAACTGTGACCAAGTGACCCTAGTCAATGCCACATGGAGACAGAGAAGAGCATCAGTGTGTGCCATGCCCTAGTTTCTGGCCTGCTGATGATGAGCATAATCAAATGACCGCTGTTTTAAACCACCTGTCTTGCAATGGCATTCTAGGTGATTGTAGATAACTAAAACGACATCAGCTGCCTACATTCACTCATGATATTGAAGTTTATTTTCTGTCGTTCAATATCCTTATTTGTCATTATGTAGTAGCCAGTACCTTACAGGGCTATTCTTGACCACCTCCTTATTGTTCACACCCAAATTGTGGCTCTCACTTCCCTAATAAATGCTACAACTTGCCTGGCCAAATGGGAAAATGTCTAAATATATGGAATTAATTTCTCAAAGAAAAAATATCGAATCTTCTTCTCCATTTTTTTGTTTTTTTTGCATGCCTGGTCAGCTAGTATATGGTGATTCCATTGATTGTCCATATTTGGTCTCATGGTCTAAGTTGATGAAGAATACTGACCAGGTTAGTCAGGTCTCTTCCTCAAGAGGCCACCAGATCTCATTACAGATGCTTGTGAGCCACCATGTGGTTGCTGGAAATTGAACTCATGATCTTTGGAAAAGCAAGCAGTGCTCTTAATGGCTGAGCCTTCTTATTAAAACCTAGAAAAATCTTTACAAATTTTTCTCATTTTTCCTCTTTTGTTTCTTAGTGGGAAACTCTATACCAATCTCCAAAGTATTTCTACTTTGGTTCTAACATTAAACTGAGTTCTCTAGTCCTGAGAATGTTTTATTCCCTTATCTTTAACCTCCTACTTCACCTGTGCCCACAAATGGCTCTATTCTCAGTCTTTTTTCAATTCCATAGTCACAATCTTCTTTTAAAATGATTCCTTTCCTTGAACTCTGAAGACACTGTATTTGAATCATCTTACACATCACTGAATAATGACCTTCCTGAAACATGTTATATCACCAAGTTCTCTGCTTCATGAACAGCCAGTGGCTCCCCATTGTCTTCTAAAGACCCTACTTCTTCATGGAAATTTTAATTCTCCATACACACAGCTTCACTTTGTATTTTGGGTTTTACTTTAAAGGGCTTTATTCAATTGGACGTGCCAGACACCACCACTTCTTATAAGATGCTTATCGTGGAAGACTTTACTTCTGAATCTGATCCAAGCTTCCACACTCTACTGAGATCCAATTCTCCAGCTCAGACCAACTCTCCAACAGTGACTGACACACTGTGAACTTGTCCTTCACTCCAACAAAATTTGTGTTTTATTAAATGTTTTGACTTTACTATATCACTTCCTAACTTATTCTAGAAAATTGCTAAGGGCTATAGGATAACAGGCATTGAGATGCACAAAAAAGTAGTCATTAATCTCAGGAGGCAGAGATTAATGAATCTCTGTGAGTTCAAGGCCAGTCTGATATATCTCTTGATATCCAGGTCAGCCAGGGTTCCATAGTGAGACCCCCATCTCCAATAAATAATGAAAACACAATAATATAGCAAATCTTTAGTAGGAAGAACAACTGAATGGGAATTTGGGAGAGGCTCAGAAAAGACTTCTAGAATATACCGAAGGATATGGAAGTTGAGTCTTTCAAATGCCATTAAGTGGTGAAGATCAAGGAAGTAAGGAACTGGAGAGAGGAAGTCATGATGCCAGGATGGAGGAACATGGCAACATCACTGAAGCATGGGATGCTTGAATAAGCAAAAAAGAGATAATGGAAGAAGCAGGTGAGCAGAGGCTCAGGCAATCTGATTTACATACAAAGCTTCATTTGTCCCAGAAGAAACTGTATAGAGAAATGACTTTCACTGATGTGTTGATGGGAAACAAAATGCTCAGACTGAGGCATCTGAGAGAAAATAGCTCTGTTCGTCCTACACTCATATAACTTCTCCAAGTTATACTCAGAGTCCTGCTCAGAGAAGATATTTAACAACGTTTCCATTTTTTTGAATAAAGGCCTTTAAAATTACTATATTAAAAACAACCAGTTCACCAAATTTGTTAATATCATTATTATTCTTCAGCTGAAAATCCACTCATTCTTCTAGAGCTGCTGACAGAAAGACTTCCCAGGACTACGCTGCTGACTTCATGTTAGCAACTGTTCCTTGCTGCGGTCTTTGCTAAGTGGCTGTTGTTTTTCTGCTTCCTTCTCATCCGTTTTATTCCGGCTCATAAGTGGTGTTGAAAGGACACACACCATGGCTGAATGTGTGAGTTGGGAAAGAGTTTTCCAGATCAGAAAAGTATAGCCTTAGCAGAAGTGTGGACGGAACACCTTTCAACAGCTCGGAGGAGAATGAGGTGGACATTCCTGCATTGCACTAGAGGTGGAAGGTCCAGAGGGGCTATCATGGCTTCCAAGAGCTTGGGAATTCACAGTCTGGGCTGACACTGGCAGTCAGCACCAATCAAGTCTCAAAGACAGCTAAGCAAAAGGCTCATGTCTCAGACTCCCTTGATTTCTGTCGTTCCTACTAACATTTGCCTGTTTTACTTCTTGGCTACATCTGGGTAGAAACTGTTTCTGTGGTGGTTCAGAATCCAGATGAAATGTGAGGAGTAAACGTTTTACATTATTTTCTCTAGCAAAATCACCATTGCCCTTCCCTATACCATAGCTTCATTTGGATTATAAAATCTATGCCAACGAGATGAAGAATGGGATAGGAAAAAGGAACTTGTTTAAGACATAAATAATGTTGATGGCTTAAAAAATTGACTTTATCTGCTCTTGTTGGCTATTGGAAGGAAAGCTGGGAGTAGGAAAAAAATATCCAGGTTTATTTTGGTGAACACTGTTCGAAGCAAGACTATCTTGAGTGACCAGCTGTGCCCAGATAGGGCTCTCAGGAGAAGCATAACAAAATTCCCACCTGGGTTTCAATTCCCTGTCTGATGACAGTTCTAATGTTTCACAAGGGAAAGCAATACATGTGCCGCTGTTTATAACATGAATGGTTGATATTATAAAATAAGAAGAGTGTTAGGGTACACTACTTAGAACTCTATTTCTTTGGGGCATTGCCCTTTGAAAAATTACTGATGTCCTCTAAGCCCTTTTTTATTCAAAGAGAAGCACAATATAAACATTTACAGGAGCACTGTGATGCCCCATTACAAGATACATCACGAGAACTTATCCCATTTCTAAGTCTTTGGTAGCAAGAAGTAGTTGTCATTATTATTTCATAAACTCATTTCTCACATCACTAAATAGCATCAGCATATACTAAAAGTGCATATGAAGTTCTTTTATTTAGAGAAGCTCAACATTCTTTGCATAATTAATTTTATCATTGTAAGAAGGATCAAACAAACATGACTCTCACAACAACTTCTATCAGTTCTTTAAGAGAAAGAAAAAAACGTTGGCCAACTAAGTATATGAATAATTTATAACCATTTTGATTCAAATCCATTTATTTACTTAACAAATATTTATGAAGCACATATCAATAGAGTGTATGTTAGTGGCAGGCACTATTTGTAAGAGCAAGGACAATGTAATTAATATATCCAAGCCTGTGCCTGCAGGGAGCTTCTATTCTGGTCCCATACAAAGGGCCATTGAAAACAGTGAAGCAGGGCAAAGGTAGAGAAAATATGACTACTATAACTACCTGGTGAACTGCAATGGGGCTGGAGTACAGCCACCTTACTATTTGTAAAATATGATGATCAGAAATTAGTGTGAAAAAATAATTTGCCATTATTTTTGTTTCCCAGTTTCTCCACATACCAACAGCTAACACCAAGGGGCCAATAGGGGATGGGAAACCTCAGAATGGCTGTGAGTCATGGGGGATAAAGTTCCAAGTGTCTATATTTGTCCATGGTGGAATAAACTGTCTTTTCTAAACATAAGCCTCACCACTTCCCATTGCCCAAATTCCACAGCACATATTTCTTCTGGGAAAACGGAACGGAAACCATTTTGTCCATGGAAAGTCACTGTTAACTGTTTCACTTGGACTTAGAGCTGACCCAAAGCTTGAAGAGTAAAACTAACAGGCTCGATGACAGGATAAGAATTGACAAGAACTTGGTATGCTGGCATAACAAGAAGATAAACACAGTGAAAATAGGGAGGATTTGTACACAGTCCAATGTTTAGACTTAAAAACCAACAGCATAGGTTTTTAAAGATGCGTTTGATCAATACAGAGTCATCCTTTTTTAATCCCCAGGCAGATTCCCAATTGCCTAAGAGCTCAAAATATCATTACTTCATGATCATACTTTGCTTTTATGTCAATTATAGAATTATAAGGTTATTTATTGAAAGGATACTAAGTTAGTGTTAGGTTGTTGCCTTCTTGGTGCAAAGACAGTTCTTAACCTCCCTTTGTATCCTAGCCCTCGTTTGTAACACACAATCAATAGATCTGTTCATTCACTGCATGAAGCACAATATTTCACTGTAATAACCAAGTATTTTGTACACATACAATTAAAAAATGCTTCCTTGTAGGCTGCAGTGCTTAGGTACATTTACAAAGCACCTTCACATTTGGGCAATGCACTGGAATGTGTCCATTGGACTATGACCAAGAAGAATGGAATGGTTCTTAAGCCAACAGCCCACAAGGAATTATTCTGCAAAAGAGAACGTTTCTAATCTTGGAGAAAAGAAGCTTTGGGGAAAATGATAGCCACATTGAAATACAAGGGAAGCTTTCATAAGAAGACAATTAGATATATTCTATGTAGCTCAGGGAAGAAGAAGCACAGTCAGGAGCTAAAGGAAGATTTCAACTCGACAAAAAAGAATCTGAAGTGAAACGTTCTGCCTCTAAAATTAAGATTCTCATCACCAGAAGTGGTCAAGTCAAATCCGGATCGTTGTCCTTGCAGGAACCCTGTCATAGGTGGAAAGTTCTCATGGGAAATTGGGGTTCTAATGTTCTACCCAGTGGTGATCAGCTGATTTTGCTGCTGTAGAAGCAACAGCCTCTGGGAACAATTTTATTTTAAGGAGAAGAATCACTTCTCAGACCATTATTTTTGGATTTGTCCCATCTGAAAGCTGTTCTCTTGACCTAACAAAAACATTCCACTGAGTGATGTTCATACTTGGATTTTGATGCTGATTTTAGGCAATGTTATGGTAAGCTGTCAGCATTTCTAGGTGGTTTAAGAGAGGCTACTATGCCATCCTGCTCAAGTTTCTCTAGCCATTTCCTGTCACACTGCTATCCAAGCGTGCCAAATGAGTCAGGGTTCTGTGAATTCAACTCCTGTCCACAGATAAGCTTCTTTGTCACAGATCATAACCTCTAGCAGAGAAAATAATGTTCTTTTGGCATCTGTCAGTGTCTCACTATTCAAGCATAGATTATCCACACATTTCTTCAACAAAAATTCATTTGCTAATATTTATTGAGCTTAAGTCTAAGCATATAATGCCAAATAAGATATCCAACCCTCCATGAGCTGCCAGCTTAGCAGAAGAAACAAGTTTAGGTGCAGCTCATTACAACACACTGTGACATCCACTTAACATAATTTGTTCAAGATACTAAAGTAGCTAACAGAATAAAGCTGCTCATTATGAGTAGATTCAAAATGATTCCACACAGTATGCTTTGAAATGAAACTTGAGGAATAAGAATGGCATTTTATATTTGGGCACTAAAGCTCATTTTGCAACGAGGAAAGGAATATTGTCTTGGAGGGGTACTGTCATAGAGGTTTCAGTAGACAGGGATTTGATTGTTAAATTCACAGAATTCATTGTGTGTTGCCAGGGCCTGCGTTATATTGAGGAAGTAAGGTTGGTCTGCAATAATTCTCTGCTTTGGAGCAGTTCTTGATAGAGATACCACCACTACAGCCATCCTATGTCCAAACCTCTACTTGCTGCCTTGGTGACCTTTTCTATTCCAGTTTTCTTCACCAATAACTTCAAGAAAGTTTTGAGAGACTCCATCTGGAAAACTCATGCAACACTGTTATAATTGCCTTCCCAGAAGAACCTTTTCCCCCAGAACTATCTTCCTTTAGATGAAAAGAAATATCTGTTAAGGTAAATTAAAATACTGACCAGGCCTGAACCCTTGTGTAGCTAGTAATGTCTTATAACAAATCTTAACATTGCTTATGTTGAAAACATAAGTAACTTTTAACTTGAGTTATATTATGTCAGGACCTATATTAAAAAAAAGCATATACTCAACCAATTTGTAGCAGTTGATTGTTTTTTTATTGATTTTATTGAGCTATACATTTTTTTTCTGCTCCCCTCCCTTCCTCTTCCCTCGCCTTCAATCCTCTCCCATGGTCCCCTGCTCCCATTTTATTCAGGAAATCTTGTCTTTTTCTACTTACCATATAGATTAGATCTATGTATGACTCTCTTAGGGTCTTCATTGTTGTCTAGGTTCTCTGGGATTGTGATTTGTAGGCTGGTTTTCTTTGCTTTATGTTTAAAAACCACTTATGAGTGAGTACATATGATAATTGTCTTTCTGGTTCTGGGTTACCTCACTCAATGTAATGTTTTATAGCTCTATCTATTTGCCTGAAAATTTCAAGATGTCATTATTTTTTCTGCTGTGTAGTACTCCATTGTGTAAATGTACTACATTTTCCTTACCGATTATTCAGTCAAGGGACATTGTTTCCAGGTTCTGTCTATGACAAACAGTTCTGCTATGAACATAGTTGAGTGCATGTCCTTGTGGTATGATTGAACATCCTTTGGATATATACCCAAAGATGGTATTTCTGGATCTTGAGGAAGGTTGTTTCCAAATTTTCTGTGAAATCATCATATTGATATCCAAAGGCCCAAACAGGGAACTCTCAACAAAAGAATCTAAAATGGCTGAGAGACACTTAAGGAAATGCTCAATATTTCTTTTTTATTCATTAGAGAAATGAAAATTAAAATAACTCTGAGATTCTGTCTCACACTTGTAAAAATGGCCAATATCAAAATCACTGCTGATATTTTATGCTGGAGAGGATGTGGGGTAAAGTGTACACTCCTGAATTGCTGGTGGGAGTCAACTGGGTTATGATTATAGAACTAGAAGCTTCCAAGAGAGGGAGATCTAGTGATTCAAACTGCATAATCGATCAAATGTTTTCTTGTTTGGCTTCCACATCTTATAAAAATCTTCCCTCCCTAACCTTCAGAGAAGTTCAATTTCTAATTTGGAGTTTCTAAATGTAAAAGTAGCTGATTACTCAAATAATCTTTTTAAAAGCTGTAACATGGCTCAGTTTACTTTTTACATGCCAAAAGGAAGACATAAAATGTAAATGAGGCAAGAAAACAAATGTTTGTACCAGAGCTGAGACTGTGTGAGTGCTTAGAAACTGCTGAGCAGATAGTGAGAGCATCATTTGTTATTGTTTTTATTGAGTTATACATTTTTCTTTGCTTCCCTCCCTTTCTCTCCTCTCCTCATCTCCCCTTCCCCATAATTCCCACATTCCCAATTGACTCAGGAGATCTTGTCTTTTTTATTTTTCTATGTATATCCATGCATGTCTCTCTTAGGGTCTTCTTTATTGTCTAGGTTTTCTGGGTTGTGGACTGTAGGCTGGTTTGTCTTTGTTTTATATCTAAAAGTCACTTATGGGTGAGTACATATTATATTTGTCTTTCTGGATCTGGATTAATCTAGGTTCTCACTCAGTATGGCTTTTTCTAGATCCATGTATTGAGAGCATCATGTTTTTTTTTTCAGAAGACATCATATTTTAATATTAAAGTGACATGTAAATTTTGTGATTAGAGAACTATGTATGTTTATTCTTTGTCTATATTGATCCTATCAAAATAATATCCTTAAATTCTAAGATAGCTCTTAATTGTAGGATGAAA
This sequence comes from Microtus ochrogaster, assembly GCF_000317375.1. Classification (NCBI taxonomy): domain Eukaryota; kingdom Metazoa; phylum Chordata; class Mammalia; order Rodentia; family Cricetidae; genus Microtus; species Microtus ochrogaster. The sequence goes on along the minus strand of NC_022032.1, from coordinate 17,690,939 downwards.
ACCTTGATTTTAAGAATTCCAATTGATAATTTTAGATTGCTTTATCAATCCTCTGTGGAACTGTGAAAAAGAAATAAACAAATCTCTCAGAGAAGGAAGAAAGAAGAACATGTTAATGTTACTAAAATTAATATATATGTGTGTATATATATTTGATTTCTAAAATATGTTTATTGTAGTTTGTCAAATATAATGAGTGTTTCTTACATATTTCTCTCCTATTCAGTATGTTCTTTCTTCTTTTAGTTGCCATGACCTAGTGACCTTATAAAATGACCATTTTAATTTAGGTAAAATAAAAGTAGTTAGCCCAGGTCCATGAGTGGGGACAAGGTCAGTGTTGACCCGGGTGAACAGAGGTGAATGCAGAGACCCATGGCTGCCTGCCGAGAATAAGGAATAAATGGTTGAGTGCCTGCCCATGCATGACCGCACACCCCCTTGGAGACTCAGCATAACATGGAAGGGGACAGGGAAAGAATGCAGGCACCAGAAGACGGGGGGAAGGTTGTGAAACACTCTCCTTTCTAAGCACGACACAATCATTGTCATTTTGAACTAATGGCGGATGCAATTACCTGCACTGGGCCTGTGCCAGACTGCCATTGTCAGCAATTAGTTGTGAATAGAGGAGGAAACTTATTGGGCTCTTCCTGCTAAACTCTCAGCTACTGAAAGATTCTGGAAGAGAGGGATTCATTGTCTACAGTTTTGAACCTACTTATGGTTTCAGCAGACGCCAATGGATAGCTTAAACACCATGGTCAGGCAGCCCACCTTGGTTAAATTCAAGGAGTTACAGAACAAAACAAGAAGACATAAGGAGTGTTGGAGAGATGGCTCAGTGGTTAAGAGCATTGCCTGCTCTTCCAAAGGTCCTGAGTTCAATTCCCAGGAACCACATGGTGTCTCACAACCATCTGTAATGAGGTTTGGTGCCCTCTTCTGGCCTGAAGGCAGACACATAGAAAGAATATTGTATACATAATAAATGAATAAGTATTTTTTAAAAAAAGAGGACGTAAGGTGAAAAGGGATTTATTTCTAGGGAAGAGCAGGAGAAGGCAGGGATGAAATGTGAGAGCAATCAGAATGCATCTCATACATGTTTGGAAATGTCAAAGAACAAGTTTAATTAGTAATAATAAAAGCTATAAACAGAGCTTCGTAGGTCCCTCCTTAAATATATAATTTTGTAGTGTCTAGAGAAACGGTTGACTAGCACTAATCAGACAGAAAATATTTGTTCTATTACAAGGAAAGACAAAGTCATGCGTGATGAATTTTAAGGACATGAACTTAATAACACACATGGTTCATCTTTGAAGCCATGCCATCTACATCTGCCCTTGGGGTGTCTTCATCCCAGCATCGCCACATAAGCTGACCTAGTCTAGAAGTGCACAAAGAATAGGGATACAAATGGACCAGAAGGAAGGTTGTCACCCCCTTGATACCCGGTCCTGTCTTTGATTTGTTAGAAAAATCTAAATCTATGTCCAAACATTCGTATTAATGTTGAGAAAAATAGAATGGCATATTCTATTTATTCTGTCATTTGCTTGCAATAAAGTAATGAAATACATTTCAGTGAAAAGAAAATGCTTTTCTGGTACCCTCTTCTCTCCCAGTGACAGTACATTTCGGGCTAATTCTCTAACAAAAGTCAGAAGCAGCAGCGGCAGCAAAGAAATATTAGTTGTTTCTCTGGGTCCGAATGAAAGAGCCCAGCATGTTTACTTATACTGGATAAAATATACCTAAACATAACCTTCGCTAAGAAGGAGATTAAGCCTGTATTTAAAGATCTCAGCAACTGCAAAGATCTCCCAGGAGCTGAAGCAGGGAGACTTTTAAAATCTAATTATTTTTAAATGATTCTCACCAGATGCTTCACACTTCTATTCGGTGCCTGGTGTCTCCGCGCTCCATAGGAAAGCAGGTTAGCTGAGCTCTCCACTCTCCGCGGGTTAGCTGCAAAACCCACCTTCTAATTAACGGTAAGAAGTGACATTTGTGCCGAATAAACCGGGACACCGATGCTCACGAGGTTGACTAATGTGCACCTTGAGCATTAAGTACTCATCTCTCATAAAGTCACCTGTCCCTCTCTGAGCAAGTTTACATCCTAGTGCAACCGTTTTCTTGACGTTAAAAGAAAGGTATATTTATCCCACCGGCAAATGAATTGGAAAAGGATCTGAAACTGGTTATGTCTGCTACCCAGGCATCATTCTCGAACTTAATGGGAGAAAGTTCTTGTTTGGGGAGAAGTGGTGGTGATGAGGAGAAAGGAAAATGAAGGAGAAGGAAGGGCAGAAGCTGGGCTGTGCAAAGCTGTGAAGTCTGCTCTGCGGAAGCATGAAGGACCAAGTGAAGCCCAGGCTAGTCCTTTCTAGACCCAGTCTTTCCATACTGAGTCTACAGCGTGAACTGTGGCTTGAACGGTAGGTAGCCCTTGGATCTCATGATACAGAGGTCTTCATGATACGGAGAATACATTCCTTTAAAAAAACAAATTGGCAACCAACCCCAGGTGAAGCCAATCACAGCAGAAAGTTCAGTAGATTTGAGCTAGAGGGTAGATTAGGCTATATGTGCTCCCATTTTATTTGAATGTATGAAGCTTTGAAATATTCATATCATATTTTATGTTGAGAATATAAGATTATTAGTTGGCTGGTTTTATTAGTACCTTGATCTTTGAAAAACATAGTTATATATTAATTTTCCCCAATCATAAGTTTTCCTTTTTTTGTGAATTTAATCATGGTAAATTATGATTCAAAACCAATAACGGGAAAATTCCAGAATAAAAAAAAAACTGTTATGGCTAAATTTAGTTGTTAAATTTAAATACCTGGGGAAAAGACCATCAACTGAGGAACTGATTCTGTTGGGTTGGTCTCTGGTGATTTCTCTGAGGCATGTTCCTCTTTGTTGACTGAGGTAAGAAGGCTCAGGCAACTGTAAGCAGTGTGGTCCCTGGGCAGTAGCACCTGAACTGTGAGCCAATCAGAGGAAGAAAGGCAGTAAGTAGGGTTCCTGACTCTGCTTCAATTCCTGCCTCAGGTTCCTGGCTACAGTTCCCACTAACCCCTCCCAAATGGACTGTAACATATAAAGTGAACACATTTTTTCTTTCCCCTGGTTGCTATTGGTCATGGGGTTTATTAGAGCAATAAAAAGCTAACAAGAATGCAAAGAATTTGTAACTATTAAACAATGATTCATTCTGAGCAGTGTGATTAAATTGCTGCTATCCCACCCAGGATATGAATCATGTCTTTGTATCCATTGGATACTTTGGATCAACTGTCAACATATCAGTGTTCGTTTTCAAGCAAATCTTCTTTTGCTTCATAATGGCCCCAAAGAGCAAGGTCAGTGATGCTGGTAATTCTGAATCCTAGGAGAAACTGTAAAGTGATTTCTTTAGTTGAAAAAGTAAAAGTACAGAAATTTATTTTAACAGAGAGAAGGGGGGGGCACCTAGAGGGACAAATACAGAGACAGGGAATTTGTGTTATGCATTTTACTGAAGTGTTTTATGTGCTATTTTATTAGTTGTTATTATGATAAGGATGTATTCTATAGCAATAATATTATAATTATATGTATTTTGGTTGGAACTGATTGAGTTGAAAACTATGGGCCTTGCAACCATACAGTTATTGACACGCTTGCCTTAGGGATCAGCTTTTCCTCCTTTACAAGTAAAGACTCTGAACAAGTAATAGCAGCTGAGACCGATTTGCTAAAAGAAAAATACAAACACAAAGAGATTGTAAATCCAGATTTAAATCTTTTGTTCACATAATCAGATACAAGAACTCATGATGACATCAAGCCTCGTGCGACTTGCTCTGTCTCTTGTTTATCTCTCTCTCATGGCCTCATCTTTCGGCAAGCTCTCTCGTTTATCTCTCTCATGGTCTCATCTTTAGTCAGGTCCTCTCTCATTAGTTGTGTTTGGAACTTCGAGATTGGTGGATATTCTTTTAGGCAGTTCAACAGATAAACAATGTTTTCTTTCCAGGAACTTAATGTTATCGCTCTTGCTTTGGCCAGCAGTGTAGAAGGTTCTAGTTAGCTTATCTGAGTGCTCCTGATTTCTCTGAACCCTTGCCAACTTTGTCAAATTAATATTGCCTGGAAGCTGGCTAGGGATTGTTCTTGAAGGGGAAATCTTATGACTATTACCAGAAAAAAAAAAGTGCAATCCTTGTCTGGGGTGCCTTCCTTCCCAGGATTGCATTGGCATGAGCCTTGCTTTAACAGAGACATGTTAGAGAAGACACGAGTGTCATTTCTTAGTGAACACTTTAAGAACCTGGTCATGCATTGCCATGCCTTCGGAGACAAGATCAGAAAACAAAACCAAAAAGTATAAGAAGCAAAGTTTTGCTGTTGTAAACCATTGGCTGCAGCATTTGTTACTAAAGTAATTCTCAGTTTAAATAGACCGAGAAAATGAGGGGAAACAACAGATGTTCACAATAGTCTATCTCTTCCCAATGCATATCTACTCTTGTTTTCTAACAAAACAGTTTCAAAGCTGTCTCCACCACATTTAATACTGCTTTAATTACACGTCTAAAGTGTGCTAACTTCCTGCCTAAGGAAAGGAAGCATAAACCGCCGTCCAGTTGCGTCCGCCTAGCCATTTACAGCCTCCACATTCAAGTTCAGACGTTTTGATGACAGTTGCTCTGAGTTGAAGTACCTATTAAGGTCTACTGGTGAAATAAACTATGGTTAAATTATATATTCAAATATGCTTAAATGATGTATTTAATCACTACTCATACAAGGAACATATGTGATTTTAAAAAGAGAAGACACGATGATGAAACAAACAGAAGGAATTTTTACTTTCTTCTTTTTGGAAACTGAGAAAAGCAATCAGGGTTTTAACAGGTTCATGGCAAATAAGTATTTTGTCCTTCCCAGCTTGGTGAGAGATTTTGTCTTCTCTGAATGTACCTCTGTGTTTGTTTTTCTTGTTTGCTTTTCTATCTCCATTGTCACATCTGAGACAGAGTTGGATAGGCTTCTTCATCTGAAATTGCCCTCTTCCAAAAAACGCTAGATTCCACCTGCCCCTCTGTCAGCTATATAATCCTCAAGTGAACAGTTCAAAGTTACTTGTTTCCTACCCACAGGCTTCTCCTAGTCTTGGATTGTTTTCAGTAAAGTCTTTAACTAGAGCTGGGCTTCCTGGCTCATGCCCTTAATCCTTAATCTGCAATTCAGGAGGCAGCCATAGGTGGATCTTTGACAGTTCCAGGGCCAACGAGGACTAGAAAGTTAGATTCTGTATTAAAAAATAAAGATGAAGGGTGTTATCCCAAACAGGAAGTGTGCAGGGGGAGATTTGTCATATCTGTCTTCCCTGAGGTTGTACCTTGACCCCCCCACACACATATACACACTCTCTGCTTTCCGTCTTCTCATTTTGGGAACAATATTGTAGTTTCAGCCCTCAGAACCTAACTTTATATATTTCGAGACTCCAGCCAGTTCCAGCCAAGTGAGGAGATAGCCAACTAATGGGCAGCTCTGTGGCAAAGCACAGAAATTTCCACAGGGTAGCCAGCAAACAGGCGCAGATTGTACCTCGCATTTCTTAAGCTTCACTGGTGATAGATTGAACTTCGCTGTGCTGTAATACCTCACCACCAAGGAACTTAAAAAACTCAAACCAAGATTCTTTGGTTGAAAACAGAGGACTGGGGAGAGACCCACCTTATTTGAAGAGGAAAATAATTTTTTTCAGAGTCTAAATTAGCTCAGAAGAGTCAAATATACAAACTTTTGAGAGAATGAGATGCGGAAATTCTAGGAATATGGGTAGCAGAAGCTAATAGCCATCACATTCACCACGAGTGTCCATAAGCAGGTCATGTCCACCTGATATCTTCATTTCTGCTTCACCATGATTTCTGTCCATGGCCTTATAAGATGCCAAGGTTCTTAGGGAATAAGGACTTGAATAAAAAGCAGATATCTAACATGTGCACCGAGGAAGGCTTGACAGTGCGTTTATTCTTTCTTACCAGTTAGAGATGCTCTCAGAGTCATTTGAATTTCAAATACACATGGTTATGTCACCTTAAAGCCAATGTGTCCCTAAGCAAACCGAATGCTTCGGTCATCCTTTAACCCCCTCTTATTATTCTTGTCTTCCCTTAGCCCTTCCTTCCACGTATTTCACTTCTCCATCTTCAGACTCCATTCAGTAGAAGCAGCTTTCTTCCTAAGAACAGACCAATGTGGAAATAACTTGTTCCATAAACCATCTAGTGCTGATTCTGCCTCAAAATTCTCTGTGAGGACACACCCTCCCTCTTATGGTCCAAGGGTTATTGTTCTAGTCAAAGCCGTCCGCATTCTTTTTCTTAGTATGATTCCTTATTTATACTAGAACCTCCCACGATTCCTTCCTTATATGTTATGTACAATACGATGTGTGCTAGTCGGGTAGGTGAATTTGTATTGATCCAAAAACCTTTTTAAGAGTGGAGGTCAGGCCGGGCGGTGGTGGCGCACGCCTTTAATCCCAGCACTCGGGAGGCAGAGGCAGGCGGATCTCTGTGAGTTCGAGACCAGCCTGGTCTACAGAGCTAGTTCAAGGACAGGCTCCAAAGCCACAGAGAAACCCTGTCTCGAAAAACCAAAAAAAAAAAAAGAGCGGAGGTCATAGCTGCCTTGACTGACATCACGCAACACCTGAGACAGCATATCAGAAACAAGTATTCGTGAATAGACAAATCCACATGTGTGTGGAATCTTATACAGATTCTGTAGCATCTCCACAGTCTCAGTGTGTGCACACTGTGCTGCTTTCCAGTTTAGATGTGAATTTGGGTGGCAAAAAAGGGAGTGACAGGGAGATTCTATTCAAGAAAGCAGGCTTTGTGGTCCTTACCCTCAATCCTAGCATTAGGAGGCTGAACCGTGTGATTTACCGTGGTTTTAGGGTCAGCTTGGGCTACACAATGAGTTCCAGGGTTGTCAGAGATATATAGCCAGACCTTGTCTGGGAAAAGGAAGAAAAAGGCTCCTAGCTTGGGAATAGCTTTTTAAATTGCAGAGTTGTACACATGCTGTTAAGGAGGAAAGATAGATGTGAGGTTGACCCAAAGGGGAAGAATTGACTGGAGATTTCCTTTGTTGACATTTCCTGTTCTCTGTGTTTAATGGGGCCTTTATCTGGGCCAGAGGCTTTCTCTGTGTGGGGATTACTGCAAAAGAGGAATACAGAAAAAGGTGAGAACATGGCCAGAGCACAGACGGAGAGCAGTGGCAACGGATATTTCCTGCTCTGGGCCCCACTTCTTAGATGGGACTTTTTCCACACACTCCCGGTAATTATTAGTCCAACAAATATATCATAAAGTTTTAGGGGAGAGGTTGGAACATTCAGTACCAAGTGCGTTCACTTGTTATCCTTTGGGCCAAATCTCCTCTGAGTTAATTAAATTCAAATAAGTATCTTTCCATTTCTTGGGACTTCGGAGGAGGAGTCCAGAGCACTTCAGAAGCCACAGAACAGCCATTAGATGTTAATAACTAAGAACTGTTCCAACCTTTGCTGGTTTCAAATGAGAGGACCAGAGGCATAAAGCTCCACAGGGCATTGCTAACTTCCTGAGGCATTCAGCTGCTGAAAATGAATTCCTCGAATAATAGTTTCCTTTTCCAAAATTTAGCTGGATCCGATATTTTTAGTAGGAAGGTCCTAATGAGTCGCCACAGGAACATGAGCAGCAAGCGGGGACCCTGCACAATCAATCAGTGGAGGTGTGCCACCTTGCCGCTGCAGATTGGAATAAATAACCTTGGTGATTTATAGCAGATGGTTTTCCACTTAGCTGTAGCCCACCAAAGCACACGCTAGGCAGGGTATGCTGGGAAAAGTCGAGGGAGAGCCGTTTCTGTCTTTTTCTTGCTGTTTTGTAAAGGATACATAACAATGCTTTGAGGATAGTTGTTTCTTGGGAAAAGGTTTCGAAGTGGACGAAGTTCTACGTAAAGACTAGAGAACTGTTTATGGTCAGTCCTACCAAAAACAGATCAGTAAATATTGTTCCAGTCTCCAAGCAGGAAAAGCAGAAGGGACCTTTGTTAAGTGAAAAGTCTCAGGTGCCTGCAGACCTCGAATGGTGCCTCTGAGAAGCTAGCTCTAGTGTGTTGCTTTTGTAGATAAGTTTCTTTCCACACACAAGGTGCATTCTCACACATTTCTTAATTGTGTATATTTGTCCTTCCTCACCTGCCAGCCCAAGGCCCATAAATTTGAGTTTAATAAATGAATATTTCTTTTGATTGAACTGTGTTCATATTGATTAAGATATGTACTTATAATTTGTTTCTTCAGACATGGTTTTCATACATCAGTCAATAGTCATCCC
>NC_022032.1:17679092-17681988 GCF_000317375.1 Microtus ochrogaster | reverse complement strand
AAAATTCTTCTTAACCAAAATTTTTATTATTATTGAAAAGATAATTGGCTAGGCATAATAGCAAATTCATTAAACACAATGTTTGTCAGGGTGTCCATCTTTAAAATATGAACTCAAATGATCCCTAAACCAGCAGGTTAATTTATAATTTGAACAAACTAATTTACAAAGGCAAAACCAAACAAACAAAAACAACAATAGAACATTATTAAGCATTTAAATTCTCAACAGACAAAATTTAAATACTACATTATGAATGTGCATGTATTTTTATTGTGTTGCTAAGTACTCAGCAAAAAAATGTCAAATTTAATTTGTAATGCTGTTTTCTGAACTGAGATTAGAAGAATCCTATTGTTCTCTTGGTAGTCTGTAAAAATGTAGGTTGAGAAACACAAAGAATAAAACACTGGCGAGAAGTAGAATTTATCTGAAATAAAGTTCCATTGAATTCACACTTTCCTATGGGGGTGTGGAACTGGTTATATGAGATCTCCATGGTGGAACTGAAGACAAGAGATTCTCTCTTAGTCAACAAAATACCCTGAGTATGAGTTATATCTTGACATTTGGCTAGTTTTATTAATATTGACATAAATTGTCCCCAATGTTTGGGCAATAAAACGTAAGATACTTCTACTTTTCATATAATTGATAGAATATAAAGGTATTCAAGTTCTTTCAAGTTCAGGTTACTATACCCAAATGCCTGTGACCGTGAAGTTATGAAGATGGAAAGATTTAGAACATTTTAATTCAGGCACCAATGCGAGATGTTATAACTTAAAGTTAGAAAACTGTGTGTGGACAGGAAGGCTGAGTTTAAATTGCTCCTCACAGGACAGTATGTGAGTTACAGAGTAACAGCTTGAAGACAGAGAGCAAGCCCTCAGGTTTGAGAAAGAGCTTCATTAGCAAAGAGATGGTCATCAATAGCCAGATGGGGGTTGTTTCAGGTAAGAACCTTCAATTCCCTTCAGTTGTGAAGGATCAGGAATGTTATAACGTCTGCAGATAACACAGTAAGGTCATAGGTCAAGAAGGGAGACATAGACCCTTTAGTTCCAGAGGAACACCTGGGTGTTCTTGCTCTTACAGGTTTTGTGACAGAGCAGAACATTTCCATATCATGTAACCTGGATGCTGTTCGCCAACCAGAGATGAGAGTTATAATGCAAAGTTGCCTCGGGTCTGGGCAGCAGGCTGTGAGGGAAAGAACTCAGCTCCCTGAGCACTGAGGCGCCATGACATGCTTTCTTGTTGACTCTCTGGAGAGAGGTACAGAAGGAAGTAGCCCAAGAAAGAAGGCAGCAGCTGGAGGGCCTGTGACGGTTGCTTTGATGGGATAATAACTAGGAAAAATGGAGCATGGGGAGCAGAAAATAGTTCACATCATTAGTCAAAATGCACAGAAAAGACACAGACTGGGATCCAGTACTGCCCTTCCAAAGCAAAACTCCCCAAACCAAAGTACCCCCACTAGGTCCATCTCCAAATGTGCCACTATACCTTCAATGCTGCTCCCCAGGGACCAGTTCTACAAGTCTAGCTAGACTTTGAGAGCTCTCAATTAGCTCTCAATAGAGCATTCAATTTGAAATGTAAAAATACATTTCTTTATTTATGTGTGTGTGTGTGTGTGTGTGTGTGTGTGTGTGTGTGTGTGTGCATGCATGTTGGGGGGGAAGGTGTGCACATGTGTAGGCAGAAGACAGGAAGTTGTAATAATGGGTCTGGGGATGAAGTTCAGAAGTGGGTTCTTGTCCAGTATTTATGAGGTGCTGAATCCTATCGTTAGCACTGTAAAGGAAAAATAAATGAATGAATGAATGAATGAATGAATGAATAAATAAATAAATAAATAAGAAGAAAAGGGCTGTAATGATAATCCAAGCCCAACTAAGCAAGTAAGAATCTTTGATTCAGATCTCATGATATGATCATAACAGAGAACAATAGAGAACTAATTGCTTATGGAGAGAAAATGGAAATGAATTCTGTAGAGACCATTGAAGAGCCTGGGCAGATAGTGATGGCATTGTTGGAGCAAAGGGGAGATTCAACAGTCAGTATCAAGTTCTGAGTTGATGCTGAGACAGAATGTCTTGGAAATGGGCAGATTGATTTTGAGATGCCTTGATTGCCTGTGAAACGCCCTCCTTCTCACTTACAACCATTGTCCTTTTTTCCATTCATTCATACTTCGACTCATCCCATTCCAGTTTAAGCTCCAACACCCCCAGTTAAGCAGTTTTCTTAAGAATAGGCAGAAAAGCCAGTGTCTGGATTCAGGGCTCTGTCTTCTGGCCTCAGCTTGCCTTCTAAGTTTGTTTGTAAAAAGTGAAGGCAAATGGTAGTCTATATATGTGGGGACTGTCTAGCTATCTACCCAAATAAGAACGTCTTTCTGTAGAAAAGGCACTATTAGTTATGATGCACTTTCTCTGAAACATGCAAAATGCTTATCTCCAGAGTTAGAAATATGTCAGGTCAGGAAATTGCCCTAGAATGGGTGAGTTCTAGGGCCACGAGAAGAGTAGGCCCACTAACAAGAGTGACACTTGACAATGGAATCAAGGGCATAACCCTTTCAAGACAGCAGTGGTTAAATGGTTCCCTCAAGACTGTATGAGTTCTATGATAGCAGTTTCCCTGAGGAAGTTCCTTTTCTTTTTTTTTTTTAAATTTTTTTATTTATTAAAGATTTCTGTCTCTTCCCTGCCACCGCCTCCCATTTCCCTCCCCCTTCCCCAATTAAGTCCCCCCCCTCCTCAGCCCGAAAAGCAAGGAAGTTCCAAGCAGATGAAGGAAGGAGGGATGTAGGGATGCAGGCAGAAGCATAGGATCTATACTAAAGCTGTTCAGCAGATATAACTGATGTGGGAGGTCCTTTTGT
>NC_022032.1:17675552-17678307 GCF_000317375.1 Microtus ochrogaster | reverse complement strand
AGTTGGCATGAGTTTTAATGTGCTATGTGTATGAAGAACCACTGACTGCATCTTAGGCATGTTTGTTCTGCAGTGTCCTGACCCTAAAGTTTTATTTTTCTTAAGTTGACTGTCAAGATGTTTGTTCCTCCAGTTTGCAGTTTTCAAATGCCAGATCATTTTATGTGGACAATATTGATGTCTTGAAGCACTTCTAAAGTAATAGAACATCTGAAGATGCTATCTTAATGGGGCTGAGAGCCACTTCACTGTCTAAAGGAGGGAACTATCCCAAGATTATATAAACTTGAGACTCTGAAAATGTACATTTGATAAACACTGGTAATACTGCCAAATGCTGTCTTCATGCTTTTAGCTTGTGATAAAGAATATTTGTTAATAAGTAATACATACATAGGCAGTTACTTTTTCTTCTAATCCCCAAGTTATATTATTTTCAAAATACTGTTTTACTTACATATTTATTTATTATTCATTCATTCATTTATGTTTTGTGGATGTGTGCATGTGTGAGCATACTGCTATACTGTGTGTGTGTGTGTGTGTCTGTCTGTCTGTCTGTCTGTCTAGTTGTCAATTCTTTCCTTCTATTGTTTGGGTTCAAAGGATCAAATTCAAGTCTTCAAGCTTGGAGGCAAGCATCTTTATGTATTGACACATCCCACTACCCTAAAATCATTATTCTCAAGATTATCAATTTATGTACTTTGAAACCAAAGTTTCTGTTTAGTTGCATCATTTATACTACCTACTTGTAATATACTTCTACATAGCTAATAAAAACGAAACCTTCAAAAACTGACATATTGTTTTTCTTATAGCTATTACAAATTAACTGACAAGAATATATAACTTAAGGGAGAAATGTTGTATTTTGGTTTTGTCTTGGGGTTTCTATTTCTATAAAATATCATGACTGAATGCATCTTGGGGGAAGAAATGATTTATTTAAGCTTATAACACTTGGGTCATACTCCATCAATAAAGAAAGTCATAGCAGAAACTCAAACAGGGCAGGAAACTGGAGGTAGTGGCTGATGCCATGGTCATGGAAGAGTGTTGTTTATTGACTTGCTCCTCATGGTTTTCTCATCCTGATTTCTTATAATACTGAGAACCACCTGCCCAGGAATGGCACTGCCCACAGTGAGTTGGATCCATCAATATCAATCACTCAAGAAAATGCACTAACTTGACCACAGGCCATCAGATGTAGGTATTTTCTCAATTGAGATTTCTTCTTCTATAAGGACTCTAGTGAATGCCACAGTGATATACAAATCTCCAGCACAGACTCACAATTTAATATGCAGGCCGTCATGGTAGGGAGGGCATGGAGGGATCTACCACAGCATGGAGCTGCAGAGGATGAATGTGAGACTGCTGGCTCACATTCTGATGGACCAGAAAAGCAAAGAGAGCAGGCTTGGGCTAGGACTCAACATACAATCCCCACTTTCACGACCTCGAGAAAGGTGCTATGAATAACATATTCCACAGCTTAAAAAGTGGTGCCCTTAAAGTGTTGAAACATGTGATCCTGTCTGGTACATCTCATATAAAAAAAATCCACTTTTATTTTATGTGCATTGGTGCTTTGCTTTCCTGTATGTCTACGTGAGCGTGTTGGATCTCCTGGAACTGGAGTTACAGACAGATGTGAGCTGCCAAGTGGGTGCTGAAAATTGCACGTAAGCACTGAGCCATTGCTCCAGCCCACAATATTTCACATTTAAACCATATGAAAGGTCATACATATCTTCTGAACTCCCAGAAGCTGGCTCTTCTTTCTACTAAGTGGAGAACTAATAAACAAAAGCATAAAAAGTACATAGGCATAACACCAAATACTTTAAAACAATAGAAATGAAGTTATCTACTGCCTGTGTTTGCCTGAATATTATAATATCTAGAGGAAGAAGGTATTACGCCCAAGTAGGGAACATATTTAAGTCGGTATTGTGACTATCTCAGGCTTTTGGTATAATCTGAATTATATACATATACAGTATATGAAGGGCCTAAGCATTTAGTTAGAGCAAGTACTGCCATAGTTTTGGTACCAAGAAAAAAAAAATGATGACAAAACGTCATGGTGTTTCTTTAATTTTTATCTAAATAAAATGGAGTGGGTATTTGTTTTTGTTTTGTTTCATTTTCTTTGTTTGTTTTTTGATTCTTTTATTCTTTCTTTTTCTGCTTGGACGCAGTAAATAAGATAGTTTGGAGGTTCCAGAAAGTAAAATAATCTTCCAGAAAAAGCTAAGAACATTATTAAATGTCATTAAAAGGCCTAAGAAGTCCTCATGAAATATACATTAGACCAGGTGTCTAAAACTACTGATACCTGAAGAGAGAGGAGAATGCCGGATTTTATTCTCTTTGACTCATGGTTAGATTAAACACTGATAGAAAACCAAGAAACTCCAAGAAGATACTATCAACCAACTAGTGCTAGATACTACCAATGAGCTTCAGAATCTACAAGGAACTCATTGCCAGACACTGGCATAATTTTATTTTATATTATTTGTTTATAGTAGGTGAAGTTCATTATTTTTTGTACTTAAAATTTCAGTAAATAATGAAATTTAGTAGGAAAAATTAAGTGAATTTGAAATAAAACCCTCTCAAGTCCAGCTGTGTCATTATCCAGAGGAAATCCACTCAATGGGTTCGCATAGCTGTAACCTTAGGCTTTATTTTCATTGGACAAATCCTAGTGAGTTATTCAAGAAGGGGGAAATGAAAGCCA
>NC_022032.1:17651399-17674491 GCF_000317375.1 Microtus ochrogaster | reverse complement strand
TTGAGGGGGTGGGACCCAGGTGACAAACCTCTTCCTAAACCATCCACCAACTAGGAATCAAATATTAAAATACGTGAGTCTATGGGAGCCATTTTTCCTTCAAACCACCAGTCTTTGTTAAAGTCTTCTGGTATCTCTGGCCTTGGCATCTCAGTCTTTTTCAAAATTTCCCAACCTAAAAGAAATCATACTTCAGTTAAATGGCAGTAATCTGTTTACGTTTTGTTGTTTTGTTTTGTTTTCTAATGAGTAAGACAATGTCTTTGCCAAAGGATACAAGAATGGCTTGAAATTGGCTGCTATCTGCATTTGGTGATGGATCTGATATTTGACTCACACAGGGGTCATTTGATACCCACAAATTACTCATATTGTGGACACGGTAATGCTAGTGATTCTCCTGAGAACATTGTACCTGAGCCACTGAAACAGCCTGACCCATAATACGAAGGTCAAATTGTGTTTTTTAATATCTTTAATTGGAGCCAGATATCCCATCGAACATCCTTGAACCATTCTTGTAACAAAATTTGTGTGTGTGTGTGTGTATAAGCAGACTTCAGTGTTGTTTGCTTTGTTTCAGTTAGATTTTTTTGTGTCTGTAGTTCTCTCTCTGTTACAACAAGGCCACTCAGTTACAGGAGAAATCTGAAGTTACATTAAACTGTCCTTTCTCTTTTGGAAAGGTAATATTATTTTGAACCACATTTTTGTTTACGGTGCCTATATATCCCCAAGGATGCATTAGTTCACAGAAGATGAGCAGACCTGTGTGTGGGTCTCTTTGTAGGTAGCCCCTTGAGACTAGTGTGACATATGACCATGATTTATGACAATGTATACAAGGAGTTTGTGTGCTGGATGGGAAACAAATAGGTATATGGCAAAAATCATACCCTTGGAGAGTGTGCAGTTTACTAGAGAAGGCACAGTGTAGGAATTACTAACATCTTCCCTCAGACAGGAAATAGCAAAATCCAGCTGTGTAGACAAGAATGGGCAAAACTAGTTTGGGTCACTCTTTTGAGTCCCACATGAATAAGAAAGAGCCTGCTTAAATATGGCCCCATTCAGGTCTCATAACCACTACCTTCATTGTGTACAGACTGAGTAAGATCAGAAATAAATAAGAAAGTCCCGAAGAGATTATTATTTAAATCGTTTGTTTGCAGGTAGAACATTTTTCAAGAGCAAACTAATTATATGCAAAAATAATTACTAAACTCAAAGAATATTAAACACACAAGCCTCATGTGATAACTCATGACTGTCATCACAGCTCTCAGGACCCAAGTCAGAGGATTTCTGTGACTTCAGGGTCGGATTGGACTAGAGAATGAGACCTTGTCTGAAAACAAACAACAGACAAACAAAAAATAAATATAGCAAGTGTCTTAAAATGTACAAAAATTGCTTTTTATTATTCAAAGAAGAGCTATTAACTTCTCCAAAAATATCAAAACTAATTATTTTATCTCATAATTCAATGAATTTTATGAAATGATTGTTCAACATAACAAGTGCCTTGTAAAATGTATTTTAGAAACTTCTTAGCCTCCAGCATTAGACAATAGCTTCATGTTTTTACAAGTGCCACCCTGCCATGCCTTTATCTCTTGTTTCAGACATAAATTACCTTTAATTTAAAATAAAACAAAACATGTTTGTTGACCCAAGGAAATTCCTTTCAAATGAGAGATAATAAGCAGATTTTCAATAACACAATATCAGAAAAAAGTCCATTCCCCATAAATTTCTTCACAGATTCAGTGTATCCACTCAAAAATGATAATAATAAAAGCAAAGTTTTTCTGTATTATTTGACAAGGTAATTCCAAAGTGTATTTGGAAGAGCCAAGGGCAAGCAGAATGGGAGCTTATCACTGGAGATATCAGACCTTGTTGTGAAGCAAAAGTAATTAAGATGGAACAGGGTATGTCCGCAGAGACACAACTAGGCCAACAAAGTGGGAGAAACCTAGAGAAACTCACTGACATGTATAGAAATCAGTAATTAATGAACCAGGGCTTGTAGCTCTGCAGTGAAGAAAGGGGCTGTTTATCAATGGTCCTGGCACATTTAATTACAGATCCCAAATAATGGAACTGGGATTGCCAGGTTGCATGCTGACAAATCTCAATTTAGGGCAGATTAAAGGCTGGCATTTTCAGGTGCAACTCTAAACTCTTAGAAGACAACATGAGCGATATCTTAATTACCTCAAGGTAGGACAGTTTGAAAAGGTGACATAAAAGAACCAACCATAAAAGACATCAAAAGACAGATGAAACGCTTACATTCTGATGAAGAAGTTCTGATCATCCAGGGGGCCTATTAAAATGTTAATGGAAAAACCTCCAATAGGAAGGGTGCATTTGCTCAATGCAAAAATGAAAAAAGATTCATACAAATCTCTGACATGAATTAAATTAAATAAGTGAATTAAAAAGTAACAGACAGTAGACAAGTAGCAAAAGATAGGATCAGAATTTATCAGAAAATAGCTAAGGATAGAGTGAACATTATCTGAATAAAAAAAAAATGCCAGCTCTCATTAGAAATCAGAGAAATTCACAGGTACAAATGAAGTTATAGAACACATGCATAAAGTGACGCAGCACATGTATGCAACTGAGACACTCTTGCCTTCACTTATTCTTAGGATAAGAATAATTCTTTTCAGCTGTGTTTTTCCACAGTCTGGTCTGTTTTTCTACATTCTTTCAAATTCCAGTTTCTATTTCTTTCTATTTCTTCCTTTCTTCTCATGCTTATATCAGTTTCTAATGGATTTAGCAGCAAGGAGACGTTCCTGTTCAACTTGTACAAACTCGTGAAAGCATAAAAGGACGGAAATGGCAGTGGAAATTTCAGACTACCAGATGTCTGCAAGGATATACAAGGAATAACGCTGCATAACATTGACCCTAGCCTAGCTTTAAAGTAGAAAAACACTCCTTTAATCCACACAGGTCATGATGGATGGTTAACTTGCTACTAATTTGCTGAAAACTCAAATCAGAAAATGCAAACAATACATACATTAAGCCTTCCATGAGCGCATGACATTCAGCAGAGTCTGGCACCCTGGTACTTGGCTTCTCGGGACTCCTCCAGGCTTTTTTCCTCATCAGTGAACTCTCCTGCTCTTTGCGGGTCTAAGGTTACATCTCCGTGTTTTCACAGCAAAGGATTGTTTACTTCTGTAAGACCAGATTGGATAGCTGTTATGAGGCCCCCTCTCTTTTCTCTGTCCTTCTCTTTGCATCGAAGGGAAGCTCTTCCCACCGCCCACCTTTCTCTTCCTTCCCTCCTCCTCTGATCCTCTTCGCTGTCATGCTCACTACAGAATTTACAAAAACCACTCAGATAAAATCTCCAACCTTTATAAAATACAATTCTGGAGACTACTGAAAAGCACAGATAGAATTTTGTGACAACTGCCTAAATATTAATAAAATATAGTAACTTATAACCCCACTTCTACCAAGGTACACCAGAAATCTTAATTGCGATGAATAATTTGGGCTTTTCAGTTTTAGGGTTTGTTTTATTATGAGACAAGGTCTTCCTATGTAGCCTTGGATGTCCTGGAACTTTCTTTGTTGACCAGGATATCTTCAGATTCATTAGAGATCTGTAGACAAAGACTGCTCATTTGTTTCCCAATCACCCAGACACGAAATAATCACACAGAAACTGTTTTAATTGCAACGCCCTTTCTCCTTCAGTGGCTACATGGCATCTCTTTTACTCCACCTACTCTCTCTCCCTCCCTCCCCCCCCCCTCTCTCTGTATCTCTTTGGATTTTCCACTTGGCTTTACTCTATTAAACCATTGGCTGAAAGCAGCTTCTTTATTAACCAATGTCAATAAAACATATTCACAGCATACAGAGGGGAATCCCACATCAGAGATCTACCTGTCTCTGCCTTCCCAAATCTGGAATTAAAGGTGTGTGCCACTATAACAGGTCTCATAATGAACAACTGATGAATCTTTTCTGTATCAAAAATAGAGTCTCTAAAGTTATGAGGAATTAAAAAACAAATATTTTTATTTATTTTTTGGAAATACTATATATGCATACAATGTATTTTGATCATATCTGTTTATCAACTGCATCCTAATATTCACCTGGGTTATATTCACACATCTTCCTTAATGCATTCTTTCTTCCTTCCTCCCTCCCTTCCTGCCTCCTTTCTTCTTCCCTCCCTCCCTCCCTCTCTCTCTCTCATTCCCTTTCTTCCTTCCTTTTTTCCTTTCTTTCACCAACTGAGTCCAATTAGCACTAGAGTTTTTCTTAGTTATTAACACAATTTCTCACAACCTGGCTATCAACAGACCTCCCATTGACTTGTACTTTGTTCTGCTCTTCCTTTGTCTCCTCAGAAAGGCACCTGACAGGTTTTGCTCTCATTTGTCCTTCATGGGCAGGTCACTGATCAGTCAAAATGCTAATCTCAGATGTTGACAAACCTTGATTCTTGTGGTGAGAAAGTTAGAAGTGGGGAGAATGGCCTCTTTTCGAACACAGCCTTCCTTATCCCAAGTGAACACACATGAACATTTCAGCTCTTCATAAGAGAAGTCACTGGTAGGTTTGGACTAAATCTGGGCAAACTATGGTCTCATTACTGGCTGAGGTTCGTGCATGAGAGAAATTTCCTCTCTTGGGGGATGGAGCCTCATGACATTCTCCTAAATTCTCTCCCCTCCTAGAACTTTGAACTACCCTCTGTATTATTCTCCTTCAGTCGTCCTCTGTGTTATTTACTTCAAAAAGTTAATTTACAGATTAGAACTAGAACAATTGGACCTTTTGCTCTCAGCTCTCCATATTGTCCTTCTTTTCCCTTGGCATCCAAGTCAAAAGTCATGGCTTCTTGTGTGTCAAAGATGCAGGAAAATCAGGAAGGAGAAAATAACCTGGCAAGCCCAGCCAAGCCTGGAGATCTCATTAGTTAATTAGAGTGACCCATTAGACTGAGAACTCAAACCTAATATGTGATCTTCATGAAAGATTCTGATCCCTTTATCCCAAACAGATGAAGGAATTCTGTTTGCATTAATTTAATACTTAACTCGTACTCTCTGATCCTTCTGGGGTTCTACTCTTCATTTTTGTTTATCTATAGTACAGTGTTCTATGTCATTTTCATTACACAGGAACACAATGCAAAACATTAGACAACTGCAAAAAACTATAAAAATGCAAATAAATTGTGTTGAAATTTTATCTTCCTGAAGCAATTTCTATTAAAAATCCTGTCATCTCTATTTCATGTCTCTGTAATGAAAATACAAAGGCAAACATTGATATTGTTTACATGGCATCATATATTTCTGTATAAATCTTGAAAATGTAAATTGACTATTAAAAATAGTCTCCACAAATGCTTATATAAATTTCTTCATTCTTATATTGTTCTTTGAAAGATTCTTATTGTGTTATGGTAGGTATACTTTTCTTTTCTTGCATTTTATATGTGTGTGTATATATATGATTCCATGAGTGTACCACATGCATGTAGTAGTTCAAAGATGCCAGGAGAGCAAAGCACCTCCCTCGGAACTATTATTGAAGATGGTATGGGTCATCATGCAGGTGCTGTGAAATGAACACAGGTCCTCAGTAAGAGCAGTACCAAGAACTAGTAGCTGATGAGCAAGCTCTCTAGTTTTCTATCTCTTTTTCTTTCCCTCCCCCTTTAGTCTTCCTTCCTTCCCTCTGTCCTTCCTTCCTTTTTGACACTATAACTTCAAAGTAGTCTTAATAACAAGTAACTGCTGTGAGATAATGCTCTTGTACACTGTAAAGATTTGTCACTCATATTGATTTAATAAAATGCTGATTAGCCAGTAGCCAGGCATGAAGTTTATGTAGAGCAACCAGACTAGGAGAATTCTGAGAAGAGGAAAGAGAGATGCAGTGGCTACCCAGACACAGAGGAAGCAAGATGAGAATGCCTTACTGAGAAAAGGTGCCAAGTCACGTCCCTAAACATAGATGAGAATTATGAGTTAATTTAAGTTGTAAGAGGTAGATAATAATAAGCCTGAACAACAGGCCAAACAGTCTATAATTAATATAAGCCTCTGTGTGTTTCTTTGGGACTGAACAGCTGCAAGACCAAGAGGAACAGAAACTTCTGTCTGTAAGTAGCCTGTATTCTCATGTACCCACATTACCTAATTAAACATAAATCAAATATGCTAGTTTTCTCTTCCTGATTGACCTCCTACAATTACATTCTTCTATATAGACACTAGCCATCTCCCTCATTTGGGGCTTTTTATCCCACTTGATATTTTCAGTATGTGTCTTCTATATGTTTGTCATGAATCAAAACATTTCATATTTTTGTAAGATTCAAACCAGCATGCAATGATTCACTATATACATTAATAAAGAATCTTTTTTAGTCACTTGATATAGATCAACATGAACAAGCTAAGTTTATTCATTTTTGGTATTATGCAGTATTATCCTGTATGAATATACATCAAACTGAATATACATCAAACTCAATTTCTTTTTCAAGGGGCATTCTTATTAACATTTTATTTTCCTATAGTATCCATTGGAAACACATTCCACGTCTAGAGTAAGTGCAGTAGGTAGCTGAGAATGTGGACCTTGGTCTCAGACAGATGAATTTGAAGTTTCGTTGTACCACTTAACTGTTACATTCATTTGAAAAATTATTGAGACTCTTTGTATATCAGCTTTTCATCTTAAAATGGACACAATAGCAATTGTCTCATAAGTATATAGAAAAAAGAATTAGGTTTAGGGCATTGGCATGATTCTTTTATGGAAACATAGGTCATCATTTAATAGGAAGACCCCTCTGTTGAGATCTCTCTGAATGCTCATCCTGAGGTCTTTGGCATTGTTTCCCAGTCAGGCCTTTGATTCACAGTTACCACACTGCTCTAAATATGCCTTCTGCTGCTGTTTTGTCTTCGCTTCCCCATGCCAGCTTTAGAAAAGAAAATTAATTCTCTGCTTTCTATTGGCTCCAAACAATTTTCAGTACAGGTTCACCTCATTCTTCTATGACATGTCAACTGTTGGTTGCTGTCTTCCAATACACATAAGAGCTCTTCTCTTCTTGATTGTATATACCACAGGACAATTCCATTATCTCTTGGACCATCCTCCATGTCCTTCCCCAGCCTCTTCTTTCCTGCCAGAGACTAGGCCCTTTCAGTTCTTACAATAAGCTAGAATCTCTTGTTCACTTGCTGCTGCCCTTACAGAATGTTGTGCTCTGCTTTTTCCTCATGGTAGTACAGTCTATCTTTTGTTTTCTCAATTTAAGTGCTTATTTGAGAATTTTATACATGAGTACAATATATAAACCATTTTTACTCTTTTCTCCCCTCAGTAACTCCTATGTTTTCCCCATACACATTCCTCCTCAAATGAATTATTGACCTCCTTTTTAACTATCGTTACACACACACACACACACACACACACACACACCTTGTTGAGTTCATTTGGTGTTGCTTGCATATTTATGTGTTTAGGCTGACCACTTGGTATGGGATAATATATCAGGAGTTTGCCATCCTGGAGAAGACTGATTATTCCTCTCTCAGAGCCATTAATCACCTTTAGCACTTTTTCTAGGGTATAGCCTTTAGCAGACATCCCCTCTCCACATCAGCAAGTAGTTGGTGTTGTCATTATGCAGGTCTTGTTTTAAGGGAGCACATTGTTGAGATTTCATGGCTGTAGCTTCTCTGACATATATATTGGTCACTATCTGACAGCAGATTGTCTGTCTACTCTTCTGAATCTTAAAATCTCTCTGCTCCCTCGTCTGCAATGTTCTCTGAGCCTTAGTTGAAGGAGCTGTGTTGGAGATGTGTCAGTTGTGGTTGGGCACCTCACACTCTGTATTTGACCAGTTGTAGATTGCTGTAATTGTCTCTGATCGTTGCATAAATAACTTCTTTGATGAGAGGTAAGAAGGATGAGTATTTATAATACAGGTAGAAATTCTACTGGCTTAGAATCATGGAAATAGCAGTAACAGGTTCTGTTCTAGGGTCTGAGATAACACCAGCCATAGGTTTTAAATATTAGGCAAGAGTTCAAGAATTCTCTCCTACTGAGTGAGTCTTAAGTTCAATTAGACAACTGGTGGTCTCCCCCAAAATGTTAAGTGACACTATTACAGCATTGAACTATTCCCTAAACCTAAATACCGCTTACTCAGGAGCCTCCTGGGTTCAGAGTCAACAACTATCCTTCATGCATATTTAATCACACATCTGTTGCATTTTTAGGCCCACTCAAAATCTCCATGTTTCATAAGAATCAGAGACATTATTTTTGAGATAGGGTCTCAGCATATTGGCTAGGTCAGCCTAAAATTTTTATAGCAGCCCAAGCCAGTTTCAAATCCCATGATTTTCCTGCTTTGCTTGCTTGTGTCCTTGGATTACAGGCATCAGCCAGCAGGAAGAGTTTCTTACTCCCTGTCACACTTGTGTAATTAGATTGTATTAATTGAGTACTGCATAAAATTCCAACAACATATAACTCAAAAAAAGGGGTATATATGGTTGACCTGAAATAAATTTGGTTTTATACTGGAAGATTCATTGGATGTTGCTTCTGTAGTGAGAGCATCCTTAGCTTTAAAGTAAATGGATTTTGAGTTTTGTTGGTAGTCAATAAATATAGTTATAATTTGCCTTGTAAATCACAGAACAGAGTTTTGAAAATATTTCAATACTCTGACATACCTAAATGGAAGTTTTCTTTCTGAAATTGACCATATTTTCTTGTGACTACCAATATTCCTGAAGAAAAGATAATATGTCTTCCAATTCGAATGATTTATTCTCTGTATAACAATAAAAATTTATAAGATCAAAGCAAAAAGCCAATATAGATTTAGTAGACTATTTAATGAAAGCTTCTTTATGTGTTATGGCTTCCAGGTAGCTAATGTTCTTTTTTATTGTATGATGGAGAACACCCATTCAGATACCACAGGGATGCAAGCTTCAATTCCTAGCTCAGATTCCAGAAAGTGTAGTTTCCTGAAGAGCAGGCTGCAAATACACTGTGGGGCCATTCCAGTAGGGGCTGGTGGAAATCCCTAAGATAATTCAGAGGAGAAGTAGTCATCGCAGAGAAAGCATCCCACAATCAAGCCAATTCACTCTGCAAAATTTAATTTCATTTGCTTCTAAGAAATAGAAATCCCTGCATCTAGCCATTAGACAGGAATAATAATCCTTATTATTGTAATATTGGATACTTAATAACAAGTTCTGGAAAGTGGCTTATAAGACATTAAAATTAACACTGCTCATAATATGACTTTTTAAAAAGTGCAGAAAGACAAGAAAAATAATGTGAATGCACTGTACAGTCTATAGGGGAAAGTTTTAATATGGGTATTATGTATTTAAAACAGATGTAGAGACTTTTTACTTCATTTTGGTATGCGTTTTCTACCATTATTAGTGTCTGAGGCTCCACATCATAAATTATTACTCTTTACTACCTCTTCTCAGCGTGAGAAATCCACCATGCATGACTCCTTGAAGTACTGCCTTGTAGAGGGTGTGGTGTGTGCACAGCAGTGAGGACCTGCCTGTAGTGAGCCAGGCACGGGTCCTCTGCAGTGTGAATTGATGGCGTGTCTAGACTTACATTTCATAATACTTAGAAAAGCATTGCTGAGCCAGCTCCTTACACAAACACACAGGAGAAGAGTAAACATGAAACAGGCTGCCACTTATCTGTCCTCCCTTCTTACCTCCTTCCTTCTGTCCTTCCTTCCTCTCTCCCTTCCCTTATTCCTCATTTCCTTTCTCCCACTCTACTTCCCCATGTCTTCCTTTCTTCCCTCTCTACTATTCTATTATCTGTCCATCCTGTTTCTTCCTCTCTTTCCCTCTAGCATGCTCTAATATACAAGTCTCATTTTTGTCATTCACCTGTAGCATTGTCTCATGAATGTGAAACAGTGCTGATGATGCTCCCTGTCTGTTATCTCAAAGAGTAACCAGCAGCCCCATATGAGCTATGGAGTACCTTCCAACTTTGAGCTATTGAAATACAATTTAGTCATTGCATTTTAAACGTGTGTTTACATAGCTACCTTTGGATAGTGATTTGGGCATATGTGAATAAAATTCCACCCTGACCTTTGGAATGTCACAGTACCTTCTGTAGCAACAACATTCTACAAGAGATATTCAGAGAATTAGTTAATTGGAAAGTGTACTGTTCTTTACCAAAAGTTATCTCAAGAAACAGGGAATGCAATGGAAATTCAGGCAGATATAGCAAATGTATAAATGCACAATCCATGATACATGCGAGCTAGCAAAAAGGACATTACTTACAAATATGTCTGATAGTTCTAGGAAATGTAGTAGGTTTTCATCAAATAATTTATGCATTTAATATTTATGTTACTCCAAAATAATTGTATTAGCCGAACTTAGACTTGATTTCTAGCTTGGCCCTTCTACTATCTAACTATTTGAGGCTGCATGACCTATGGATGTTTCTTGATCTTGGCCCTTTAGGGTAGATCAGTATTATCAAGAGAGTCTCTCAAGATGGCGCCCAACCACTGTGCCCCACCAAGTCCTCTGCTGTGACAAAATAGGATTTTTCTCTGCCATTGACTAGTCCTTGGAAAAATTTTGTCTCATGAGAACCTTGAGATGAACTTTGGTTGTGAAGGCTATGACCTGCGCTAAGGGTGAGAGTGAAGGCTCTCCAAAGCCTTCCTTATTGGAAGCTGCTTCTGAGTCTCTCCTCCCTACCAAGGAGCTCCAAGTCCAAGCTTCTTGGCTTCCCCTGTCTTCATTTCTGCTCTTCCATTGTCTTCTCACTTTCCATGGTTTTTCTAAAGCTCTGATGCTATTTCTCACTTTGAGATAAAAACCTCTTCTTTGTCCTGCCTCTCTTCTTCACCATCACTCAGAAGGGCATCCATCAGCCTGTCATCTCCAGATGGTTTTTATTTTTACAGCATACTTATGTCATACGGTCATCAACTTTCAAATCTCAACCCAGGAGATGTGAAACCACTGTCATCCGGGTTGGTACTGGATCCTGACCATGTTTTATTGTTTGCAGTGTTCCCATTTAAGAAGCAGCAATGAGAGGGAAAGAGAGAGGTGGGAAAAGTTTAATTGAAATTATAGTTAATCTACCATTTTATTTTACCAGTATTTTTCTTCCTTCAGATGTTAATATTGAAATACACTACACATATGGAAAGAGCATAGGCTTCAGTCACACAGCCTGTGACTCTAGAAGTACTCATTTGTTGTGCCTTTGGGTCACAGAATCTCAAAACTCAGTTTGTAGCTCTCAATAGAATGATGCCTTTTGAGATTTATACTATAAATGTTCTCTCGAGCAGAATCTGTTTTTAATTTTTATGTGTGTAGACTATATATTGTGCTTTCCTAGAGAATGTTTCATAAATATTTAGAAGTCAAGTCCATTCGCAGGGGCTCGACTACTGTTTGCTTAGAAAATTCTTATGCTTGCTTAGTGATGCAAGCCCGTGGATCGATGCTCTTGCCTTAAAATTTCAATTTTGAATAATTGCACTACTTAATTCTCCTTTCCCAAGTCATTCAGTACCTCACAAAGTTATTATTTATTTCTACCTCCATTCAGCAAGGATTTATGGTAGCATTCAACACATCCAGTGACTGCGACAGCCCCTTCTGTGTATGGAACGCCTAACTCATCATTCCTGAATAGAAGGCATTTTTCAGTCCATTCTCTATTATCCACACTAATGGATGGAAGCACTAGAGCAGATAATTTGAGCCACTGAATGGGTCCAAATCCATTTTATATTTTACTTTGGAATATGCGTTAGTATTTATATTTGAGAGCATGCATGATTGATATTTGGCCATCCAACCTAAGTGATGAAAGCAAACATGAGAGAAGTTTGCCAGGAGTGGGCAGAACACCTGGCTTCAGACTGTCCTTCTCCACTGCACTTTACCCTTCTCCACCATTCACCTTTGAAAACAAAAAGCATCACTTAACATGCCGATGAGAAACAAGAGCCCAGAGCAGAATTTCCTTATCTCTAGGCTTCTGGCTCAGACCTTTCCTGGGACAGAGAAGCAATTAAGCTTTTTGGTTGAGGTCATTTCTCTTCTAGTTACTGCTGCAAGAGAAAGGTATAATTAGTCATGGGAGATGATAATGCTGCCGAGAATCTGCGTGTACACCGTTTGAAAAGACAAGTGCCGAATCTCTTACAGGAGAATTGGTTTCCCCTTGCTGAATAGTTCTCTCCCTGTGTTTCTTGGAGTAGAGGCTTGTTTTCTTTCTTTCTTGGCCCACTGTAATAGATGAACCACTGCTGTAGGAATTTCCCAGACTCTGCTGAGGCCAGAGCAAGTGAAATAAAATAACTCAAAATTAAAAGAACATAACAGCATGAAATGAAGTGAAGCACACAGGAAACCTGAAAACCAGTATGATATATATTGTGCTACAAGATGCCTGTGAATTCTAGTGACAAAGAGGTAAGGTATCGAGGTCAAGCCTCAATGGGGTTCACACTTTTAGGGTAGGAGTATTTGGATTAGAAACGCCAAGCAGACAGAAGAGAAATACAAAAGAAATAAAGAGACATAAGATAAAATCAGGAGGGCAATCCAGTGAATTCTGAATTTGCCCACATTGATTTTCCATATGCGTATACACCCCAACCCAAAAAGGCAGAAAGAAGGCAGAAAACTGCTTTAACAAGATACAAAGAACGAATAGAGCAACTAGCTCTTCAATACCTGAAGCATCAAGCAACTCTGTCCTGAATAAAGCACTCTGTTGTTTAGGTAGGACATGCAGTGACCACACTTTGGGCTACACAGCCTGTATTCAGTCACACCCTGGGTCAAACCTGCTATCATATCCCTGAAAGAGCAGGAGTAGGCCGGTACTCTCTGACCTTTGGTCAAGGTGGACCTAATTCACTTTTGTGGGCTCCCTGATTTTAGTGGAATTGCTTTGAGTTTCTTTCCATTTTATTTGATATTGGCTGTTGGCTTGATGTATATTGCTTTTATTATGTTTAGGTATGTATATTATATCCCTGATCTTTCCTAGACTTTTATCATGAAGCATTGTTGGATCATGTTTTCATATCCACTCTTTTAACCTGTGTCTTTTTGTTGGAAAACTGAGTCCATTGATATTAAGCGATATTAATGACTAGTGATTGTTAATTCCCTTTATTTTTTGTTTTGATGGTGTTGGCTTTGTGTGTGTGTGTGTGTGTGTGTGTGTGTGTGTGTGTGTGTGTGTGTGTGTGTGTGTGTGTGTGTGTATGTGTGTGTTTCCTTCTTTGGGATTGATTGAATGGTGTGAGATTTTCTATTGCCTATGTTTTTCTGGGTGCAGCTAACTTCCTTGGGTTGGAGTTTTCCTTTTAGTACTTTCTGTAGGGCTGGATTTGTGGAAAGGTACTGTTCAAATCTGGTTTTGTCATGAAATATCTTGTTTTTTCTGCCTATGATAACTGAGAACTTCACTGGTTATAGTAGTATGGTCCCTGTGGTTTCTTAGTGTCTGCAAAACATCTCTCCAGGACCTTCTGGCATTTAGAGTCGCCATTGATAAGTAAGGCGTAATTCTGATAGGTCTGCCTTTGATTTTTTTCTTTGCAGCTCTTATTAATCTTTCTTTATTCTGTATTTTTAGTGTATTGATTACTATGTGGCAAGAGGACTTTTTTTGTCCAATCTATTTGTTGTTCTGTAAGTTTCTTATACCTTCATAGACATATCCTTCTTTTGGTTGAGAATGTTTTTTTTCTATGATTTTGTTGACTATATTTCTATTCCTTTGATCTGGGATTCTTCCTCTTCTATTCCTGCTATTTTTAGGTTTAGTCTTTTCTTGGTATCCCAGATTTCCTGGATAGCTTTGGGAAGCTAGTAATGTTTTGAAAAAAAAAAAACCTTTTCTTTGGCCAATGAATCTGTTTTCTCTATCATGTCTTCAACACTTTAGATTCTCTCTTCCATCTCTTGCATTTTGTTGGTTATGCTTGCATCTTTAGTTCCTATTTGCCTAGGCAGAATTTCAGAATTTCCTCAATTTGTGTTTTCTTTATTGTCCTATTTTGTTTTACAAGTCTTGAACTGTTTCCTTCACCTGTTTGATTTTTTTCTTTACTTTCTTTAGTGAATGTATTGGTTTCTTCAATTTTTTGTTAGTCTTTTCTTCAATTTCTTTAAGATAATTTTTTATTTCCTTTTTAAGGGCCTCTGTCATCTTCATAAAGCTATTTTAAGGTCATTTTCTTGTGCTTCAGCTGCATTGGAATATTCAGGTCTTACTATTGTAGGGTCACTGGATTCTAGTGGTACCATATTGCCGTTTCTGTTATTAAATGTATTCTTTTGCTGTTATTTGTACATCCAGGTTTGGGATGATTATAGTCTGGGGATTGAATCTTGTGTTATCTTATTGGATGGTTGTTTTGTTCTTTTATTATCTCTTTCCCCTATTATCTTTCATCTGAAGGGCAAAGGGTTCTGGTGATTGCATGTCTTCAGGTCTAATAGGCTCTCTCAGCTGAGGTTTGTAAACGTTTGGGTGCCTAGATCCAGCATATCCTTCTATCCCTCAGATAGGTGTGGGCTGTACCTGTGCCTACGGAGTCTGTTTTTCTAACTGGTGTAGGCTGTACTGTGTCTATGAAATCTGCTGGAGTTGTGGAAGGAGCTGGCAAAGAGAAAGAAGATGAGGTGGGTGGGATTGGGCAATGGAATGGGTCTTGGGGGAGCAAAATCCAGTGAGCATTAATGATGCAGCCTTCAGGCAGTTCTTTCACCTGCTGACTAGCTGTTGGGGACTGTACCAGAGCAGCAGAGTTCCACTAGAGTTGAGGGTGGAGATCAGCTGCCTTGATGGTGCTGACATGGGAGGAGAGGGGTCATGGGATGTGTCCTATGGCTTAGAATCTGGAGGCTGGGGAAGTTCAGCTGGGAGGTTAGTCACTCACCTGTTCTTCCAACTAGTTTGTGTTGCAAGGAGGGGCTGCTTGTTCATCCCTGATGCCTGGCTAGCTTAGCCCTAAAATAACCACAAAGAAACTATATTAGTTAAATCACTGTTTGGCCCATTAGCTCTAGTTTCTTAATGGCTAATTTTTACATCTTAATTTAACCCATTTCTATTAATCTGTGTATTGCCACATGGCAGTGGCTTATCAGGTAAAATTCCCAGCGTCTATCTCTGATGAATCTATGGCATCTCTCTGACTCTGCTTTCTTCCTCCCAGAATTTAGTTGCATCTTTCCTGCCTACCTAAGTTCTGCCCTATCAGGCCAAGGCAGTTTCCCTATTCATCAATCAATACAAGCAACACAGAAATAAGGACCTCCCACACCAGGTGTGAGCTGTATCTGTTCCCAGGAGGCCAGCTGGAGTTGTGGGGAAGAGATGGACATGGGGAGGATCATGAGATGGGTGGAGCTGGGAGTCTGAGTGTGTCTTGGGGGAGCAGAACCCAGTGGGTGGTTGTGGTGGAGCCTGCAAACACATTTCTCAGAATACCTACATTTTAATGAAGGGTATCATATAAATATGTTGAGAGCCAAGCTAGAATCAAAGCGAGGGCAATTTCTAGGAAGTGTATAGAGTGTGCCAATACTCAAATCCTTATAAGGAAATCAAAGAAAATGTACTTCAACACGTCAAAGTGATGGATTTCAATTTTGGATTGGAAAATGCATTTTGTAGCAACATGAAGAATGATTAACAGTGTCATTAATGACATATAAATGAAAAATGAAGGTAATCATCATATGACAGCTTTCACAAACTTTAGTTTTCACCTTAGCGAGATCAGGGTTTAACACAATTACTGAAAAATGTAGTCCCTGTTCTGTACATCTAGCTGACTGCAAACAAATCTGACTCAGAAAGAAAATTAATATTAGACTATTAGAATTATTCTAAGTATATCATTTAAAGCATTTGAAATTTAATTATCGAGGGTTTCTCATTACCATGTATGATGGAAAAATTATACAGAGAGAGCAAAGATTTTCCAAAATTTGATAATATAATAAGTATCAAATTAAGGTGTTCTAATTATTAGAATGTATGTAAAGTAAGCATTCTTAATCATGATTATCAAACTCTGTAATAATTACACTTGCATCTCCTCTATCCTATTTATTACTGTATGGCAAACCTGACTCATTATCAGCTTCTTTCTTTTGGGCAGTGGTAATGCTTCAATGGAACCCAGAGACTTGTGTATACCAAAGCAGCTCATGCATCAAGTTATATCCACTGGTTATTGGCTTTTTAATATTTAATTGTCAATTAAAAGAAGAGGTCACCCCCTCAGACAAAATGTAAGGAAATAGTAACTCTAAAAGTTCAATAAAAATGGGTTGAGTAAGAATGTTTCTTATGCAATCACAAGAACTTCAATTTAAATCCCTAGCACGCGCGCGCACACACACACACACACACACACACACACACACACACACACACATATATATACATACATACATACATACATACATATAAATGACAGATGCGGTTATATTTGCCTGTTGTTCCAGCATTGAGAAGCAGAAGCAGTGTTGGGATCTTGCTGTCCAGATAGCCCACAAACCTAGCCAAAGCAGGGACCTTGAGTTGGCTGAGTGACTTTGTGTAGTGGTATTAAGGTGAAGAAGGACAGAGAAAGGCACACATGGTCCTCCTCCATCTTCCAAGTGTGTGTGCATAGACAGGGACCCACATTTACAATAGAATCTGAGCAATTGAAATGAGGTGAGTTAATAATATGTTTCTGATACATCCTCAGAGAAAGAAGAGAGAAATGCAGTAAATGTGAACTAAATATAAATAATTTTTTACAATGCTCATCCCTTAATTGGATATTTATATTAACCCATCTACTGAAAGTTGCGGGAAACATCATGGTAGAAGAGAAGGGGAAAAAAAGGAAGGACCAGAGTGCTGAATAGAATGATGGCGCATAGGGAGCAGTACTCTGAAATACCACTTGCTAGACATGACATGGCTACGACAACCATAAACACACAGGTGCCGTTACTACCTACATAAGACCTGTACAAGACCAAGCCAGTTGAAATCTCAAGAAATGTTGCTGGAGAGAACTGCATGTTGGTTCCCACTGCCCAGAACTGAAATAATCACAAAGAAACTATGTTAATTAAGTTATTGCTTGGCCAATTAGCTCTAGCTTCTTTTTGGCTAAACTCTTACATATTAATTTAACCCATTAATTTGTGTATCGCCACGTGACTGTGGTTTACTGGCTAAAGTTCCCAATGTCTCTCTGGTGGGCTACATGGCTTCTCCCCGATTACTCCACCTCCTTTCTCCCAGCATTTAGCTTAGTTTTCCCCACCTAATGTAGTTCTGCCCTACTATAGGTCCACAAAAGTTTCTTTATTCATTAATGGTAATCACAGTATACAGAGGGAAATCCTATATCAAAGAAAGATGTCCTGAATAGATAATTTTAAGGTTCCACCCAATACTGGGGAACTATTGACAATGAGGTAGTTGCTGGAGAAGCAGAATTACTATTTAGTGAGCTGTTTCTCATGCTTCAGTGAATGTTCTCCCATCAATGTTCACATGGTAGCCCTGACAGTACTTAATGAGTTTAAAAAAAAAACAAAAAACCATGAGGCAGGGAAAGATATGATATGGGGAATTGTTGGAGTAGGAAGGTATGCATAGGCATAACCATATTTCATTGTAAATGTGCATGAAGTTCTCAAAAATAAAAATGTTACACCATGTTAAGCCACAAGCAAAATTCCTATTCAAGATATTATTGGGAGGGTAACACTTTCTCTTCAAATATCAGTAAGAAAGAAAGGAATTGGCATTTACATATCATCTCCTGTACTATATTATCTAACAATACTAAATTTAGGTTGTTTTTATATTTAGAACAGCCTCTAAAAAGTTAAATAACTTGCTCAAGATGACATAGTAAGTAGTGGGAGTCACAAATAAAAACACAGAAATATGAATCCAAACTCAATCCCTTTCTGCCATGATAGCAAAAGACGATTAAAGTTAAAAATAATTACTGAAAAATAGTTCCCTTCTGTAAAGCTAATTTGAATTGTAATTATCATTTACAAATAGTTTCAAAGTATAATAAATCAATCTTGTACAAATTAGCCAAGACTAGGAAAAAGTAGAATTTAAAAAATTTTCTTAATTTTTAAATTTAAATATAACTACAATTTCAATTTTAAACATTTATTTAAGTGCAATTATCTTACACATGTATTGCTTACTGAATGCATATTGAATATGCCCTGTGTGCTACACACTGTATTAGGAGTGGGATGTATAATTATGAATTATACTAATTTTGTCCTTGTGAAATCAAAATTCAAACTTTTTGTATCTCATAAAGAGTCAGCCAGAAGGCTAACTTCTGGCAGGTAGGCTGCTCCAACACCCCACCCCATCGATCAGGTCCTGTAAACTACAAGGCCCACTCTTCCCCCAAACCACCTATCCCCCTCAGAGGAACTCTGAAGCACAAGCTGTGTCTGCACAGAGAAGACAAAGAAAACAGACCAAGGGACTGCAACTACACAGAGTCAACCAAGACAGCAGGCTAAGAGAGACCTCAGCTGACTTGCTGAGACACAGACAATGACTGCATAATACAGACCAAGACAACTCTCTAAGACAGACAGAAACTGCAAGGATTGGATCAAGAGGAAAAGACACTGCTGACACCAATTGGGGGAACAGATAAGAAGGCATCAATGCAAGAATTAGTTAAACAACCTAAAAAACAATATGGTAACACCAGAACCCAGTGGAGAACTAACAGATGTCATGAATCAAATGACCTTAACAGACATATAGAACATACCATCCAAACACAAAAGAATATATCATCTTCTTACTACCTCAAGGAATCTTCTCTAAAACTAACCACATATTCAATAACAAAGCAAACCTCAACAGATACAAAAAATTGGTATAACTTTTTATATTTTATCATATCATCATGATTTAAAGTTAGAACTTAACAACAATACTGCTCTCAGAAAGCCTACGTACTCAAGGAAATTGAACAGTGCTCAATTGAATCACCACTGTGTCAAGGAAGAAATACGGAAAGAAAGTAAAGTTTTCCTATAATTCAACAAAAATGAAGGCACGATGTACCCAAACCTAAGGGACACTGTGAAAGCAGTGCTAAGAGGAAAGTTCATGGCACTAAGTGCCTACATAAAGAGAGTGGAGGAATCTGACACTAGCGACTTAACAGCACACCTGAAAGCTCTAGAGCAAAAAGAAGCAGACTCAACCAGGAGGAGTAGATGACAGGAAATAATCAAACCGAGGGCTGAAACCAATAAAATAGAAACAATGAAAACAGTACAGAGAATCAATGAGACAAAGTGCTGGTTCTTTGAGAAAATCAATAAGATAGACAAACCTCCTTCCAACCTAACCAAAAAGGCAGAGAGAGAACATCCTGAGTGAAGTAACCCAGACCCAGAAAGATGATCATGGTATGCAGTCACTCAAAGGTGAATACGAGCTGAAAATCAAAGGATAAGGAGCCTATAGATCAGGACCTTAGAGAAGCTAAGAAACAAGGAGAACCCTAAGAGAAACAGGCACAGATCCCCCTCAGAAAGGGAAATAGACAAGATCTCTTGAGAAACTGCGAGCCTGAGACAGGGAGGCATAAGGGGAAGAGGAGGGGAAACGTTGAGGGGGGACGGAAACTCGAGGAAACAGGATAGTCAAGATGGGGAAGGACAGAGACAGAGAGCAAGGAAAGAGCTATCTTGATTGAGGGAGCCATTATGGGGCTAGCAAGAAATCTGACACTAGAGAAATTCCCAGGAATCCACAAAAATGACCCCAGCTAAGACCCTAAG
The DNA here is from genome assembly GCF_000317375.1 of Microtus ochrogaster. NCBI lineage: Eukaryota > Metazoa > Chordata > Mammalia > Rodentia > Cricetidae > Microtus > Microtus ochrogaster. The sequence continues at coordinate 17,654,524 of NC_022032.1, read as the reverse complement.
CAATAGTGGAGAGGGCGTCCAAACTGGACTTCCAGCATTTCCATAGTCACTCAATTCTAGAGTCCTCCTATTTTATTACCTGCTCTAGAAACTTATCACATAGTGGCTGGAGACCAAAAGTGAGTAGCTATAGGTATTCAACACAGGTACACACAAATGGCTCAGGGAAAAAAGAGATGCTTGTCATACACTTTCAGTTAAATTGGAACTGTTTATAATCTACCATAGTAAACCCATTTCATATTTATCACAAAAATGTCTAATGCTATATGTAAAATATGCTTTGTATGTGAAATATTTTAGTATTTTCCAAAGAATCTTTGCAATGATGAAGAAGAGATAAGGTAATAATGTATGGGTCTGTAAAGAGCAATTATTTATTTGCTCAGATGTGTGAGTCTATAAGTAATTTCAAAACAATCACTTTATCAGAAGTGAGTTACACAAAATCCAAATATACAATTGTGTGACTATTCTACAACAGCATCAGTTCTAATTTTCTTTTACTATGGGATTTGTGAGAATAAGCATTAGACCTTTTCAAACAGAGGAACATCGTCTTTCTCTTAATCACGTTGTATCTTACTGGAAAGGACAAATTCCAGACCACTTATCTTACTAGCCCTGATTCCATTGAGGAAAGAAAAATTCTGAATTATGAGAATAATGGAGCCCCTTTCGACATAAGAGAAAATTACCCTTAATGAAATATAATAATCTCTCTAAATACTACACATTAAGCATTTGGGACAGAAATGTACGTTAATGTATTATACCATTAACAAAGTAAGTGATAAGCTCTTAGGACCTTCAAGACTGTTCAGGACCTCAAAGGACCCACTGACATTGTGTTAAGGATACAATCGCGGGAAATGCTGTTCACTGCTAATTTGTCATTGGTTCTATTTTCCCCTCAGGCCAAAAATTTCAACTATACTACCAGCACTGTCATTCAAAGTACAAACTAAGAAATTTTGCATTCTGACTATATCCTCAAATTTTATATATTGAGAGAATGAGACCTTTATTTGAAATGCCTTTAAGGTAGTTGGTGAAGCAGAGTCGATTTGTAAGTAATTATGTTTTATTTCATAGGTGACCAAAAGGATATACAACTTTTTAAAAGCAGTACTAATTTAAATGGTGACTTATTTCCTGTGTAGCAGAAGCTCTTATGTTTTTGTCCTGTAATATTAGTCTTTTCTACCATATAGATTTATTTTCACTGTACCTTGGGTGTCTTTTTATTTCTAGACAAGGAGAACTGTCTGATTCCATTCGGGTAGTCTGTATTTATTTACTTTTGCTATTTATTTTACTTTATGTGTATGAGTGTTTGACAAGTGTATTTTTTTGTTTTTTTGTTTTGTTTTGTTTTTTGTTTTGTTTTCGAAACAGGGTTTCTCTGTGGTTTTGGAGCCTGTCCTCGAACTAGCTCTTGTAGACCAGGCTGGTCTCGAACTCACAGAGATCCACCTGCCTCTGCCTCCCGAGTGCTGGGATTAAAGGTGTGCGCCACCACCGCCCGGCTTTGACAAGTGTATTTATGTGCACTCGGCGCATGCAAAAGCACACAGAGGACAGAAGAGGTGTAGGTAGGATCTTCTGGAATTGGAACTACAGATGCTTGTGAGTCACCATGTGGATGCTGGGGACCATACCTGGGTCCTCTGCCAGAGCAGCAAATGCTCATAGACACTGAGCTGTTGTAAGAGGCCGCTTGTTTGTTCCCAGCTGCTCAGCCCTGAAACAATCACACAGAAACCATATTATTTGCAATACTGTTTGACCAAAAGTTAAATATATTTCTGGATAACTCATATCTTAAATTAACCCATCTCCATTAATCTGTGTATCACCAAAAGGCTATGGCTTACTGGCTAAAATTCTGGTGTCTGTCTCCAGCTGGGCTACATGATTTCTCTGTCTCTGTCTTCTTTCACCCAGCATTCAGTTCAGTTTTTCCCACCTAGCTCTAACTCTTTTGCCTTATTACAGAACAAGACAGTTTCTTTATTAACCAATGGTATTCACAGCATACAGAGGGGAATCCCACATCACTGAGCCATTTCTCTAAACCCTTATTTCTTTTTGAATTAATTGAATTTTTGTAAGTATGTGTTTGTACACAGGTATGTGTTTGTGTAGGTGTGTGTACATGGGATGTGCATATATACATATTTAGTCAAGAGGGCAATTTTCAATTATCTTCCTTGATTTCTAGATATATTTTTTGAAGTAGAGGCTCTCATTGAATTGGGAAATAATGAACTGGCTTGATTGGCTGGTCAATGAGCTCTATGGAACTACCTATCTACCTATCTATGTCCTAACCTGCTCAGGGGATTACAGATCTCACCATGATAGCTTTACATGGTAAAAAACCAAATTGTTATGCTTCTGCAGTAGACACTTTACTGGCTCAGCCATCTTCCCAGACCTGGATTAGATGAAAATAGTAATAAGGAAAAATTGTGAGATAGAGCTTCATCTAAGTTAGCAAGACAGGGAACAAATGTAACAATGTCAATGAGAAATATCCAGCTAATTGAGAAAAATATCATAAACAAGAGGTGCAAGTATAACTCTAATGTGACATGTTTTCTTGAGAGAACTGAAATTTTAATGCTTAATGAGAAAAGTTGTCTGTCCTGAACTTGAATAGGCAAAGAGTGGCGATTTGAAATTATGATTTTTTCTTTAGAATGATAAAAGGGAAACAATGATTCTTTATCAACAATTGTTTTCAGTTAGAAAATGAATAGAGGATGTCATTCTACAATGGTAAACTAGTTGTGAATCTTCTGCATACAATGACAAATTAAATTTAATTATCTTAAACAATAAAGAAAAGCTATAACAGCATAAATTAATGCAGACAGATTGTAAAAATATATATACAGCTTTAATAGACTTACAGAACCACCATTCCCGCGGAGACCAGGAAAGCAGAAGCAGTGGCTGGGAGCACGCTCGCCAAATTTATAGGCAAACATTAGCCTGAGGAGAACACGCCCCCTAATGGGTGGGACTTATCCCTACATCTCCCCTTTTTGTCTAAATAAGACAGAACTAAACCAAATACAACTATATACAATAATAACAAATAACAAATATAACAAACA
>NC_022032.1:17638652-17646192 GCF_000317375.1 Microtus ochrogaster | reverse complement strand
TGCACCACCACTGCCCGGCCAAGTCACTTTGTATCAGACCAAATCTGCTGCTTTGGCGGCTTTTGTTGCAAAACCGCAGGTACTTGAGCTTCTGCTAATTCAGGCAGTGGGGTTCCACTGCAAACTTAGCCAAGGCAGGCAGAATGGGCCTGTGTGGCCGAGTGTGTCTCGGACTTGGCACTGGGGCCCGAGTCACGAACTAAAAAACAGCACCCGGGAGGGTGCTGTGTTAGCTAGCGAGCTACCCGCTTGAGTCGGGGGCAAAATAGCCCAACGTTGGACACCAAAATGTAACGGCTTAAACGAATGCAGACAGATTGTAAAAATATATATACAGATTTAATAGACTTACAGAACCACCGTTCCCGTGGAGACCAGGAAAGCAGAAGCAGTGGCTGGGAGCAAGCTCGCCAAATTTATAGGCAAACATTAGCCTGAGGCGAACACCCCCCCTAAGGGGCGGGACTTATCCCTACAAAAAGCTGCTAACTCAGACTTAAATTTAGCAAAGACATGGCCAAACAGCTCAGTGATATCATTCAATATAGATTTCTTTTATCTCTTTTCTTGATATTCTAGTAATTCTCCAATCCAAAACGAGCCTTAACTTTAATAGAAACCTTTCTTAAAGGTAATAAGAAGGTGGTCAACTTCTGGCAATAAAGAAACACTTATATAGTTATACCTAGTAGAATGAAAGCTTCTTGGTTTTTTTTCCCTCAGCACAATTCTTGGTAAAAATAATCCAACTTCTTTGCAACAAGTACAGAGGAAAAAAAAGTCATTCTACAATTTAGCTTATCCAAAATCGTGTTAGGGTGCCAATGGCAGTGGGGGAAGGCAGTTGGCAGCTTCTACAAAACAGACTTGCATCATAGACAAGAGTAAACATTAAATTTCAGTGTATTTAAAATAAAAGGATAATATATCCTGAGTACTCTAATTGTCAAATACATTTAAGTGGCAGGTTTGATTTTGTAGCAGGTGGTAGAAACTGTCTTGGAATTTTCTGATGTCTCTGTAAAGTCCTTAAGAATAGGAAATATTCTGCTTTTTGGGTCATGAGCAACTGGTCTACCTGAAATAAAAGGGGATAGTCAGCTTATCTGCTTACAGCTAATAAGTACAATTTCTTTAAGGTCAACTTCATTTCTTTTCCTTTATTGCTTCTTATGTGTTTTCTTCACTGAATTCTTGCCCTTGTCACTTACAACACAGGCCTGTAAGGAGAACACAATTCAAAAAGTGATGATGCTCACAACATGGCTTTCCGAATCAATAGAATTATTTTAATATAATTTGCATTCCCTTCGGTCTTTTGAAATGAATTCAAGAAAGATATAAAAGACAGCCTACCCAAGCCAAGTAATATGACTTTGGGTATTTTTCTACAAGTTAAGCATATAGTTAATGCACATGTCTTTTCATTTTCTTATGATTCAATGAAAAGGAAATGCTGAACTGAAACTCACCTATGAAATTTATTTATGTTAAAGCATGTCTGTTTTAACTTTTAATGTCTTTCAATATACTAGAGTATTTGCCAATTTTACAATACCCAATAACTGAAACACTTCTTGTGATTAAACAGTCCTAATTATAATGTTAAAAGAATTACTGCTATTAACTTTCCCCTTAACACTGATTTCATTTTGTCCCATAAATTTTGTATGCTGTCTGGTCATTTTCATTGAATTTTAGGAAGTCTTTAATATCTTCCTTTATTTCTTCCTTGCCCCATTGGTGATTCAGGTGAGCATTGTTTAATTTCCATGTGTTTATGGGCTTCCTGAAATTAGTGTTGCTGTTGAATTCTAATTTTAAGCCATGGCAGTTAAATAAGATATATGGGGTTATTCCATTTTTTTTGTATCTGTTAAGGTTTATTTTGTTACCTAGTATGTGATCAATTTTTAAGAAGGTTCCATGAGGTGCTGGGGAAAAAGTATATTCTTTTATGTTTGGATGGAATGTTCTATATATGTCTCTTAAGTGAATTTGAGTCAAAACATCTGTTAGTTCCCTTATTTCTCTGTTAAGTTTCTATCTGGCAGACCTGTCCAGTGGTGAGAGTGGAGTGTTGAAGTCTCCCACTATTAGTGTGTGGTGCTTAATGTGTCATTTAAACTTTAGGAGTGTTTCTTTTAAATATGAGGGTGCCCTTTTATTTGTGGTATAGATGTTCAGTATTAAGAAATTAGTCATCAAAATAAAAAATAACCCACTTAAAAAATGTGGTACAGACCTTAATGAAAAACTCTCAACAGATGAATCTAAAATGGCTGAAAAACACTTAAGGAAATGCTCAACATCCTTAGCCATGAGAGAAATGCAAATCACTTTGGATATCAGTATGGCAATTTCTCAGAAAACTAGAGCAGAACATTCTTTAAGACCCAGCAATACCACTTTTGGGTATATACACAAAGGATGCTTGATCATGCCATAAAGACATGTGCTTAACTTTGTTCATAGCAGCATTGTTTGTCATAGCCAGAACCTGAAAACAACTTACATGCCCGTTGGCTGAAGAATGGGTAAGGAAAATGTGGGACATTTACACAATGGAGTACTATACAGCAGAAAAATAATAACATCTTGTAATTTGCAGGCAAATGGATGGGTCTAGAAACCATCATATTGATGAGGTAAACCAGAACCAGAAAACAAATATAATATGTACTTGCTCATAAGTGGCTTTTAGACATAAAGCAAAGAAAAGACAGCCTACAATTCACATTCCCAGAGAACCTAGGTAACAAAAAGGACCCTAAGAGAGTCATGCATGAATCTAATCTACATGGGAAATAGAAAAAGACAAGATCTCCTGAGTAAATTTGGAACATGGGGACCATGGGAGAGGGTAGAAGAGAAGGGAGGAGGAAGGGAAGGAAGCAGAGGAAAATATATAGCTCAATTAAAAACAAAATAAATAAATAAATAAATAAATAAATAAATGAATGAATGAATGAATGAATTATACACTTTGGGATACAGAATATAGCGGTGAGCCTCAAGATCCCATACATGTGAGGTAAATGCCGTAACACTGAGATACTACCCAGCTCCAAATACTCTCTTGTAGCAAGAAGGAATCAATGAAGACTCTGAACTTTTCATTTATTTCTACATAAGTAATAAAAGCAAATTTCTGCTGCTGTCACACACATATGCTATATACACATATGTATATACTTTCACATAAATATACATGCTTAAACATATACATAAGTATACTTACATACACATAAGTGTGCATTATAAACTATGGTTTGTATTTAAATAATTCCTCTAAAATTTAGTCATCTCTTTGTAAAGCTGGCTCTTTGAGTGACATGCCTGATCACAGAAAGTTGTTCTACTACTCTATGACTCATTGTCCTAATCTGATCCAACTTTCCCCCTTAGGGTTTGCTAGTGAAATGTCCTCCAAAGGGTATTCGACTGTAAAATTTGTTCTTTATAAAGCCACAATTCTATTTGAAAAGCATACTCTGGAAAAAGTAAGCTGAGCAATCGCGGTTCTTTACATTCCAACTTAATATACTATCCTTCATGCTATGCAAATAGACTAATGGTTTGCACTGTCGCCAAACATCCCCATTTTGTACACAAACAGTCCTCTAAAGTCATACTTTATTCAGAAAATATTGTGGGAATCTTGATTTAATGCATAAAGTGATTTTAGGTATATTATTGGGTATCTCTTTCATTTTGAATTAAATTAAAATGTCATTAGATTTGCTGTGGCTTCAATATCAGTTTGCCCTCCTCTATATCAGTGCCCGTGCCCTGAGCCATACTGACACCTTCTGCAGGAATTCTCAGCAGTAGGCTGTCCCATGTTACATTAGAAGTATGTACAACTGGAAGGCAGTGATCAAAAATGCAGTTAAGTCAAATGAGATTCAAAGGGACTCTGTAGAGCGCACTATTCAGGCACTGGAGTAGTATAACTTAGTGAAGGATATTGTGACCAATATCAGGAAGGAGTTTGACAAGAAGCATTACCCACACCACCAGGCACTGCATTGAGGTGTGGAACTTTGATAGTTGTATGACACATGAAACCAAACAATTTATCTTCTTTGATCTACATCAGGTGGCCATTTTCTATTCAAATCTGGTTAAAGCATGGATTGTGCCAAATACTCTGTAATACATCCCAAAATAAGGACTACATCTTAAAGTTCAAATGCCAGACACTGACCTGTCAGACTTGCTAAAGGATCACCTCATTTTGAATCCATTGCATTTGGTACAGGGCATCATCCTCTCTCTGGGAGAGTTTGTGATTATAAAATATTTACTAAAACAGCTTATATTTGGTTTATTTTCCAGTATATTCTTCTGTACCCCACATTTTGTCCCTTCTGCAATTCCTTTAAAAATAAATCTGCTGGAGATGTATGTAGTACATTAAAAGTAAAAATAAAGATTGAAACTGAATCCTCCTTGAGGAATAACTATTTTTATTGATAGTTTTCTTTCTTTGGAAATAATACTCTCCTTACCACATTTTTCCTTCTTTTCTATTATTTTGTAAATGTTCAAATGTTTTTAAATGCTCAGTGAAAACAAAGTATTATATAAAGTGTTATGTAACTTTAATAAAAAATTAAGATCATATCATACAATGAGCATATTATCTATAAATTTCATCGGGTTTCAAGTAACATAAAATAAATATATTCAACTTAAAGAGTTTCAAAATGCAGGAAATTGTATTGATTTTATTTTTTTCTTTAATTGTCTAAATAAACTTTATAACCAAGAAAATTACATGGTTAGAACCATTCATATAGTATTTGATTGCTATATACTTATAGACATCATATTGGCCCCTAATGATTTTTGACAATCTGTCAAAAAGGAAAGAAAACAGTCATTATAATGTTCCATTCCTTTTAAAACTCAGCTTAGAATAATTTTGATGCCATAGAAGTAAAGTGATTCAGTTCCAGAAGACAGTGTGCAAGTATAATTTCAAATAATAGGCTATACTGCCTGGCTTGGTCTAATTAGTGTGGAAAGTACAACAATTGGGTTTGTGAGAATAATTTTAAGTGACTGTAGAGATTGCAGAACATCATAAAATGATAAGATAGGAGACGTTTTAGAATTGGGACAGCTGCTTGAGATGTGAAGGAAAACGGAAAGTGGGTACCACAAATGTTTCAGATTTTACATACTCAATTAGATGCACAAAATGTATTTTTTTAAATCACACATCTGTCCATGATTTTTCAAACAAATGCATTTGCCAACACATGGTGTGTTTAGAACACATGAATACACTAATCAATTTGTCCTCTAAAACTTCATTGTAGGTTGTATACGTATACACAAACATGGGTATGGGTTTTCATATGCATATATGTGTACGTGTGTATTTATGTATGCACATATTTATGTATGCATTATCAAAAATAAGATTTGCAGATCTGAAATAAAAGCCATGAGTCTCTGAATAAAGAAGCCCAGCTGTGACTTTGCCCAGAAAATGGTCTATGTTCAAATGCCTTTCTCTGCAAGACGTGGAGGTTACCTTGCTGTTCCCTGGGCCTCTCTCCCACAGTACCTTCTCAGTTTTCGCACGTGAGATACTTTTCATTGTTGATATTAATAAGTATATATAACAGTGCTAATTAAAGTCCATTGTATTTTATTCATAGCTATGCATCATCTCATATCATCAATTCTTGTCATCTGCTACACGAAAGAGATTCCAGCTACCTTTATCAGGTCAGTCATAAAGACTTTCATGTTCTGTGTTTTTCATCCACCACTTAATTGTTTTAGTAGACTATTAATATATTTACTTAGTCACATGTTTTTCAACAATTATATTAGATAATTTGTTCTTTCCTGATATAGTATATGCTGTATGACCATATATTAAAGACTAAAACTGATATTGGAGGGATTATTAAATTCTTGCAATGTAGTCTTTGTTGCAAACAGAAGAAATAGGCAATGAGAATTGTTATTAAATGCTTTATTAAGGTCAAATTAATGATACATGTTTTTAAAGGCATATAGTAGAAATGGCTAGTTTAGGTTTTTAAAACTTAAATGTCATACTTTGGAAATAAATTTCTAAGCTAAAATAATTTGTTTACAGTCACTGATGTGTAAACGCACATTGGTCTGAATAACTTTGTGTTATTGCTACCAACCAGAAAGTTGGGGGAAAACTTTATAAACATTTATAAGGAAAAAAGCAAAAAGTTGACCCATGAACACTCCTGATTATCACAGTCCAGACTCCTCCCTAGTAAGAATGGCCTGGGTGGCATTTGCAGGTAAATCGTGGGGTTCTGGAGTATGTGACATGATCTGGCGTCATGAGAGCAAACATTAAAATACAATAAAACTTGCTAAAAGATGAGCATACTGAGCCTGCTGGCACTGACAGTCTCTGCATTCTCTGTCTATAATCATGATCTGTAGAGTCCTGCTATCCCACTGTGCCTGAACATGTCATCTGCTCACAGCAATGCATGAAACTAGGAGGGCAGACTCTCGTGATTGTCACTATAGATCACCTGAGAAAATGAGAGAGAGAATTGTGGAAGAGAGGTATAGGGAACAGCCCCTCGGCTGTTCACAGTGGAATGCATCCGAATGGAGGCCCTTATATGGGTAAAGGCACAGTGAAGATTTATTTGCACAGACGATCTCTAAACCATGGATTTTATCTAAGATTTGAAAATCTTATTTGTGATGCTCTGTCTGAAAATAAGATATCAACAGAATCGCTGGTATAACTTCATATAACTTCATAATCCAGGAATACCAGATCATCCTGGAACATGAGGGTTATGGAGGAAATAGTACAAAGAGATTCACTGACCCTAGTGAACTCCCCAGTGATAAAGGAAGAAATAAAGAACTTTAGACAATCACTTCTTGAAATGATAGAAAGGCATGTAGTCATATGATAAGGGGTTGCTATGAGGAAGAAGTCCTACAGACTAAATAATACTTTGGAAAAAATAAAATAAAATTAATGTAACCATCCACTAAACTAAAGATCACATTAATTAGCAGAAAAATAAATATCTATTGAATGGATAGTATTTAGACTATGAAATCAAAGTACAAAGAGGTTATATGAAGAGAATTTTAAGAGCAATGGAGGATAGGTTGGGCTGAATTGATAAAAGTCTAATTGAGGTTTTGAGGGGAGAAGTTTGTGATAATTAAAAGATGTCTCTTTTATTTGCAATAGTCAAATAAAAGGCCTGGGCATAGCTTTGCTGAGAGAACCTAGGATAGAAACTTATCCCTGGAGATATTATCACACCAAGGACATCGAAGAAACATAAAAGCTATGTGAACATCTTCAAATATTAATGCTCATGTGATGATATGACAAAACTCAAACATTTGCATACATTAAAGAAGATGACACCAGTATCGACTATCTAGGACACAGCAGGCAGAAGATGACAAACAGTTGTGCATGAAATACGTATAAATAGGTATCTTAACAAATCATGGTCCCAGGAGATTGTTTTAAAAGTTGTTCAAAAAA
>NC_022032.1:17638073-17638537 GCF_000317375.1 Microtus ochrogaster | reverse complement strand
AAAAAATAATTTACACTTTTTAATAAAATGATACTATCAATAGAAATCCTGAATTAATTTTTATTAGTTTAAGAAGGGAAAGGGGGAGGAGCTAGTGTCTGGCCAAGTAAGCTCTCCTGTATAGACAGAAATCAAGAGTTAGACATTAAAGTTCATGCATTCAGAAAAAGCCTACTATTTAGAATTATGGTTAGGATCACTAAAGAATTTAAAAGATAAGTCATTAAATGTTAGTCCAATAAAATTGGTTTCGGTTTACAAATAATTGAAGAAAGTCTGTTAGTTTTCATGTCATGTCATTAGCACTTTAAAAACAAATCCACGTATTTTTATAATTAAATGTGTGTAGAAATACGTGAACAAGATATTCGTCAGTATTGCTATAGGATAGGCTCATTACAGGTTCCCTATCCTCAGCTGCCCAAGGAACTAACTGGGGACATCACCTTGGGCTCCTGGGAGCC
>NC_022032.1:17633063-17636863 GCF_000317375.1 Microtus ochrogaster | reverse complement strand
AAAAAAAGAAATACGTGAACAAAATGCTCAATTATAAGGCTACAGGGTTAGAAAACACTTATTTCATGAAGTGATCTTACAGAATTAGCAGCATGCCCTTGAATAATGTAAAACTTAGGAATATATGTAAAACTTTTATTGAATGAGTTTAGGAAACATTGTATTTATGTGCTTCTAAGAACACACAGAAACTGAAACTCATTTCTTGTTATGGTAGACTAAAAATGCCTTTCTGTAAAGGAGCAGATGGTAAATATTTTAGATTTTAGTGGTAATGAGGAAAAGTTGAAGATTTACATATGTACATGCATAGAAAGGAAGAAATATTTTGGCAAATTTTATTTGCCCAAACTTGTACATAGTATAGAAGTTAGCTACAATCCTTGTTGTACAGATCTTCTGAGAGCATTATTACTTTATTATTTTGTATGTGGAAGGGGAGAATGATAAAATTTTACTTAGTTGGGGTCCTAGTCAGTGTATCCTCTCATCAATTCCATTGAAAATGTGTATCTGCGCTGACAAACTCATTTGTAGGCCATAAAAAGAAACAGGTGATGGGCAATGCTTAGCCCCCGGGTAATCATTTGCTGGCAATGGCTAAGAACAATCTGCCTCCAGGTAGCTGGATTCTGAACTTAGATTTTGTCTCTATTGATGGTTCAACTGGCAGATTTCCTCCAGTTTATTGTAGAACCAATATGTTATTAAATAAACTAAAAATCAGTCTGCTATAAAAAGAAAATAAAAAATACAGCACACATTTATTTTTCAACCCAATAAGCATAAAGCTATACTGTTAAGTTACAGTGAAAGCTTCCAAAGACAAATTTTTCAATTTCATATTTATCTTCTGGCAAAATGATGACAACAATCAATAGCTTGGGAATAAGAATTTCATCCAGTTTTTAAATCTATGGGCATATTTTTTTTTGTCATCGTGATTTCTGAGGCCTCCAGTTGGACTACATATGGGTTCATTTCCTTTGCAGATCTAATTGACAAAATTACAGATATTCTAAAGTTGTTGAGAGAAAAAGCACACACATAAACAAATTTTCTGGGACTTGTTCTCATATTTTATTTGTGAATTTGATCATTTGGTATACACTCTTGGAAAGCCCATCAATAAACAGACTGAGTCTATTAACTCATTTCATAAGGTCAAATCACATTTTGCTGAACATATTTTATAGAAGTTGTTCTACAGAATTTTTGTTGTAAAACGACATTTGTTGTTAAAGCCCTGTCTTACCGATAGCACTCCCTTATATTATCATCACAATCTTCTATTTCATATTTAAATAATTCAGAGTTCAATTGTAAAGAAACATGCGTTATTCTCTACTTAAATGGTTCAATTACTGTCTTCAGAATTTTCCACAAATGCTACAGGTTCTAATAGAATACATATTTAAATTCATGGTCTCCAGCCATGCTCATCTGGCTATGTGAGCTTAAAATGCAATAGTTAAAAAAATTCATATTTGGTTGTATTATTCCCAAGTGCATTCTGTAAGATTCTTTGAAGAAGCATCTATTACATCTTTAAACACACTTCCCATCAGCTTTTTTCTTGATCAGAATAAAAACACTGCAGAAGTACAGCAGATCTTAATTAACTGAAAAGAAAGAAGTTAAAAGTGATTTTCCTTCTTTTTGTGGCTTACAGAACTAAATTCTTGAGTGGGAAATGAAAGATTTACATTATTTTCAGCATAGCCACTGTTAATGAGATGCATCCATTTTGCCTGGTGTAAGCCTGCGCCAGGGGTTCTCGGAACCAAGACAGAAGCATTTCAGAATGCTTTGCTTGATGGTTCCGACAAGTTTTCATGAGCTGTTTTCCCTTTAAGAATCATCTCACCTTATTGTTTTTAGCTGTGAACACGTCTCACCTGGTGTTTGTGTTTTGAGTCATACGTAGGACCTGAAATGACCAACAGCTGTTCATGGCAACTGTCAACCTAAGTACCTGAAATCTCTTTAATGATCTATTTCTCCAAATTCCTTCTGCAGTACTTATTATTACTATAAATTATAAGACCATTATAAAGTAGTAATCTGTCCTATAATCTTTAAGATTCTGGTTTCCTCATTGGTCTGTGGAGATGGCTCAATCATTAGTGTTTGCCCTGCTAGCAGGAGGCTCTGAGTTTGAATTCCCAGCATCCCTATAAATAGTCAGCATGTTTATCTCTGCTGTAACAAAATATTAGAGCTGGCTACTGGACAAAGGTTAGTTTTCAATTGGCACATAGTTTTCAATTGGAGATTCAAGAACAAAGGGCCAAAACTTGTAGCTTATAATAACCTTCTTCATGTCTAGGCGTACAGGACAAATGACAAGGAACACACAGATGATTTCTCTCTCTGTGTGTCTCTGTCTCTGTCTCTCTCTCTCTCTCTCTCTCTCTCTCTCTCTCTCTCTCTCTCTGTGTGTGTGTGTGTGTGTGTGTATGTTGTGTTTTCTCTTTCCCTCTTACTTTAAAGGTATTAAGACTCAATAATGGGAAGTTTATCCTAAAAATTAATCAAATCCTAATCATTCCCCCAAAGGTCCCATGATTGGGAATGGTCGCACATGAAAGCAGGGTCACAATAATTTGTAGACAGAATTCATTTAGTTGCTTGCCTTTTATTTGTTAACTGGTTCCTTTATCTATTTTGACCAACCTTAGTTCTGCTTACTCTGTCACATCTGAAAGAAGCATGGGAACAAATTTTGACACTACTTTTGAGACCCTCATGAATGGATTGACCAGCTGGGATCTTCCCAAAGAACCCATTCCTAGTGAACTCCTCCTTATTGGGGAGGCTGCCTTCCCAGTGATGGTAAATGATTCATTGCTGCCTCTTCCTATGGCCAAGGCAGCCTGGCTCAAGAAGAGGCTCCATCTGGCCAAGTGTCCCTTTTCATGTGAACTGAGCCAAATGAAAGGCAGCCCTTGTTGTGGCTCCATGAGATCTTGGGTTTCACATTGCATTCTCTCTCCAGTGAAGGTCACTAACTTGTGCATACTCCAGATGAGGGAGGTCCTTGTGCTCACAGACAGGGGAGCCAGGAATGGTAAAGAGCTGTCCTTTTAATGGGAGAAATGCATAACCTGCTTTCAGCCTTGAAGGCTGGGAATGGAAGGGTTGTTAGCCTGGTGACAGTTACACCCTGTGGCTGAGACCACACAGGGCCCTCACTCAGACCCTTGTTGTAAAAATGTCAACCTATAGAACCTATCATTATGGAAGGTATTACATGTCTTCAACATATAGAACCTTACTTTATAGAAGATGTCACATGTACTTTACAAAGACTTTCGATGTAGTCATGTCTTAAGCATCGTTGTACACATGGGACTGCGTTCTTTATTAGCAGAAAAAAAATCACCACATTGTGCATGAATTTAATTTATTTTACCAAATAAAGTATGCCTAAAATAAAAAAAATTAGTCAGCATGGTAGGGTACACCTGTAATCCTGATCTGGGGAGATGGAGAAAAGAGAATCCCTGGACACTACTGGGCAACTAGTCTTGCTCTGTTGGTGAGCATCAGGTTCAACAAGAGACCCTGCCTCTAAGAATAAAGTGGGGAAACAATAGTAGAAGACATATTCCTCCCCTTCCCTGGGCAGAGAACTGAACCCGGGGTGTTGTGCTTGCTAGGTTGCTAGGCAGGTGCTCTATCACTGAGCTAAATGCCCAAGCCCTAGACATGTAGTGTTCTCCTCTGGTTTCCACATGCATGTACATCTGTGATCAACTTCATAGACAAAATTAATACCTCATGCATGAAAATTTAAT
>NC_022032.1:17631518-17632956 GCF_000317375.1 Microtus ochrogaster | reverse complement strand
TTGGTGGATGGTAGCAGATCTCTTAGTAGCGTGCTTAGGTTCAATCAATCAGTACTATTGTAAAATCTAGCTGAATAAAATAAAACACAAGATGGCAATTTATCTCGTGTGCATTGTTGCTAAGGGCCTGCCATAAATGCAATTCACTTTATAGACTGCCTTTCATTGCATTTCTGTTAGACCCAACCCCTGTAGAGTTGATCCCCTTCAAATACACAGTTAAGAGCTCAACTGTGGCTATAAGTTCCCATGCCATTGTTAGCAAAACAAAAAGGTGCTTTTAAAACCAAAGGAAAACATTAGCCTACAACAGTCCAGGTTTGAAAACATCATTTTTAAAATTTTCATTTTAATCTGAAAAGATCAACAGGGCAAGGACGTATATACTAAATCCTGTCAAAACTGAGTAGCCTGCATATGTCTATGTGGTGCTGCATATCCCTGTACCAGCTTAGTGGATGATCATCAGGTCACATCAGATTATCTGGGGCTCACTAACGGTCTCATAATGTTTTCAATCTTCCCCTAAGGGAGAAATGGAGCTGATACCACCAAAGTCAAAGTTTATTCAACTGATGTAATTTCAGGCAAAATATTACAGCATAGAGTAACTGCAGGGCTGAAAGTATTTTATTATACAATATCAGGACACACAAATACATTTCCAAACGTACCTCATAATACCTTGAGTTCCTATCAGCACTGACAATAAGTTACCCCCAGTACCAATACTATAAATAAACAAATCAGGATAATCTCATATTCTTTGCCATAAAAAAATACACTATGCAGTTTGGACTGCATATAATTTTGAAAATAAAAAGGAATTGCTCTTCGTGGGCATCATTTTAAGCATCTTGCAAACATATGCCATGTCTACAATCAGGCTGATAGTAGCTGGCCAGCAATCTGAGAATGCGGATAGAGTGTTCAGTGATGAATCCAATCAAACCAGTTAAGGGCAGAGACCTGTCAGCTCCAGTGAGTTCTACATTGGATGGAGAATATTGGCTAATCAGTATTGCAGGCAGTGGTTATTGGCGTTGAAAATGTGCACACTGAAATACCCTTGTGGAGGAGATGTCACCTGTGCTTTAAGAAATAATAGGAGCTAATATATATTGAGTTCTTGCTATGTGCTAAGACCCCCTGAAAAGAAATAGACACACACACACACACACACACACACACACACACACACACACACACGAGTTTCTTGGATGTAAAAGTATATTCTCCATTTTAAAACTAGAAAAGTAGAAATATAGTGATATTAGTAGGACCAAGATCATACAGAATATATATTTTAACGTTAATATTCTAATTTCAGGCCTCAAATATTTTATGAAAATATAGCTCTTGGGCCAGTGAGTTGACTTAACAGGTAAAAGTGCTTCCCACACATGCCTTACTTCCAAAAATCCATAACCCATTTGAT
>NC_022032.1:17582072-17630887 GCF_000317375.1 Microtus ochrogaster | reverse complement strand
GCTGTTCTAGCTTATTTGTAATGATTCCAATCATCCATTCTGTCCAGCAGCTCCCTTTATTAACCTAGGCGAGGACTCACAGAATTTTAATGCTTTAATCCTGTTTCTCCAAAGGCCCTGCTCAGTGATTTTTCTGATAAAATTTAAATGTTATTTCTTCTCTTCGTATCATCTCCTTTTCATAATTTAACTAAAAAAAACTTTAAGGGAGACATTTAAGTTGAAGAGAGTTCTTTATACACTGGCTTTCTTGGCATCAGCTATGTTTTATTTGTTTAAAGAGATGATGATCTAGGGAAGGGCAGCTGGTTTTGTACAAACAACAGTCAGATGAGCAGTTCCTAAATGGAACCACTGGTAAGTAAGTAACCAAAGCCCATAGACCTCCAGAGTTTCTCTGTCACCAGAAAATCTATTCTGCTTACTTAACATGCTAAGATCCCCTTAGTCTCTCTTTCTTTGTTTATTTTTGTGGTTTTTTTCGGGACAGAGTTTCTCTTTGTAACAGACTTAGCTGCACTGGAACTAGTTGTGTAGACCAGGATGGGCTCTACCTCACAGAGATCTGCCTGCCTCTGTCTCCCTAGTGCTGGGATTAGAGGTGTGCACCACCACTGCCCGTGATCCTCTCAATCTCTTAAACCCAGAGTAGGGGAAAAGAATCAGGGTCAGCATCCTGCTCTTCTTGATTACAGCACAACTGAAAGCACTGGGCTGGATCTCCATAGGCACCACCCCAGTCGTTGAGAGTGCGAATGGGTGAGGACACAGAAGAAAGAAGACCTGTTGTTGTCTTTAGGACATTTTATATCTAAAAATGACCATGTCATCCAGTGTGAAGCATTTATAGAAAGGAAAGCAAGTCATTTAAACAGAATCTCCACATTGGGCCAGCTCTTTCCCATTTGTGTGCCAGGAACTTCAAAAAAGGGGGAGGTAGGAGGACTCAAAACCTAGGCCATAAAGGGAAGAAAGAAACCTTCCGAGTCGGCTAATTAATTGCAAAGAAATAGTCTCATGATTCAAGATGGGCTCGGTTTCATTCTATTTGTAAGGTTTACGTTAACCCTTAATTGGAGGCCATGCTTGTTTTAAAGTTAATATTTTATTCTCACTTACGGCACTGAACATCAAAATCAGGACCTTGCATATGCAAGGCAAGCACTCTACCACTAAGACATTTGAGCAGCAAACCAATATTGTCTGAAATAACAGAAGCTAGAAATGCGTGACAACCTAAATCACAGATACCTACCTTTGAGCTTGCAAATTAAAGACTAAGTAATCATTTTCTAATTTTAAAGTTCCTATTCTTTTAGTCTTTTTTGAATTCAGACTTTAAGCCAATCTATGAATGCCAGGTTTCTGCTAATTACAAATGATTCATCTTAATTAGCCCGAAAGAGTGTTCTAACAGGAAATAAATTATTGCACACAGAAAAACAGCTTCAGTCAAACGTTTAATGTTCACTTAAAATCCCTTTCAAAACAAACGGCAGTTGAGAAAGCAGAAGGTTAGAAAGGGAACTTTGGGGAGTGGATGGATCTCAGATCTGCTGTGGCTGCTTGCAGGTGTAGCAGTGTTTATTTTCAAAAGTTATTATAACAGATAACAATCGTTATAATTATGACGGTAATCAATGTTCATTAGGGATACAACAAAAATTCCGTGATTAAAGCCCATTTGTTTCACCACAGTAGGAGTGTTGATTTATAACTGGGTAAATTGTTACAAATTGCTTCTCTAAGGGACAGCAAGGGTGAGTAACATATGAATTTGGAGATTGTAGCAGAAAAGCTTCATTATTGCGTGGAATTATGGCAGGTCAGTGGGGTGTAGGGCCCCCACAAAAAGGCATGCTTGTTTGCCACTTATCCCATTCTTCTACCGTGCAGTTGATGACAATTGTTCCACAAACATCTTCTCCCGTCTTCGTTTATCTAAATTACACTGTCTGGACAAGCCAAGGTGTTTTTCGTTTCCATTATCAACTGTCCTAAGATGTACGCGAACGAAGTGACTTCATTTCCTTTTCTTTCTAATTCCAGAAACAATCTTAGCTTCCCGGTGATGTAGCAAACATAGCTGGAGACATCCCTGCCCTGTGCTCCTTTTGGTGGCTAAACCAAACAAAAACACTCAGATCCATTCTCAGAGGAAGAGTGGGAAGCCCACACGGAGAGGGAAATTATGAACACTCCAAATGAAAAGTTGTTCGCCCAAACTAATATTTCCCCCTTTGACTATCTAATTCAGATAAACACTGCCACACTTCACAGTCACCAGCTGGATCCTCCCACTCCTGCTTGAGATTGGAGACAGTCAGAACAAACAAAGAGATTGTTGGCATCAGATTCAACTGTTCTAGCATAAAGCTGTTTGTGACTCATCTCCAGGCTAAACATATTGACTCCTGGAAATGTCTCTTCCTTGAGACAAAGGCTGGTTTTGTGATTCCCATTCAGAGCTCTGCCAGGATCTCTATGGCAGCGGATCACACAGGACCCTTTCAACGAAAAAGAAAAGAAAGACAAGCCAGTCACTCCATGGAAGTCCCACTTGAGAGGCCTCATGGTGCCCTGGAATTTCAGCTGGAGAGCAGTGTGGCTTTCTTTTAAACTTCACTGAGCAGGAGACAGCACTCTTATTTCCTTGTATGCTCTCTGAACCTGAACCTGGAGAATTGCCCAGGAATACCATATATGGCCCCATGTGCCTGTGCACAGTAAACCTAACCAAGGGATCTCTGAGGTCAAACAAGAAGATAACTGTCTTGAGTTAGGTGGAGTAAGGAAAGCACAACCAATCAGGAGAACACAAGCCAAAAACTTGCTTTCTCTGACACTGGGTGTGCAGTATCTGGACTCAAATTAACACATTGCTCCTATTGTCAGCAAGAGATTCAGTTGAGTAAGTGAACATTCTGTTTAGGCATAATTCAGCTATAGAAGGGAAATACATATTTGTTTTTCTCTCCAGACCTCTTTTGAAGGTATTAAGTTCATCAGCTAATCTTCAGTACAGTAGTTAAGATGAATTCCTTATTTGGTGGTGTGGGGAGTACTTCTGTATATGTGTTGTTTTTACTAGTTAATAAAAAGTTATTTTTGGCCAATGGCTTAACAGAATATAGCCAGGCTGGAATATATATATATAGAGAGAGAGAGAGAGAGAGAGTAGACCGAGTCAAGGAGACACCATAGAGCCACCAGAAGAGAAAGACGCGAACTTCCAGCTGGAACCTTGCTGGTAGGCCCACAAGCTTCATGGTAAAATATAAAATAATGGAAATGGGTTAATTCTAGATGTAAGAGCTAGCTGGTAATATGCTTAAGTGATTGGCCAAGAAGTGATTTCAATAATATAGTTTATGTGTGATTATTTTGGGAATCTGGGCAGGCAGGAAATGAACAAGCTGTACTCCTCTTACAGATTGGCGTGTCAACATGTGCCAGCTAAATCCACATAAAACCTGAGAAAGCTTGAAAAGGAATTCTAGAAACAGAAAAGAGAATTTAATGCAGTTTCTTGCTCTGTTTGCTGGTGGCAAGTAGAGACGTGGCTTCTTTAAGTGGTTTCCTGACTCATCTTTAGTGACAAGAACTGCATAGTTTCTTTAAGGGAAAGCTTCCTGGTTTGTGCTAGTTATAGGAACAATTGTGGCTCTTTTGGAGGGTTGATCTCTGCCACCTACTTTGGGTCTGGCTGTTTATGTGCCCACTCAGGGTCTGGAGGAAAGTAGCTGAGACCATGTGCAGGTCTCAGCACTCCCCGCCTAGGCAGGCAGCATACACAGGCAGGAGAGCTTGGTGGATTCTTGCTGCCATACACAGAGATAATTCCAGGCCATGTAATGCGTTGCATGTCAGATTTAGCTATTACTCAGATAAAAAGCATTAATGTGCTGCATACACCTCAGAGTTAAAGTGGTGAGCATGGTTCCTACCTGGTGGTCCCAGACCTAGTGATAATGGTACCTCTGCAATATCGAAAGGCAGAGAGAGGTGGAGCCAGCACCCAGGGCCCCTGCTACCAAGCTGCTTATCATTTTAAAAGCTCTCCAGGACAAAAAAAAAAAAGGATTACAGATACACAGTAGGATGGATTCAGACATAAAAGACCTCTAAATAAGACACAGTGTGTTTTAAATATATATGTAGGCTTGGGAGACGGAAGAAAAAGAGTATAGAGAGTTATAAAAGGAAGTAAATGGTTTGTTAAAAAAATAAAACAAAGTCTTTAAAGAGACAGAGTAAACTTGTATGAAAATAATAGAGTAAAAAAATAAGCCATGTAAAGATAAAATATACACAAAGAGTCTAGATTATGTACATTATTGTGTTTTCTTTAAATTTTTTGACTGTGAAGAATTTAAGTACAGACAGACATTTCATTGCATGGGCTGCTAAGCTAAACCAGCATATATATTTTGCAGGTATCTTGATTCCAAAATTTGGGTCTGAGGATTTGTTGCTTTGGAAAAAGAGGTTCTGCTTTTGTTTCCACAGAAGATGAGAACGTGTGGATTAATTCCAGACTAATGTGGTTTGATGGACCAAAAGCCCTGAGAGGTTGCCGTGAACATCCCCCCAAATAATTACTTTGTCCAAAAAAAAAAGCAGAAAGAAGTTTGGAGAGAGCTACACCCAAATTTCTAAATATTGTTTGTAAATGTTTGTTTACATTTAAAGAGGGATATGCTATATATATGAATACTTTGCAATGGTATGGATCTTGGTCTATTGATACAAATTTAAGGTCAATTTTGTTATACTGTGAATATGTATTTCTGCTCTTAATTAAGGTATTGTGTTTGTTCAGCTCATTTAAAATGCAATTTATAATTAAGAAATACTGTCTAGTAGATAATCATCTATAATAGTCAAACTTGTAGTCATGTTAGTTAGATTTTCTAGATGTACAGATAGTGGCTATCAACATGTAGGTTGTGACCCCTTTGGGGGTTGAACGATCCTTTCACTGGGGTTGTGAACCAAATATCCTGTATATTAGATATTTGCATTACCATTCTTAACAGTAACAAAATTGAAGTTATGAAGTAGTAATAAAAATAATTTTATGGTTGGGGTCACCACAAAATGAGGAACTATTTTTAAGGGTCATAGCATTAGGAAAGTTGAGAAGCACTGTAGTAAGGTATAAATCTAAATCTCAATTGATATGGAAAAATGAGTTAATACAGAAACTATTTTGTTTCATTTAACACAGTCTATATAGGTGGCACTATTTCACTGCTTAATATAAACTTTTAGTTCCTTAAGTTCCAGTATGAACCATTTTTAAATTAAGTGTCTTTCTGGCACCAATTCCATGTGAGTGAATGCAATAAGATTGCTCCCATATCTTTAGTTTACGCTTGTGAGGAAAATTCATAACAGCTCATTGAAAGCACAATGTCAAGGTCACTTATTGATTTGTAAATGCAGTTGTATTAATCATATAGAATTAGAACTGCAGTTTAAGTAGCCATGACTGGGGCTGTATTTGGGATGTATTCATCATGATCTAACTAGAGTATGACTGACACCATCTCTGGAAATATTTTTATTTGTATCATATAAGATCAACAGGAAATACGGAGTTCCCTACTCTGCATATTCACCAGTGACAAAACTGTGAGTCAAGTCAAGTCAGTGTCTGCCCTCTAGCAGTTCTTCTCCGTACTCTGGAGAACTGATGTGAGCCCCAAGAAGAGAAGTCATTTCCAACAGTAGGGCTTACTTGCAGGGATTTCTTGGCGACCATTTTGAACCTTTATGTTCCAAAATGCATGTATTTTTCACATATATGGGCCACCCAAGAATTAAGCACATCTATTTACTCATCTCATTCCATTTTTTCGTGTATAATTTTTATGGGCATTCACACATTAACCATCTACCTGATAGCAGATGCTGTCATGCCCATGTTCCCTTCTAGGTCACATGGAGTCTTTCCCTTAATGTATGACACTGATTTTTAGAGAAATTCAGATGATGAGCCTGATGAAGGTTTCCAAGATAAGTTTTTACAATAAATAATAACTGTAATAGCATTAGCCACTAAGTATTTTTCTGAGAAATAAATGTAAAAGGCTTCTGTGTGTCTGTTAGTGTGTGTGTGTGTTTGTGTGCGCGCATGCACACGTGCGCACGTGTGCCTGAGGGCATAACATTTAGATAATCCTGCCTCAAATCAAGTGGAAGTATCAGCCAATATTGTTTCATCATTACTGAGATAGCAGGATCACTGTAGTCACTGAAGGAAAACAAGAAAAACAAAATACAATTTGCTAAATATAAACCATATCACTCAACCGTTCTCTTGCTAGGAATTTACTCATGAGAAGGGAAATAGCCACACAAAGATTTGCACATGAATGGTCATAATAAGCCAAGTCTAGCAGCAATGCAGATGTCTTGCTTGCAGCAAAATGGGGTAGATCAGTCATATGGAATAGTATTAGGTACCAATAAAGAATGAAGTGTTCATGCCTGCTAAGAAAAAAAAAACCCTCAAAAGTATTTCATTTACCAAATAAAGTTACAAATAAGAGGCAAGAGATTATAGATCCCACCTACATAAAATGCCTAGAAATGGAAAATTTATGAAGACAGATATTATATTAGTGACTTCTGAGGCTTGGGGTAGAAATAAGAACGGATTATAATTAGGCACTGGGGATCTTGAATGAAACATGAAAAATGTCCTCAGCCTGAGTAATGGTGATGTCACACAATGCTGCAAAATAACCAGAAATGATTGAATTGTGTACCTGCACTAGTTCAATTTCAATGTTGCACAAAATACATCACAATGGGCTCTTAAAAATATATCATCACCAAGTCCATCATGTACCAATGATTTCTTTACCTTCTTTATGTACATAAGGACTAATACCTGAAGAAATTGTATTTATTGTATTTATCCTGTTGAAGGTGAAACTAAGCAAAGATATTTTTAGTAATTCAGAACTTAGAGTAATTTCATGTTCTCCAAGACATATTCATTTGTTAGCTGCTTCTAGACCTCATATGATATAATTCCTCATACAAATCCAGTGATAATAAAATCAGATCTCTCTTTTTCTCTCTTAAACACACACACACACACACACACACACACACACACACACAAACTCACATGCACACACTCACAAGCCATTGTGCCGATAAAGCCATGCATGGCCTATGAATGTACACATAGCATCTTCTACACGGAATTCTTCTAGCCATAATGGAAACAGTCCAGGCCTTGGTCAACCCCACTGCTGTGAGAACACCATTTAGTCTTTGTCACAGATTCTTGAGCATCTGTCACTGTTTGTTTCTAAGTTGCTCTGGTTCTAGTCCTCTCATCTGTCACTCTGATCTTCCAAGCTCTGAACTCTCAAATGTGCAACCTTAATCTTGCTTCATGATACTAGGTTTAAGAATTAGAATCAACGTCTCTGACATTAGATGGCTCATCTCCTGTGTGTCTGTTTTGGTAGAAACCCATTTTTTGGTCCTCATCATAAGCTGGGCTGCCATTCCTTTCTGGTGCAGCCCCCACCCCTGCCTCATATTCTGTTATCCTCTTTAAGAGAAAACTCTTACTTTATTATACACAAAATACCTTCTGTCTATGCATCTGCTTGTTTGAATTGAACACTTTCCAGAATGTGCTCAATAGAATGAACAACAGAATTTTCAGAGTGCCACTTGCTCCACCTAACTAAGCTGCCCTAAGTACCCAACATATAAGAGTGTGTGTTTGGAAGGCCCACCAAAGAATCCACATGTCTCGGTCTCTGAAAGAACTGGCTATGCTGGAGCCCAGTTCATTATCAGTATAGCACACATAGGTGTTCGGCTCTCTGCTGGAAAATGTTTTACCTTCCTGGCTTAAGTCATTTCTAAAGGTGTTGGAAAAAGCATGAATTGGCCCCAAGTTTTAAACAAATCAGAGGGAAAAAAGTTAAAGCGTTAAATATTATTAACATGAGCCTATTTATAGCAACATATCAGCTGGAACTGTGAGCCTTTTAAAAATAGACTGTGGGTTTAAAAGTAATAGAAAAGGCAGCCTTCTGGAGTTGGCGAACCTCTCTGTCCCCACAGACAGAAGATCCTCCGTCTTCACTTGAGTTCTGAATGCTGTATTTGGCAGGACTAACCAAGTCTGATGTTTCAAAGGTGAGTGGCAAAGTGGCCAAACCACTCCTCAATGCACTGCAGCGTGACACACTCTTTGCTTTCAGATTCTTGTTTAACAATGCTATCAGTTTAACATTCACAGAAAAGGTAATTATTCTCCAGTTTCACTGAGCTACTAAGAAAAAAGAAAGCGCATTGAAACTCCAGCAATTGAAATGCTGTGGTTTCGGGACCAGCTGGAAGCCTTTCAGCATTCAGAGTGGGAGAGCATGCATTTATTTTCTAGGAAGGAGATTTAGAGACTTCCCTGAATGGGGAGTGGGAGCAGGACAAGAAGTCTCTGGAAGGATAATCTGGTTTTGTAGACTTGTCCTCTGAATGTTGCTTTGAAACAACGCTTCTATATTTTTGCAAGCACACTGGTATTAGTTAATACAGGATCCTGGCTTTAGGGGATGCAACTTAAGCGCAGCCAAGTCCTGTGTACCAAATCAAAAAAAAAACAAAACCAAACAAAACAAAACAGTGAAAAAAAAATAACCTCTCAGTTCAAACTAGAAAACATTATAGGTGAATCTTTGATACATCGTTTCTTCAAAGCCTGTCCCCAAATGCTGTTGAGCACAGCAAAGCTCAAGAAAGAAGAGCTTGTGGTGCAAGGGCGAGAAGTAAGAACTGACCAACCTGAAAGTGTCCTGCTTTCAATGACGTTCCTACTTTAGTTGCAAAGATGGGGCCTGTCAACTAGTCACCAGCTGAAGCAAATGCTGTGGTGATTACAGCTGAGCTGGAATTTATACACATTTAGAGCAAAACAGAGGAAGTGGAAACACCACATAAGATTACAGAATTTGCAGACTTTTTTTTTTCTCTTTAGACAAGTGGTGTTTAAAAACTGAAGACAGGGGGTTGTCCTCCTTGTCACATCTGCTAAATGAATGAATGGTCACCTCCATGTACTACAGAGAAATGGAATTAGAATGCTGTGCCCATTGCAGCAGGCCATTCAAATTTTAATTATTAATCAGAGACCACCCCTAAATTTAAGCAAGAAATACCGCGTTTTGAGTGGCTAAGCAATGCATTCGTGTATTTTGGTTGCAGGCATGTCTGTGAGGTTTTTAAATTTAATTCATAGTGTTACATGTATGGGTGTACTGCCTATGTCTGCACATTATGTGCATGCAGTGCCCCAGACACCAAAAGAGGGGTGCAAATCCCCTTGGGACCAGAGATACAGGCAGTTGCGAGCCAATATATTGGTGCTGGCAATCAAACTGGAAAAGCACCCAGTGCTACTAAAACATCTGGGGTGGATGTCACACTGGAGGGGAAGAGGAGGGCATGTGCTGCAGACCCCCTAGATCATAGAGTGAGATGCTTTTTTTTTTCTCTCTGTTCCTAGACTACAAGTTAAATTATAAGATAAAACTTTAAGAAACCAACTAATTGGGAGGAGTGCTGCTACCTGGCCCAGTCATGCTACTGCCTCATTTTACATAAAAAAAAAAACACCCAGCACTTATTTCTCACTACTTGCAAACTAATTAAATATAAAACTGTTGAGTTGTCACAGAAGTTATTTTCATCTATTAGAAACTGTCATAGTTGAAAAGTCTTTATTCAAAACCTAAAATGCGGTAATTAGGATCAAAATACGTATTTTGTTTACTGCTATGAACAGGTTTGTTTAGCTTATTAAGAAAAAATTAAAAGGAGGCACACAGTAAAGCAGAAAATACGCTTCACTGAATATCACAACAGTTTATGATATCCGCTGGAATCCGGAGCTGAGACAATGCATATCCAGCCTGTCCTCAGAGGCCATGCAGTTAAACCCTTAAGAGCGGTTTGTTCCAGGAGCAGGTACAGCAAGATCAGAGCAAGCCCTCTCAAACGGAGTATGGTATTAGCTAAATCTGAGAAATGAAATAAAATACAAACAAAAAATAAAGTGCTATTTGAGAACCTTTCTTCATTCACCACAGTCTATGTGGCTTTTCTATTCCATAAACCCTATTAAGAAAAAAAAAGTCCTTATCAAAATTGCCTTCTAATCTCAAAATCTTCATTTTACTTTTCCTTTGTGATGTTTTCAAGAAAAGATGGGGAGGGGGAAAGAGTGGTGATGAAGAAAATGTTCTTTGATAAGTTTTTTTTTTCATATCATCTTGATAGAACTACTAGGAAGAGAGGTTTATTGTAGTATTACAGTGATAAGATTATTATAGCCATAGAAACATAAAATGCACTTTGCTAGTATAGTGTCCAAGTGTAGTGTACAAATAGCATCCCCATTAGCATTTACAATGAAGTGCATCCACCAGCACGTATATTCAAGTTCTACCCAATACCGTGTACACTGATTTTTCTTCCAAGGTTTGCGTTAATACCCTATCTAATGGCACATGTACTATTCAGCAACATGTCCTTTGTTCTTGCTTCAGTGTAGTAGGTAACCTGTGACAGATCCAGTTACCAGTATATGTTTTCAGTGGTAGCATGAAAATAAAATAAGTGCCTGCCAAAGACCTTGAACGGACAGCTGTGGCAAAGGTAGAGCTGTTTGTAAAAGAGACTGCCTTCAAAGCAATGGAGTAGTCAGGGCTGGCATAGTTTCCTTAACGAATCTTATGAGGCCTTCCTTGTTACATTGAACAGACTGACGAAACTGTTCTGTGCAATTCTGCTTTTCTGCATCCTTTTAAAAAAAATGTAAATTCACTTCACAGTAGATGGCCTTGATCTCGGTGAAATGACTTGTTTTGGCCAACAGGAGAAGGGGAGACTGGCAGTGGCAGTGTGCTAGCTATAAGAGCCACGCATTATTCCTGCTTGCCACCACACACTTCTGCCACAGTCAGTCCTTTGATGCCAAGAGCAAAATCAAAGACACACGGAGCACAGCCATACCCAGTCAGCCAACCCTTGGCATACTTCACATGTGAGTTTGTTCAATTAAGATGAGAACTTGTCTGGCATGTCTTTTCTAGAATATTTCCCTCTGCTAATATATGAGAAATAAATGAATGAATGAATGAATGAATGAATAAATAAATAAATAAATAAATAAATAATGGTTGTTGGTGGGCACAGAGCCTGGGTGATGGTCACACAGCACTATTTTAATGTCTGTGGCCAAATGTCATTGATAAAAGAAGCTTAAAATTATGGCTTTCCCATTTCTGTGGAACGGATGAGGAAATTTCATGTATTTACAACATAGAGTCCATGCTGGACTTCTGTTTTCAAAAATATGTGAATGAGTCATGCTCAATTTCCAAACACAGTAACTACATAAATGGTGGGTTAAACGCTGAATGAAAGAATTTTCATGCTCCACTTCACACTAGTGGAAAGAAGAGACACTTTTCAATTTTCACAGTCTCTGAAACAAAATAAATGATTTTGCAAATGTCATATTTAGTTACATTTCTCTGCCCATTGGATTCTTTCCTTTAAGAAAATATATTTGAATACCAGCTTTCCATTTCATATATTTGGCATATATTCATGTACAAAAATAGTTTGTATTACACAGTAAAAATACCACCCACAATCTTTTGCAAATTATCAAGAGTCTTAAGAAGCTTCAGTTAGTAAGTTTAAAAAAGATTTATCTCATTATGCTATGCACATGTGCATGTGTGTGTATGGGTGCACATGCACATAGGTGTGTAAGTGCCCAAAAAGATCAGAAGAGGATGTTGGATGCCACAGAGCTGGTCATGGGCAGTCGTGAGCCACCCAGTGTAGATGGTGGGAACCAAACTCTGATCCATTGCAAAAGCAGCAACTTAACCACTGAGCAATTTTTCCTTTCCCATTAATTCTCTTTATAAATTAATAAACTTCTCTTCATAAGATAGATGGGACAAAACAGACAGGAAGTTATGAATTGTTTTTATCTATGTCTCCTCCAATGTCATTTTCTTTCTCATTCTTTCTTTAACTAATTTTTGGACAAAGTTGGCAAGTTACGTGTAGTTTGTTTTTTAAAGATATTAATAAACAATTAGCCTTTTTAATGTGTAGCAGAAGACTGAATAATGAACCTTTGGAAGAGGTACCAAAAGACTGAGTGATGCAGCATTGACTGACTAAGCTCCTTCAAAAACGTAGCATCTCTCTCACTTTTTGGACCATGAGCCTGAGGAGCCAAAAGTTACACTGGGCATTACCCTGAACACTGAACACTGAAACCTGACATTCATAAAATCATCCTACCAAATGTGGTACCTACATGTCATGGAAACATCAGCGATGTCCAAAAACCTAATGCATCTGGTGTTGACAACCAAGTTTCACACAAGGACCACTGAAATCCCAAGGTCATGAATGAAGAAACATTTCTTGAATGGAATTAAAACGGTCAAGTAAGTAGGATGTCAAAGGCTACACATATGAACATACACACACTAAATGGAAGAAGCAGATGGCAGATAGGTTGATTTAGTCAGAAGATCTTAAGGAGGTAGGTACTAAACTATCCTGAAATTGAACCAATATTTACCAGTATATTTCTTCTGCTTTCACTTTTCCGACTGGAATTTCAGTCATGCTAGTAAGCAGATTTATGTTGACAGGCAGAGCGGCTCTTTGCTGAGGTAACCCTTATGTACTCATAACGGATTCATTTCTGTTAGGCTCTGTTAGCTATAACAAGCTTGCTTTCAAACAGTCGTTTTATGCTTTCCAAAGTACCTCTGTAGTTCTTTTAATCTAAACAGCACTTTCCACAAAGACCTAAGAATCTTTCCACATCTTATTTCCAGCTAGCCGTGACATCGTTCCCATCATTTAAAACTACTTATTCAGGGCTTTCACTCATGTCCAAAAATTTGATCAATTTTGGAGAAAGTTCTCCAAACTGTCTAGAAAGAGATATATTATTTTGAGCTTGGGTAACGTGTTATGCAAACACCTGTTTTATCTAGTTGGTTTATGATACCATTTAGCTCCATCATTTCTCCTTTTGGTTTTTGTTTGGAGGACCCATCTACTGGTGACAGTGGAGTAGTGAAGCCATCCACTTTCAGCATGTGAGGGTTAATATTTGATTTTAGAAACAATACTGTTTCTTTTATGAACTTGGGTGCATTTGTGTTTGGTGCATAGACATCAAGAATTGTGGTGTCTTCCTGTGGACTTTCCCTTTGATGAGTATGCAGTATTCTTCCTTATCTCTTCTTACTAGTTTTCTTTTGAATCTCTTTTTATTAAATATTAAAATACCTACACCAGCTGGCCATACTCATATCAATAACACACATTAACTCAAGACTGCATCTCCTCCCCACATTCAATATTCTTTTCTATAGTGGCTGCATTAATTTATATTCTCCATGATTGTGTGAATGGTCTCCTGTTTCTTTATGTCTCTGACCGCACATTTTCCTATTTTGTATCTTGTGTCCAGACTCTGGTGACCCTGCTTTGCAGAAGCTTTTCAGTTTGATGCAATTAGCTTTTGTGCTCTGCGCTTTTAGGCTTTCATTGAAAGGTATCATGCTGAATGTTTTGGTTTGAATATTAGTGTCTCCCATAGGTTTGTGTGTTTGAAAAAGAGTTGCCATCAGGTAGTGATCTTTAAGCGGAAATGACCAACCGATGACTGGTCCAATGACTTGAGGGCCACTTCAAGAAAAGAGCCCATGCCTGACATTGCCTGGATGGCCAGAAACCAGAAAGTGAATAGCCCAGAAATTTATGATAAAACCAATATCCTGAGCAGAACCTTTGTGTTCTCTTCCAGTATTTCCCCAGTTTTAGGTGTTAAATTTGGGTTTTTAATCTAGTTAGAGTTAGTGTTTGTGAACGATGAGAAAGAGGGTTCATGTTTCAATCTTCTTCTGCACATGACTAGCTAATTGTAAGAACATCATTTACTAAAACCACTCTCCTTTTCCTAACGTGGCTCAAACGCTTTTGTTAAACAATAGTGTTAATTCAAAGAAAGAATAAAAACAAGGGTATAATTCACCCAAGCATGTTCATAAATCTTTTTAAACATCATGTGGACATGTATTTGATCAATGAATGGATCAATAAACTATAATTTCTAAATGCACATTTTAATATGGAGGAAACCGACACACTTTCAGACTTTTTAACTTACTCGAGTGGTCAGGAGAAGAATTAAAACTTAACTTGGGCTCTTTCATTTATACTCAGTACAGCAATTGTCTATGATTTCTGGAATAGTATCACATTTTGATTCATATGTGATCACTCTTTCTGAAGACACTGAATAGAAGCTTTCTGTAAAACTAAAGCTCTTTCACGCATCTCCTATATCAGGTAGATAGTTTTTCAGCTTTTTTACAGACTTCCTGGACTACTTTTTTTGTGAGGTTTTATATAACAACTGTATTTCAGAAGCACAGAGCAGTCCAAAAAGGCAGGCTTCGTTCTAGTGAAGGAGCTGGGACGATATGAAAGAAATAGTAAGGCTTTTGATATTAGACAGTATTAGACTCTGAATGAGGAATTTTCAACTGCCAGCAGTTGGAGTTGAAGGAAAGCAGATAACTACTTGGGTCCTTAGTTCCCTTTTCTGTAATGTGATGTAATGGTATCTCCTTTTATCCCGTCATAGAAATGTAAACAAGATGGCAAACACGCCGTGCAAAGACACATACTGCTCTTGCCTCGCTGTCAACTGTCTTTCTTCCAGGTCAGCTGAGACAGTTGTGGACCTGATAGTCTACCTGATGTCTATGAGGAGCTGCAGGCAGGGGCATAGGCTAGACTTCAAGAGATGCCAGACCCAGGATGCACGGTCAATTGGCAACTAGTGGAAATGATGAGACCGATAACAGGGAAAGGCCTAGCAAGAAGTTGCCTGGCATCAGGAATATATCAGTCAAAACAAGTCTATCTCTTATTTCTTGTGTTCACGGCCAGTTTCATTATTAGGAATAATCAAGAAGTTAACCAGGGACCACTGTCTAAGTAAGTAAGAGGCATTGATATGTTTCCTGTATCTACCCTCCAGCGCTTTTAAAGTTATTGGATAATTTCAATTAGCTTTATTGACATTTGACATGTCACATAATCCACACATTTAAGGGTATATAGCTCAACAGTTTTTACTTTGTGGAGTTATGCATCTGTTAATATAAGTTTATAATATTTTCATTGCACCCAAAGGGGAAAACACATCCATCTGTCTTGGGCTCTTAATTATCCCAGTCCATTCACGCAGCCTTCGAAAGCTGCTAATCCATACTGTGATTCTATTGATTCATCTGCTCTGAACATTTTATATAAACTGTGCGGCATTCTGTCTCTGGTGTGCTTCAGTTAGCATATGCTTCTGTGTGTGATTCATTGTATTGTATTCGGTATGTGTGGTGTTTCTCATTCCTGTGACCATATCTGACAAGAAGCACTCTATTGACAAGAGGAAGGGTGCATTTTGGCTCACAATTTCACGGTGAAGAAGGCAAGGAGAAGCTCCAGTCTATAATAACATCAGGGACATGAGACACAGTTTCTTAGCATCCTGTGTGACTGGCAGGTAGAGCTGGGCTGGAAATAGGCCTGAATACAACTCTCAAGTTCCTGGCTAAGACCCAATGAGCCTGCCCACTATCGTCCACTTCCAGCTAGGTCCTGCTTCCAAAGATTCCACAACCTCCATGAACAACCTCCATAAACTCCCACCATCCTAAACCAAAGATTAAAACATACAAGCCTGGGGATTATATTTCATACTAAAACTGTAGCAGTCTTCTGTGAATAAATATTTTTTTGCTATATAGTTTTCAAGCATTGTCCTGCTTCCTTCTTATGTATCTTCCATTTCATTTTCTTGACATAATCATGTTTAAGGTGAAAGACTACTTACATTTCATTAATTCATAATCTTTTACTATGAAAGGAAAGTCTGGGATACAAGATGCTAATGTAATACATTGTTCTGTTTATTGGATCACTCAGGCCCCATCTTTGCCAGCTTACTAGAATATGCTGGAGTTTCATTTAGTTTCTGCTCTAAAATATCAGTGCCTCCTGCTTCATATACCAATGTTATGTTTTTTTAGAAATTATAAAATGATTGTATCATTTGTCCCCTTATTTTTCTGTCTCTAATACCTCCCATTGCTCTCTCTCAAATTCATGACTTCTTTTTCTTTAATTGTTCTTACATATATGTGTGTATGTGTGTATGTATGTATGTATATGTGTGTGTGTTTAAGAACATTTACATTCCTAATTGTATACATACTAATCTATTTTAAAATTATATATACATATACACACACACACACATATATATATTCCTAAGTATATAAATACAACTTGCTCAGTCTGTATCTTACTTATATGTATATGATTTTAGAACTGACTACTTAGTGTCAGATACCATATTAATAATCACTCAAAAAATATGTCCTGAATTCATGATCTATGTCTAAAGTATGTGTTGTAAATAAGAAATAATTAGATAATTGAAATGCAAGATGTAATTTCTGTCCCAAATTATAGACAGATATCTTCAAATGATCTTACAATCCCTAGAAACAAGAGCTGTAAATGTGTACAGCCATCTGATGGCAACGAAGAAGTGCTTCAGTGTTGAAGGAGGGCTCTGCTCTAGACTTGCGGATGGTAAAGTCAAAACAAGGCTTTTCCTTTCTTCTCATTGCAGGCCATAAATTTCCAGAGACCTTTTGTACCAAAGTGACCCAGAGCATATATTTATATGAGACTGTTGAAATTTAAAATGTGGGGATTTAATAACAGTATTGATGGGATATAAAAGCACAGCAAATGTATTGGTCCTGCCGTTTAGGCTAAAGCGAGTAGCCCCAGTGTGAGTTATGGTGCTGTCTTTTCCAACCCAAAGGTTAAAATCTTATTTCCTTTGCTAAACTCCTTTTCATTTTCTTTTCTCTGCAATACCTGCATGACTTACTATGCTATTACTGGAGTAATCTCTGACCTCATTAACATTCTTATCGCCAAAGGAAATATTATAGAAGACCTGCCAGGCTATAATCTCTCTAACTAGGACTTTACTATCATTTCCAGACCTACCCAGTTTATTATTGAAAGTTTCTCTTTGTGAGTGAGCTAGTTCCCCCAATGTGCTGAGTTCTAGCATTAGCTGTCTACTAAATCTGTTTTGATGGACACATTTTTCATTCTGGAAAAATGCCTTCAAAATAGTGTGTTTGGAGGGGGAGTGCAAATTCCTTGGATATCCAGTCTTAGAGCATACATAGGGATGTAGCTAAAGCAAACAGGTCCTGTCTTGTTCCACTGCCAGATAAGTGTGAAATTGAATTGTGTAAAGAGAAGATTAGAGGTCTTTCATTCTACTTCTGTTTAGCACATTGTCCATGGCTTTAAAAGCAAATCATTGTGTTTTAAATTGGCAATTCAAGATCAACATATACACTGTGAAATCACAAAAAATGAGCATATTAGGAACGTTTTGAGATTTATCAAACACATCATGAGACCTTTTTCAACAATATTCTGCACTTAAATAGTAGTATTTAATGTATGGAATATCTGAACTAATACAGCCATTCTCGGCGCCTTAATATACAAACATCATCTTGGAAAGACCTGTTCTACAACCTGAAATGGCTGTGAATGTTTACTCAAGAAACAAGTGTAAGAGATGTGAAATAAATGACATTTCCAAGCACACATATGTACTGCTCTTATAGAAGCATTCTTGAAGGTCATTTGTCTTTGGAAATCATCTTCTTGATGGAATTCCCTCATGATGAACAATCATACTTTGGTACAATTGTAAACTGGCATTACTCAGTGGATGTACAGGCATTGGTCCTTTCTATTGAAGGCTCCACCCGGTTTGAAAAAATTCTACATTCTTCCATGACAACCCAATGCGGTCGCAGTGTAATTACGAAAACACTAAGTGAGTAAGCCTAATTCCATTAACTCTCTTACGATTCTTATCGTATTCCTCAAAGGAAATAACTCACATCTACTTCAGCGATAACACAAGATAATCCAGAATTCTGAATCTTAACTCTTCTTGTTATGTGTAAGATTTGGGTCACAAACACAAAAGATTACCTCACACAATGTAGTATTTTTTTTATTTTGCTCAATGTCTGCCATATATAGAATATAGACATTAGTGAGAAATAACTACACTTTATCCTTGTTATCAACCAAAATTTAAATAATTCAAAATGAAGCAAAGCAAAATGCTGCCTTACAGAGGTAAAATCTTGCACATTTTAAACACAAAACACCATGTGCTAAAAGCAAACACTAATGTGTTTAAAATGGCAATCAGGTGGGTTTGAGAGGGAGGGGAAGGGAGAGAGAAAAGGGAAGGTAGAGGAGAAAACAAAATTTGGTGGGTAGGGATGTTCTGCAAGGAGTTGGATAGAGGAAAACATGATAAAAAATACATTCTAATGGAAGAAATATAAAAGAGGAAGAGAAAAGCCACATACTTCAAAATTCATAGCCTAGATTGTTTTTCTAGCTTATGGTTTGCCTTTTTATTTTATTTATTTTGAGATTATAGACTAGCTACTTCAAATGTTTTAAAATTGAATTTGAGCAGGACATTTTCTGGCTAAATCTCATACTACCATCCATTATCTGTAGATGACTTCATAACTTAACTAGTCTGTGGCTTTTTTTTTCTGGGAGATGTTTACCATTTAAACTTCACATGCTTGCTTTGAATGTGCCATGATGGTAGGCCTGCTTAATGTCTCTGAACTACGATGGTCGTGTCCCTCTGAAAAGACCAAGCTACCATTAGAAATGGGTCATGAAACAAAAGTCATTAACTCACTTTTAAAAGGGCAAAGCCCATCAACGCATTACTGACAGACCTCCTTCCCTGTGTCCATTTGCCTTTATTAAATATCACTTTTAATATCTGCATCCATGCCTGAGAGAGCCTTCAGGTGCATGTCACCATGAAAAACATAAGCCATTAGGAAACAAATTACTTTGAGGATTGTCTTTAAATGAGTACCTTAACTCTTTACACAATATTATACAAATATCATACAGTAAACTACATATTTGTAATCCTCAGTAATATAAAAGCTGACACCAGAATTGTTGGTTGGAAAACAGTCCTGGAGTAGCGAAGAAGAAAATTCAATTAATAAAGACAATGATGAAAATGTGATTAAGGTAGGACTTTTTTTTTCCCCTTTCTAATGTTTAGGAAAATGAGAACGGGAGATAGAAATTTGTGTCTCTACCACTTACCAAGTGAAAGGTTTATTTAAAAATCAATATTAAGATAATAACAAAATGGTACAGAATGAGATCTCTATTTCCACGTGGCTAAGTTCCCAGACTAACCTTGCAAGTTACAGTTCAGAATATCAGCCTACTGCGTCCAAATGGAAATTTCACATAATGAGGGAAGATGATCCACGCGCTGTAAATTCTCTTCTTGGAAGGATGTGTTGCCGGGCCAGTCTGTCCATCTGCTTTCCTCTATTCTAGCTGTTAGGGAACAAAGACTTGAAGAATTTTTACCACTCTGGCCTGTGAGGCACTGGTGTCATGGCTAAAGGAGGCTAGAGCCAGGTCTGATGACACTGAGATCCAACCTCAGCAAACCCCTCTTTAGGATCTCCAGAGCAGATGGGAGGAAGGCTGCGAGGAGCTATGTCTGCATCAGTCAATCTACCCGAGGACCCAAAGCCTAGGTCTGGCAGCTTGACTGCCTAATTAAAACGTTCGCATCTTCAATTTTGTTTTATTTATAAATAATCTCAAACAGTTTTGTAAAGATAATAGTAGCGTTTCAGATATGCAAATCTTCAGAATTACATATGAGAAAACATAGCTAGCATGTAAACACACATATAGATAGACAAAGGAAAACATAATTCTAAAAAAATGAAATATCTGTCCTTTAAATATATTTGTTTCTCTATTATTACCTTTTTTTCTCCTCTTTCATCTCTAACTCTTTTATACTTTCTTCTTTCTTTATGTATTTATTTCTCTGTCAATATAGCATTCCTACATTCATTTTTCACTTCACTTTCTTTTTAATTAAGGACTAATATATATTTACATATATAATATGTTATATGTATATATTAATAGGGACTATTAAAATTAATTAATCCATTGTGAACTACTTCTACTAGATATATACTCTTTTGTTATATATGTATTTATAATATTAATGAATATTAATAGGTATATTTACCTGCAAATATTAGTTCCCTACTTCCCAGTTACACTTGGTATTACATTTTTAGTATCATCTGGGAGCCAATCAGAGCCCCCTTTACTTAAATATATCACACCACAAATGCACCCCTGTCCTTACTTCTCTGAGCTTTTCAATGATGAAATCTGCTGGCACCTGATCCTTCCAGCAGGAACTGTCTCAAGCCCAAGGTCTCCCACACAGGGCAGGCCTGCCATGATAATGGCCCTGATTTCTCCATCTGGACCAAGTGCATGCCCACTGGCAGCTACCATGTTCTTCTCTACTGCCACCTTCTCTGATTCCATCTGGCTGCGGTGAAAGGTTGGCTCTTGCCTATAAGCACCTACTGAATATTGCAAGAAAATGCCAAGGTTTCTTGGATTCCTAGTTGCTTATCATATTTCCCACCCATTTACACTGAGTCCTTCTGAGAGCCAAACTTCTTCATGTGATCCAGATACGATAAACATTTCATCTGTAAGTTTTCTCCCAGTTTTAACAGGTATGATTACTATTGAATTCAGCTTTATTCCTGTTATCATAATTCTACAGTGTAAATGTCGAGTCACAATTACTATGAAATTGATATGCTTTTCCACCATCATATTTTCCATTTGTTTTTCTCTGTTTAGAACTTCTCAATGCCTCTCTTCAATATGATAAAATTCTCTCTTTCTAGCTTAAAAGTTACTCGTTTTAGTTTTTAAAAATAAGCTTTTAATTAAAATAGAATTATGTCACGTTCCCTCTTCCTTTCCTCCCCCCAACCCCTTTCAAGTACTCTCCCATCAACCTCATCCATGCCCCCCCCACTCTCAAGTTGATTGTCATTTTTAAGCCATCATTATGGGAATGTACATGTACACATACATGTATACATGCATACTATATATGTGTGTATGTATGTATATGTAAATATATATCCTGCTAAGTATGTATATATACATATACCCTGCTGAGTGTGTGTGTGTGCGTGTGTTTGTGTAGTGAGTGTTTTTTTGTTCTTTGAGTGTATATGGTTTTAGGGATGGCTACTCTGTATAGGACAACCAATAAAGGGGCTCATCCTTGGGAGATGCTAATTTTCCTTCTCCCAGCAGTCCTTAGTTGCCTGTAGTTTTTTCCTTTGAGTGGAGCCCTGTGAAATTTCCTCCCTTCCTTGTTAAAATGTTTGTTGATGTTGCCTTTGTTCTAGTCTTATTTATGCAACTGTTTTGGAGGGCTTTAAAAAAAAAACTTTTCATTATACATTCTAAACTCAGTTGCCTTCCTCCCCTTCTTCCGCCTCCCCCCTCCCATTTACCCTTTTCCCATCCCCCATCCATTCCTCAGAAGGGATAAGTCCTTCCTTAGGGAGTCAACAAGGCCCTACATACCAGCTTGACACAGAACCAAGCCCCTCCTCAAGGCTGAGCAAGATATCCCACCATAGTGAATGGGCCCTACCAAGCCAGTTCATGCATCTGGGATAGGTTCTGCCCCTCCCGCAACCGATTGAGCCACATAACTATCACCGACATTCAGAGGTCTAGGACGGTCCCATTCAGGTTTCCCAGCTTTCAGTCCATCGTCCCTGAGCTCCCACTAGCTCAGGTTATCTCTCTCTGTGGGTTTCCCCATCATGTTCTTGACCTGCCTTGTTCATATGTGCCCTCTTCCTTCTTTTCAACTGAACTCCAGGAGCTCAACCCAGTGCTTGTCTGTGGGTCACTGCATCTGCTGTCATCAGTTACTAATGGAGGTTTTATGATGACAATTAGGCTAGTCACTAATCTTGTTAAAGGGGAAGGCCCTTTTAGACATTCTTTCCACTATTGCTAGGAGTCTTAGTTGGGGTCATACTGTGGATTCCTGAGAACTTCTCTAACACCCGGTTTCTCCCTATCCCCATAAAGGCTCCCTCTATCAAGATATCTCTTTCATTGCTCTCCCCCTCCAGCGCCCCCCAACTCGGTCTTCTTGATGTCTCGTGGTCCAATCCCTCATCCCCTCCCTTCTACTTTACCCACCACGCTCTGAGTTTACCCAGGAGATCTTAATTATTTTCCTTCCTGGGACACTCCATGTGTTTCCCTCTTAAGGTCCTCTTTTTACCAAGCTTCTCTCGAATTATGAACAGTAGCATTGTTATCCTTTATGTAGCCATTTTTAAAAGTATGATTTTAATTGAAAACAGAACCCATTACTTTCCTTCCTCCGGGATACCAGGAAGTCCACTGTGGTATAATCTGTCCTAGAAATGACTGACAAATGTTGGGGAGGTTGTGAAGAAGTAGGAGCACTCATTCACTGTGGGAACGCAATTAGGACAGCTACTTCCCAAATCAGGGCAGATAATATTCAAGAAATTTAAAACTAAATTTAAATATGACCCGGCTATACCATTCTACGTCATATGCCTAGAGTACTTGATACCCTCTTCCACAGTTGCTTGCTCAGCCGTGTCCACTGCCTCCCTATTCATAATATCAATGGAAACAACCTAAATGCCCTTTAACAGATAAATAGATAATGAAAATACATATGCACAATGGGATATTTTACTTTTATGATAATAACTTTGGTACCTATTTTAGAATCTATATTCTTTTATTCTGTCTTTATTATTTGCCTGGATTTATAAATATTTAGATCTTTTTTTCTCACTCAGTAAGTGCTGGATTCTTTCAAAATCTTTTATCTTGCCTTAACCATGTTTTATTATTCATATCTTTGTTTTAGATTGCTTAGGACACAGTACATTTTATTCGCATTTTTTTCGTTCATAGGTACCTTTATTTGTCTAACATAATAGTAGTATTTCACACTTGTTCATTTATACCATCTTCTGATTTAAGTCTTAAAGAAGTTTTCTTAATTAGGACCATTTTGTAATAAAACTTCCAAAGACTTTTAAGTTTAAATAATTTTATTAAGTTTTTTTTCTTGTCAAGCCTGTTGATAAAGACCTGTATTCCCAGATACTTAGGCTCTGGGCTGGTGGATAACAAGTTCAAGCCCTATCTAGGCTACAGAGTGAGTCCAAGGCCAACTTTGTTGATTTAATGAGACCTAGTCTGAAAATTAATAATTTAAATGAATTATCATCATCATCAAGCTGGGGATTTAGCTCTAGGCAGTAGAATACTTGCATTGGCTCAATCCTCAGTAAGACAGAGAATAGCTCTCTATACATTACTTGCCCAGCTTGAAAATGTTAAATTTCTTGTTCATTTTACAACCTTACAATGAGGACTACTGAGAACTCAAGAACAATGGCAATGGGTTTTTGATCCTACTGCACGTGCTGGCTTTGTGGGAGCCTAGGCAGTTTGGATGCTCACCTTACTAGAAATGGATGGAGGTGGGCGGTCCTTGGACTTCCCACAGGTCAGGGAACCCTGATTGCTCTTCAAGCTGAGGAGGGAGAGGGACTTGATCGGGGGAGGGGAGGGAAATGGGAGGCGGTGGCGGGGAGGAGGCAGAAATCCTTAATAAATAAATTAATTAATAAAAAAGACAGTTCTGACTGTCCTTCTTTATTAGTTGGACGGTGCGAAGTCTACTGTTAATGGGATTCATAATTCTTTGCAGATTCTCGGCTGAACATCCTTC
This sequence comes from Microtus ochrogaster, assembly GCF_000317375.1. Classification (NCBI taxonomy): domain Eukaryota; kingdom Metazoa; phylum Chordata; class Mammalia; order Rodentia; family Cricetidae; genus Microtus; species Microtus ochrogaster. The sequence continues at coordinate 17,606,958 of NC_022032.1, read as the reverse complement.
CTGTTAAAACCCTGCTTTTCGTTGTTGAGGTACTGCCTTACTTAGTGCCTTACTTAGCAGTCTGATCTGCCTAAGTGAGTCAGGCTGACATTAAACTCACAGCAGCCTTCCTGCTAGATGACAGGTCTGCGTCATCATTCCTGGTGTTCCTGCTGAAATACTTTCAATTTTCCCTCCCCTTTGAAGTCTAAGCTCCCATTAAAATTGCCAAATGTGAATTTTTCATTATTCTTCCATTTGGTTCCTTATGAACTATTCATTCAAAGACTTTCCAACTTCTTTAATTTTGAAAAATGTCCATGAATTCTTCACATTTTCTCCGTTCTCTTTGTTTTTCTCTACTCTTGAGCCTGGATCAGACATTGCTAATTATAGCATTCTCTGTCTTCTAACATTTATTAGCTTTTCTATTTTCCCTTATGAAGTCCTCCTCAAAGAGATCCTCAATTTAAGATTTACACTCATTCATTTACTCTATACTTATACTCAACAAAATATTTAAACTGCCTATTATGTAATTTAGGTTAGCTGTTTCATTTTCTCATTTGACACTTACTTTCCACGTTATTTCTTGGGGCTTGTTCTTGCTTCATACTGCTCATATCTCCTCTTATTATTTTAATGATGTCATTCATTTTTTAAAATCCTCAATCTACCTGTTGTAATAATTGTCATTTACAGAGCATGGAGCATTAGCTTTTCTGTCTCTTCTCTTCCATCTTGTAAGATCATAGTTATATATATGCTCTGTGCCTATCTCACGTAAATATAACAGGAATATATCTCAGGTGAGCTGTAGTGTGGGAAGCCCTGGTGCCATGGAAACTCAAACGTACAATGACAACTTCACAAGGCCATCCTCAGATCAGGCTTTTATGTAAGCCTTGTAACAAAACTCAATTGAGAGTGGATATTTTCTGGAGAATGTAGTCAACCTACCCAAGGAATGGTGAAAGATCAAAAGGAAATAAGTGAATGTCTTAGAAAGGCAGTAAGTCTACAAATTAAAAAAAAAAAAGAAACAAAAACCTTCAATCCACTAAGATTTATGATCAGCTTTGCTATAACTTCAGTACACAAACTTGAGTCTCTGGGCTCAAGAAAGAATTTAGAATTGTCTTATTCCCTGTTATTAATATATAATATTTTAAGAACAGATATGCAAGGGTAAAGCCTGATATTTTAATACTTTCTGCCTTGATTATTTTAATTATCATAAAATATCATTCATTATCCTTTTCTGCATAGTTTCTTTCCTTGTCTATTTTTCTTGGTTACTTTGTTTCTTTTCTTCCTTCCTTTTTTTGTTTATTTCCCCCCTCGGTTTTGAGATGATGGATGTACTCAATAGCTCTTGAACAGGGCTCACCTGATGAACTCTCAGCCTCTCTAATATGGTTCTGCTATCCACATTTATTTTTGTAGTCATTATTTGTCTTCCCTCACCTCATCCTCAAACTGTATTCATGTAATCCTTATTATACATCCAGGCTACTTTTTACAGTTTTCATTTATGAGAATAAAATCTTGTCATTTGCAGTAAAATGGATTGAACTACAAGATAGTATGTTAAGTGAAATAAGTCAGATATGGGAGTCAGGGACCTAGGTAATCTTTCTCATCTGTGAAATCTCCATCTGTTATTTTGTTCTCTTGAAGAATCTTCCAGTCATATTCATGTCAAGATAATATACTTTCCCAGCCAATATCAGTTCAACAGGACCCTGAAATCTCACAGGGAATCTGGACTTTTGTTTCCTTCCTCCCCTCCTCCCCTTCTTCCTCCATCCTACTCCCTTTCAACTTCTAGCCTTCCCTACTTCCTCCCCTTCCTTGCCTCCCTGCTCTTCTCTACCCTTCCCTTCTCATCCTTCTTTCCATTTATCCTTCCTTTGTTTCTCATTCTCTCCCTCCTTCATTCCCTCCCTCCCTTTCTTCCATTCTTTCCTTGTTTCCGTTCTTGAAAAACTTACTTGGGAAACTTACTTATAGAAATTTCCTTGTCTTTACAGACCTAGTATTTGATGTTAGCATACATATTATTAGGTTGCTTTCAGTGGAAGCAATTGTACAAATGAATACATAGAAGGGCATAAGATATGTTTTTGATCATATTTTTCAATTAAGAAGTGTGTGCTTTTCTCTTGGAAATGCTAACATAAAATAAAAAGTAATTCCATCTTTTTTCCTAAACCAGTCTTAAGTAGATTTTAGTTTTTAATTGCCTGCTTTCCTAAATAAATTCTAAAATAACATTTAGGTTTTCTTGTATTTTCCCTGGTCCTTGCTTCCATCTCTGTCATACATCTTTCACCAGCTGGAATCTGAGCTCAGGTTACTCTCATTAAAACAGAAGTGGGGCCAGAAAGGTGGTGCATATGTGGAAACTCAGCATTGAAGAGGCAAAATCAAGAGGATCAGGAGTAAAACTGTTTTGAAAACAAAACAAATGAACAAAAAAACATAAGAAAGATTAAAGTTAACTAGGATAGTTTCACAATCATTTCCTTATCTTTGCAGTAATCTCTTTTTGGGTCTTTGTGGTCTTGGTCAGGTGGCTTCACTTGTCAGAGGAGCAAGTACTATAATTAGGAGATTTAACTAAAGCATAATTAAGATGGACTTTCTGAAATATCTTTGATAACATAATGTTAATAATCCAAACAAGAAAATCTGCAACGCTGAAGATTCAGCAATCAACAGCAGATGAACTGCTAGAAATCATTTTGAGCTGAATGGCCTGTTGGGAACCATCCTAAGCATCTTACCGTATAAGAAATTGACTCTCACTACTGAAGTCTTGATGTATTAAATACTTCGCTAGTTTTCAAGACTTTAGGAATCCATATTTCTTACATTTTTCCTCAAAGTGTCCTTAAATTGTTTAAACAAGTGATATGGTGTCTTATATTAATATTGCTTTAATATATGTAATACGTTGATTATAATATCTATCATGAATGAAGATTGGAAATTCTGTTTTCAGCATAAAGGTTTAACTAGCTAATGTTGCAAAGTTCAGAAAAGGTGAAATCTAGATTAAAATGCAGCCCTCTTTAACAAAATTCTTCTCCTCACCCCTCTAGAGTATCATAATTCTACCACTCAAATCTAAGTAAACTTTGACAAGTATCATAAATATCAAAGTAATAAATGTATTCAGATGGGAAAAATAGTCATTCCTGGTGTTAACTGGGGATGATTTCCAAAATCCCTTATTTCAGTTTAAGGGCCCTGGAAGAACAGACTGAACATTGGTAGACAGAGAGGGTGAATAGGACTTCTAAGACTAGATGAGAGACAGGAACTAAAGAGCGAAAGAGAGGAAGAGCAGATTCCCAAGAACTCCCAGTGTTCAAACTGAATGACATGTGGGACAGGTGAAAAAAGGGATGCTGGTACAATTTCAAAGATAGATTGGAGCTAGGTTATAGGGAATTGTAAGTTTGTCCTTTTTACTCAAAGCCAATGCTACTCATCCCTGGCTGAGCATCAAAATCAATTTTACCGCATTTTTGAAATGCCCATGACTTGGCAACACTCCCAGAGATTCTACTCATTATATCATGGGGTATGGACATCTGCATAGTTTAGAACTCCTCTATTGATTCAGCACGTCGGGCTTTGTAAAGAGCAAGTGTCGCGATGATGGAAATGTAGCCCACTCACTGTGCCCTTAGTGAGTGAGGTGCAGTGCACAGGCCTTGAGAGTCTTCAGAATGTTACAGTCCATGAGGAATATTGGAGGATAACATCTGACTAGCAATGTTATCCAGTATTGTTGCATCTGTTGAAGCGTGTAACTTAAAAATAGAGTGCTGTTTTGTCTGTTTCTGTTGTTGCTCTTACACTATTCTTTTGCTATGTCTGGAATTTGTATTTACAAATAAAAGTAGGCCTCAGCAAAATCATTTAAAAGACATCTTTATGAGCTACATAACATTCGTGAGCCAGGAATAGGTTTATAATCAAGGCTGAATTAGCACTAATACGGCTTTAAGCAAATGGGATAATTGGACTAATGACCAGTTTGAAGTCCCCCAGTCACAACATACTTGGATTCAGTTGTATCGACAGAAAAGTAAATAAATAAACACAGAAGAAAAGCAAGGAATGTATGTCAATGATTTTTCTGGTGCTTCATACTTGAGCAATTAAGAAAGTAAAGTGTGATTATGATACATGCAGATATTTTGGATGAAAACTGGAATGGGTTTGGGAATGGAGATACTAGTGCTAGTTTAGGCATGCTGAACATTGTGCTATATAAACAAAGAAATATAGAGAGCAATTTAAAAAAAGATTAAATAACTGTTAGCATGATAATTTTTAACCTACAAATCCATCTGTCTGGAGTAAAGTGCAATAAAAATATAGCAAACAAACAAATAAAAAAGATGTCGCAATTAAGTTGAAAAGAAATGCAGCCAAGAAAGAGAAGAGATGGAGATGGGGTTGGAAGTAGTTAGAAAGAGGGAGTGATGGATAGTAATCCAAGTGGGGTTCAAAGTCTATGAACGGGGTAGGTGTAATAGAGCACTGGCAAAACTGAGCCTGAACAATGGCCAGCATTACTTCATTTACAGCAGGCAATGGGATTTATAATGACCTTGTCTCTCAGAAGTTAAAAAAATAAACAGTTTGGAGAGCAGCTTTTAACGAATATATGTTTTTGATACAGAAAAGAACTATATTGGAAAGTGGTGGAAAATACAAAATTAGTAAGGAAGAGAGATATTTAGGGAGAAAGAGAGATATGATAATTATTATGGATATCTACAGAAATACTCAGTGTAGGAAAATCAAAGTAAACCTTAAATTGAGTAAATAGGCATAAGGAAGAAAGGCTGGCGGGATGAGTTTTAATATACTGAGTAAAATTAAGATATTCATCAATAAATACTGATGTTATTGTGCGCTATGGTTTAATGAGGGCTTACTATAATTCATATTTTGAAGCACTAGCTTCACTAATTTTCAGTGTGATTGTAGTGATAAACAGTGCCATTGTGAGGTGGCTAGATCATGAGAGAAGGAACATTATTATGGAATTAGTGAATTTATAAGGCAATACCAAACTGGAATGCAACCATCTAGAAGCCAGAAAGGGCTCTTCATAAATTTGAAGTTTCAATGTCCATATTGTGAGCATTCCTAGGATCCAGAAAGACAAGAAATAAAGTTCTATTGTCCTAGTCATCCAGGTAATCTCATTTGTTATAACCAAAACAACTTAAAGTCTGCAAAATAGAGATGATTGAAAAGAGTTCTTCCTGAGTAGATGCTACCATGTTAGTAAACGGCAAAGGCTGGATTGGAGCATAAGGTGGGAGAGAGGAACAAGGGCCATGTTTGCCAAGTAATAGCTGAGTTCTCCAGGTCTGATAATGAACTGCAAATGTATAGATACTTGAGCCCTCAGGATCCTAACACAAGAGGGAAAATGCATTTATTAATGCATTTTAATGCAAACGTGGAGTATCCAGTGCATGAGAGGATTGAAAGCACTGTAAGTAGACTGCTACATGGACTGGAAATGGATTCCCCAAAGATGGATGAGGCCAGAAAAAAGCAGAGTGCTCAGAAACAAACAAACAAACAAACAAACAACAACAACAACCCTCAGATATCCATATCAAGTGGCATCTTCAATGTAATGGAGGCAAATGGAAAATAGTTCAGACACATGGCACTGACAATTCTTCTCAATATGTCTTCCACACAGGTGGAAAAGTATGAGCTGAAAAGATGATGATAAAGAAGGGAAATGAAGACGAGACTGGCAAATATATAAACAATTTAAAGCTGCAGGAGTTAATCAAAAGTATGATCATGTCTTGCAGACTGTAAAGTACAGAGAGAAAGGAAAGTGTGCATTGCATGTAAGAAGGGGACAAGAGCCTGAACGAGTTGATAGTCTGTACTAAGCAGAAGGCGATATTCCTTTTTTTATATATATTTTATTTATTTATTTATTAAAGATTTCTGCCTCCTCCCCGCCACTGCCTCCCATTTCCCTCCCCCTCCCCCAACCAAGTCTCCCTCCCTCGTCAGCCCAAAGAGCAATTAGGGTTCCCTGTCCTGTGGGAAGTCTAAGGACCATCCACCTTCATCCAGGTCTAGTAAGGTGAGCATCCAAACCGCCTAGGCTCCCACAAAGCCAGTACGTGCAGTAGGATCAAAAACCCATTGCCAGTGTTCTTGAGTTCTCAGTAGTCCTCATTGTCCGCTATGTTCAGCGAGTCCAGTTTTATCCCATGCTTTTTCAGACCCAGGGCAGCTGGCCTTGGTGAGTTCCCAATAGAACATCCCCATTGTCTCAGTGTGTGGGTGCATCCATCGCGGTCCTGAGTTCCTTGCTCGTACTCTCTCCTTCTGCTCCTGATATTACTTTTTCATGATCAGAAACATCATTATCATAGCATGAGAGAATGGTGAGTAAAGCCAATACTGGATTCATGTCAGAAGAAGTGAAAGTCCAGGTCATAGAGCGTGTAAAGAGAGGTATTGTTTTTGAAAGGAGAGACAAATGCTAAGAAAATACAGAGTCTGTAGCAGGATCAAGGGTATTTACACAAGCTAGCTCTACAGTTAGACTCAGTGTATTATCTGGTTCCTGCTTTTGTATTTTGTTGCTACTTACAATTATTTCCATTTCAATAATGAGGAACATGGACCCATAGTGGTGCTGGCTTGTCTTGACTCAAAGTTAAGGAGAGACTGGTAAGATCTGTGGCATCATCAGACCTTCAATGATGAACTGGGAAACAGTAGTGTTGTCCATCATGTGCAAATAAGGTAGGAGTTGCATATTTTACTTTTGCGTTACTGTGACAAAACGCTGGCCAAACCAAGTAGAGAGGGGAAGATTTACTTTGGCTCAGAATTTCAGAGGTTTTTAGCCTGTCAGGACTGGGAAGGTTTGGTAAGGGGCTCAGCTCATAGCAGGGGATATATGTATGGCAGATATTCTTCACAACGCAGTGGTCCAAAAAACAGAGAAAAGGAAAATGTCACCTCATCTTCCCATGTCTCTCTTTCTATTCCATCTAGAATAGAGTCGTGGGATGTTGCAGCTCACATTTGAAGAGAGTTTTTCTTCCTCAGTTAATTAGGTCCATAAATGACCTCAAACCCTTAGAAGTATGTTTTCAACTCCTACGTGACCTTAAATTTACTCACACTGGCAACACTGTTTGACTATCATAGCAATTAGGTAAGGTTGTCCACTGCTACTGGATATCAAGGAAATTTAAACTAAAGGGGTGAGAACTGAGAACCTGCGAGACTTTGAAATGTAAGGTGTAATCTCCATTTTCTGTATCCAAAGATTGTACTGATGAATCAATCATTCTTACTTGCAAAAAAATTAAACTCTTTAGTCCCTTCCTCCCTTTTAGTTTGCACCGCCACAACCCCCCTGTATTTATGTTTGATCTTGTCAGTGTCGGTCATCTTATTTACTCAGTTTCTTCACTTTCATAGCTTGATAGATTACAGGGATTTCTACTGTTTATTAAAAAAAGAAAACCTTACAGTTACCTGCTGAATGTTTCTCTTCCCCATCTCTTTCTTTCCCCAAACAAATAAATCTTGACTGTAATTCATAGGACTCGATGTTTAGGAGGTCTAAGATACTAATTTAGAACTCCTGCAGGTTTTGACAATATTATCAGAAATAGGTCAGACACTAGACAGTCTCTTACTTCTTGCCATAAGTAAAGGCTCCCATTGTTCAAGCTTAGAGTGGCAGATAGAGTATGGATTTAAAACAGCCACTGCCGGTCTGTCCTTTGACGGGACAGGAACATGACGGTAATCACAATCCACCTTTGTGGATAATAATAGCAGCCTGTCAATAACATTCCTGCCGACTATTATTTTTTAAAGACCAAAATATGTGTCAGTGATGGTGGCATATGCTTGTGAGCGCGGCACTCCAGAGGTAGATGCAGGAGGATGAGGAGTTTAAGACCAGGATCAACTACCTAGTGGTTTGAAGGCAGTTGAAAGCAGTCTTAAAAAAAAGAAAAAGAAAAAGAAAAGGAAAGAAAGAACGCTAATGGAAGGGAAAAGATAAAAGAGTACATATGTTCACTAAAAATGATAGTAAGACATGGGAAAACAACCATGAAAATATTTGCCGAGTTTAAGATGTAGGGAATATGGCTAATTATCTAGTGTTTTAATTACCCTGAAGCTGGACCTTCTAACTACAACTCCTAATCTAATTGAGGAAGTCCATCATATAGACAGAGCATAATGCAGTATGCAATTAACATTTCCTAAAATTAAAACTGACAAGGGCTATTTTGATTTACTCTAATTATGCTGTTAATTTTGTACCTAACACAGGAATGCCTCTGCATTAAAAGAAAAGTCTTTTAAAGGTCTCCTAATTTGTAACAGACTTGTGTTTCTTTCACTAAGCTGCTTGCAATATTACTCAAAAGTGAAGGTTCTAAGACTTCTCAGCCCACAGATGTTCTAAAATAAAGGTTATGGAAAGATGAGGCTTATCATTCCCACAAGAAGAGTTTGCATTGCTCATATAGCACTCAGCTTTCAGGATACCACTTTGATCAGTCCTCCTCAATTATCTCTAGGTACTCATTAGAAGTGCCTTATGGGAGGCTAAGAGCAAAGTCCCTGGATTCCCAATGAAAGCTTCCTCTTTGTCCTCTTACCAATGTGCTTGGTTTTCTTCCCAGTGCTCCCTGCAAGCCTTCCAGAAGCACTGATTCGGAGCAGGGCAGCTGGCACCATCCCTAAAGCAGAGGCCAGAGTACATAGCTGATCCTTTGTTCAGCTGATGAACTCTGTGTGTCCTGTGGTGTTCAGTGGTTCTCAACACAAACCCATTAACTTGGAAAGTGCAAGCCCCAGATTAGTAAATCTTCTGGATAGTATCAGTAGAAATCAAGATTGTGGGGTGTGAAAAGGTGACGGCAATTGGAAGACTCAGCTCACCCAATGGGTTAATTTGTGGTAGTCCAAGTCAGATATCATTTTCCATAACCATAGTAAACTATCAAAGAAACTCATTCAGACTATTCTTTCCCAAAGGAATAAGAAAGGTGGCAGCATGGAGACACATGCCTCTGACTCAGTAGTCAGGAGATGATGTGGTACTAACACTAGAGAGGAAGCCATTTTGCCCAACATCAAAGCAGGAACCAAATCAGCTCTACTGAACACTTAGACATTGCAAGTCAAGATGAACAGGGTTCACATTTGGTTCTCACTCACCAGAGAAACATGAGCAGGTTACTTCATTGGTTTTTGGTTTCCTTTTAAATGGAAGCATAAAATGCAAGATTAAATGTCAAATAAGACATGGGAAGTCTGTTGTGTTCTGACAGTGGTAAACTGTGTCACTTAATAGAACTTTTTCTTGTCATAACATATTGGAAGATAATGAAAATGACACAGGTCTGAAGTCACATTGGTTAGTAACTTGTGAAGGAAAAACAAGCAAACCAAGGAAACCTTTCAGAGACCTTCAAAATATGACATTTCAAATGTTTTAAGAACTGAGGACTTGGCCGGGCGATGGTGGCGCACGCCTTTAATCCCAGCACTCGGGAGGCAGAGGCAGGCGGATCTCTGTGAGTTCGAGACCAGCCTGGTCTACAAGAGCTAGTTCCAGGACAGGCTCCGAAACTACAGAGAAACCCTGTCTCGAAAAAAAATAAATAAATAAAAAAAAAGAACTGAGGACTTTTCATGTCAATGAGACACATCTGCTCCTGGCAGCACCAATCTACTTCAAGAGGAAGATGGGCATCAAAGAGGCTCCTTATGGAGTTGGTTAGCCATTTGGGCAAGAAACTGTTCTTGCCTGGACTGCTTGATGAACTGGACATGCAGGACCCCCAGAGAAATGACTGCTGAATTTGCCTAAAGGTGAGATGATCCTTTGGGGTTCCTGCTTCATGAAAGAGTCTGTCAGGCATTCTGCAGGATACAGAAGAAAGTGACTGACTAACTGCCAATATAGGCGAACCTGTCTTTGAAATTTCCCACTTCATGGAAAAGTCTGTTTTTGTTAAATAACTTTGAGGTGAAAAAGGCAGAGAAGACAATTTAAAGTTTTAGAAAGGCACATAGTTGAGTGTAGAAGTGAACAAGAGCAAAGAAGCCCAGTTTTCATTGACTTGTGTACCTTTCTTGCTAGGACTGGTTGATGACCCAAGGTGATGATTAATTCCTTATACTCAATTCTGTTCTCAATCTCCTGAGTGGTTATGTACCCTAAAGGTTCAAAATAGAATTGATTTAATCCCTTTCATATATAAAAGTTTAGGTTTGTGAGTGCTTTAAGATTCCTTATAAGATTACCTTTAAATATAAGTAATAAAGTAATTGCCCTTTCTTTGTAACTGGAAAATGCAGCCTGCCAGTAAAAGACCTGACCAAGAACAAAACCTTGCTAGCCCACACAGCCAATCTATAACAAATTGCTTGGGTATAAACGTATGTGGGTTCTTGGGATAATTTTTCACCTATAGTATGTAAAATGTTTAATCATTTAAAGGAGTGAAAATGATGGGGTTTTTTTGCCTGTATTCATTATAATTCTTCACTTGACAAATAGAATGTAACCACATTGTAATTCCTATATTGCCTGAACAACTTTGTTGGGGGTATATAAACTGTAAGAAAGAAGGTATAGAATAGAAAGAACACAGAAAGAACATGGGAAGAACATAGAATAAAGACAGAAACTATCAAGAGGGTGTGTCTTTCCCCTAATCCCTGGATAGAAAGTCCAGTACATGCTGATGCTACCGGTTTTTTCTTTGAGTTTATTTTTGATATCAGTCAAGAATTATAACAAATAACTTGAGAAAAAGGATTACTGTTAGCCCAGCAAACAAAAGTACAATGACTTTACTTAACAAATATCCTATATTCTCAAATGCCTAGAGAGATAGGCACATAAGCTTCTTAGTACCATAACTTACACATATGTATCTCTTTACACACAGTCTGAACTAAGATCATAGAGCCAATAGAAATAAAAACTTAACATTGGGACTCATAATAATTAGCTAATTGGCTTTTTAAACATCAGTGTGTTATATATACTTATTGAATCTATCTTTAATTCCTAAGTACCTTAGATTTTTGGAATACAAAGAGTAACAAAAGACGATACCACTAATCAAATCTTATATATCTCTAGGCAGACAAAGCATTATTCTGTTTCATTAAGTAATTTTTCTGATAAGCCACACACTCTAGCTTTCAAAATTACATTACCATTCCCAAAATCTTGTAAAGTTTGAAAATACTTGAAAAACCAAAAAGGGGGGGGGGCTGAGATGTACCTCAGAAATCAAAACACATACTGTACTTGCCGAGGATCCAACTTCTTTCATTTCCCCGCACTCGTATAGCAGGTTAGAGCCACCTATAACTCCAGTTTTAGGAGATCTGGTGCCCTATTCTGGGCTTCTTGAACACCAGCCATACACAAGACCATATACATACATGTAGGCAGACACTCATACAAATAAAATAAAATAAAAAATGCCTTATTTTAAAAAGTATCCAAACCACACATTTTTAGCATCAAATCCTAATGGAGACCATTTCTGTAACTGTCATGTAAATTTTCAAATGCCAGGAGCTAAGAACTTCTTGCAATAAATAATTCTTTCAAAAACTATTTTTAATGGCTAACAATTCCTTTTCCTGTAATTAAAATTAAAATATTACTTGAGAGTCTCAATATTGCTAAGACAATATTTTACATAATTATATTCATAGAACATAAGCAACTTTGTGCCTCTTGGTAAATATCTATCATTACTTTTTAAACACTTCCCTAAGTGGTTGTCCTTTGTATGTTAGGTAGCTATCCTGTATGTTATTTAAGCAGTTACCCAAGCACTTTCTGATTGTTGACTATTTTAATTATATTATTTGTGATTATAATAAACAATTTAAATGATAGTACTTTAGGTTTTCTTTCATCAGTTTTCTAACATTAGTTGCTGTATTCCAAAGAAACTATGAGATCACTGAAGTTGAATGGTCTGAAAAATTCAATGAAGAAGTTGATTTTTGGAAAAAGTTATCAAGAAGCAGGACATGTTTCTGCATCCATGGATTCTTTCCCTCATCTCAAATGATAAAAGAAACTCTAAAGAGCATGTGACAAGGCTCAGGCAGCTTGGGGTTCAGCATCCTATTGCGACTGAGACATGAAAAATCTAAAACATGAAAGCCCGTGGGCTAGCCAGGAAAGGACACTGCATGTTGAACAGAAGACATATTGGGAATGTCTTAAATTCTGTCTAATAGATATCAAGAAAGATGTCCCAAAATAACAGCAAAATTGCTAAAACCCGGGTATAAATGATGTTCTGTGGGTAATAGGAGGTGGATCCATGAAAGCACAAAGATATAAGAGGGTCTTCAAAGATGGTCACTCAATGATGCATGGTTTAACTTAAATACCTACCAAGCCTAAGGAATAACTAAACTTTCCCTTAACACTGGACAGAGCTTTCTGTCCTCCTTGGAGAAAAAGTTTAACATGTGAGGACAAAACACACAAGAGGGAAAGAGAGGAAAATATCAGGGCTAAGGTGAAGAGTAAGAAATAAAAAGATAAATATAAAGCAAAAATTACAATTTTATTGGTATTATAAGCACAAACATCCATAGAATTTTATTTGTGTTTATTTTCTCTCTTCCTCTTGAAAGAGAATCTCTTTATCTGGCTCAAGCTGACCTAACACTTCAGAACTTCTGGCCTCAGTACCCTCAAGTGTTGGGAATGTTAGTGTGTACTACCAGGCCTGGCTTGGGTTTTCTATTATATAAGAAAGAAGAAGAGAATTGTGAGACACGAGCCAACTGTCATCAAAGGTAAGAAGCATAAACTTCATAGAATGTGTCAACAAAAAATGAGAAAACAGTGTGTTTGTTGCTTGCACACTGTGCCTCTTGTTTTTCTAGTATAGCAGGCTGTGCAACAGATCACTTGCATTCTTTTATTGTATTTCTTTTGGGTAGATTTGTGGAAGGAAGATGACAGAGGATTTCAAGAAGATGTCATCTTTACAGACAACTGTTGTAAGGGGAGAGGGCCCGCTTGTTTGTTCCGGCTGCCTGGCTAGCTTACACCCAAAATAACCACACAGAAACTGTATTAATTAAAACACTGCTTGGCCATTAGCTCTAACTTCATATTGGCTAACTCTTATATATTAGTTTAACCCATCTCCATTAATCTGTGTATCACCATGTGGCAGTGGCTTACCAGAGATTCTAACCTGTGTGCATCTCAGGCCCTTCTTCCTCCCAGCATTCAGTTCTGTTTTCTCTGCCTACCTAAGTTCTGCCCTATCAACTAGGCCAAGGCAGTTTCTTTATTCATTTACCAATGAAAGCAACACAAAAACACCGCCTACCTAAGTTCTGCCCTATCAACTAGGCCAAGGCAGTTTCTTTATTCATTAACCAATGAAAGCAATACATAAACAGAAGGAACTCCTACACCAGACAACAACAAAAACAAATGAACCACAAACAAAAAACTATTTATGAGTATTCCAAAGATTTTTCCATCAACTGTGTCTTCATAAAAAATTGATACTGGAATGAATATTATTTTACATAGTAGATCTTTCATACTTTAAAATCATTTAAGTGAACAAATCACCTAGGTGTCCCTAGAATGCAAGGGTCAGTGTGTATTAATTACTTTTGCCCTTACTGTCCCTTATCAAATTTGTTTTAGGACATCGTATCGCCTCTGCTTTTATTAGGAGCATCATCAGCACTTATGTGGCACTAGAGTTATTCAGTATAAGTGAAAACACAAACTTCAAAGAAAAGGTGATGCCTAAATTTTAAGTTGAATCTCTTTATTACAAATTATACTCAGGTGTGTTTACTCTTCATGGCATGTTCTACTATTTTGTCAATTTATCTTTGTGGGTTTCATTTTTGCTTGTTTGTTTTTCACAGGGTTTCTCTGTGTGGCTCTGGCTGTCCTGGAGCTAGCTATGTAGACGAGGCTAGCCTGGAGTGTAGAGATCTGTCTGTCTCTGCCTTCTGAATACTACTGCTGACAACATGGGCCACAACCACCTAGTTTTGTTTTGATTTTAAATGATCACAGGGTATTCTTGTATTGCTCCATGCTTTTCTTCTGCAAAGGAAAGGAAAGGAATGATGAGAGGGGAAAGAGAGTAGGGAGCATTTGCTGGGGTGCTGCTCTCTATGTTCCTTGCTGCTCAGGACACTAAAAATGTTCCTTAGCAAAGACATAGAATATCTTAGGAAGACCTTCTTCTTGGGAAATAAATTCATCTATTTTCTTTTGTAAGATATGCATTGTTAATTTAATCTTCCTGGAGGAAAATCATTACTTTTATGCTAAGCTAAAAATTAATTCTAAATGCAAGGATTCCCTCAAAAAACTAAAGTATATATACTTTAATTACTACAGGGACAAAGAAAAATTCAAGAAAAAAAATTGCATATTTTCAACAAAGCACATCTAACAAATTTTATCATTGTCAGAAATAGAATTTATTTCTGATTCATAAAGAATAAAGAATTCAAGTATAATGGTAAATCGTTTCTGAATTAATAGAAAATGTTGCTATTAAGAAAACATGAAGGAAAAGGTGTCAAAATGTCATGAAGAATTAACAGTGGTGGCTTTGATGACTGCATTCCTACCCTCTGGGAGGCTGAAGCAGGAGTCTCACAAACCAGAAGTGAGCCCAGACTTTACCCAGCCTCCTTCCGACTTACTATGACATTTTTAAATTTTAAAACTAAAGGTAAAATTTTTATGAGAAATAACAAATCCTCCTTCCCAAAGACTAATACATTCTTAAATAATTACCAAACAAGGAGGGAGAAAATTTAAATCAATAAATCTTGCAAAGATACAAAACTTCAATGTATGGAAAATATTTATTTTATAGTATTAACCAATCTTACATTGTTTTCTAAAAGAAGAAAACCTACTTTCTATCCAATGGAGATAATTGAGGGGAGCTTTAGAAATATTAAAAATGTGTTGTTTAGGATCTGAGAGATAAAAACCCTGAGGAACATTGCAAAGTGAAGAGATAATGAGTCCTAAGTGATTAGGATGGCTCATCATGATGACATCCAAGCAGAATAAACATTTAGTTGTTATAGAGATCACGAAACAAGAAACATGTAATCAAAACTCGTGATATTTACCAACCATTTCACTCTTCAATAATGATATGTTTTTAACCGAATGACTCTTGCAGTTGCATCTACATGGCAGCTGCCAAACTGGCCCAGGGTGAAATTGAGCTTCTGTGCCTTGCAGCAGTTCATTTATTTAGTTTCAGTAAATAATGGAGACCAGAAACAGCAATTCCTGAACGTGTCTGATTTGCAATGAGCAATTCAGATGGACTGTAGTTTTCATTCCTAGACCGGCTCATGGTTCTGAACTCTGGATTAGAATGCAACCATGCCTGTACCTGGCCTGGGGATTGCCTGCTGAAATGTAGAACTGACATCCATTACTTTTCTTCCAGATCTCTAAGAACGACAAGAGGAAGGGATGAGAGCTGTCACCAAGAGTTAAATCATTATTAGGATTCGTCAAGTAGGTTTATCACCTTGCTTAATTCTTTTGACTCTCCTTGGCCTTATATAGTCATTTAAGTTTTAGAAATAAAATCAATTCCAGATAATATGTGTTAAAAAAAATCCTACCCCTTTTACTAAATAAAGCAACAACTAAAAAACCTGACAAATCTTTGTAGAAGGGCACCCTGTTAACACTGTCACCACCATCAATGTTTAATCTATGTCATCATGCATGGCAGAAAATAGTAGAAACACTATTATTCTGTATTTCAGAAACAAGACATACATGTTCTCTGCATCCAAGACTCTTATTCTAAGACAATGTATTGGAAATCTCGAGAAATAAAATATAAACATGCGACAATGGTTACTAGAAAACAAAGACAAGGTCTACCTAAAATAATTAAAAATCAAAAAAATTCTTTGGACCGACTGATAAACACTGATAGCCAACAATAACCAAATTGAAAATGTAACTAAAGAATTTCAAATTATACTAACAATGCACATTTTAAAATAGGAACAAGTCTAATTATAAAATCATGGATCTTCACAAAACAAATTGTAAAGTTCCATTTAAAAACTTAAGAGAAGATGCAAACAAAATGCTCTATATGCCCTTTGATGTTGAGTTCAGGGCAATAAAAATGCCCATATTTCTGAAACTCATCAATTCAGTGATACTTTATTTAAATTAATACTGCTCCAGGAGAAATTCTGAGCTTTATCTGAAAGAATGAAACTTAAAACATAGAAAAGACTGAGGGCTACAAAAACATCTCATAAAATTACAGCAATTAATTCTTTTTAATATTTTCTAAAAGTGTGAATTTGGGAGAAGAGAAGAACAGCCAGTGAAACGGAAGACAGACAAAGATAAGCGTCCATACGTGTAACCTACCTTCAGGATAACAAAGGGTATGATTTCCAATAACAAGAAAGGAAAACAAGAGAAACATAGTGAATCTGTTGCCAAATGCAACAAGTTACCGACTTGTTTCTCACGTACCATGATTAAAAAAAATTATACTACTGAGGATAAAGATTATATAAAATCTAAATAACATCTTACTATAGAAAGCCTTTTAAGCAATAAAAGGTTTAAAAAAGGAAATCTCCTCTATTTCCCCTCCCTGGGGGAGATCCAATCTCCTGGTAGGACTTGGGACAGGTGGGCATTGGAAATTGAGCCTTTGGGTTGTTGGGTGGGCTGAGGACGGGGTCGGGGGGAAAGATAGGGAAGAGTGCTGAGAAAGATGGCTGGAGAGGGGGCTTTATGGGAATCTGGAAGAAACCTAATACAAGTGAAAGGGGTCTACAAGGATGGCCTCAGCTGAGACTCCAGGCAGCCGTGGAAGCATAGCCTGAACAGGCCAATCACAGTGATGGGACTGGATTAGTGACTCCCCCAATATTTGCAGAGCGCCTTCATCCAACGACTGATGGAGAAGATTCAGAGACCCATGGTCAAACTTTTGGGCTGTGCTCGGGAAGTCCTGCTGAGGAGAGGGAGGAGGGATAGTAGGAGCCAGAAGGGTCAGGGACATCATCAGAGAAAAATCCACAAAATGACTAGCCCTGCTCATGGAAACTCACAGAGTCTGAACCAACAACCAGAAGGCCTGCATGGGACCTGCCTAGGCACTCTGCATATAAGTGACAGCTGTGTAGTTTAGTCTAGATGTGAGACTCTTGGCAATGGGAACCGAGCTGCTCCCGGTGCATTGACTAGCTCTGGGCAACCTAGTCCTCATCCTGGATTGCCTTGCCAAGCCTGGATACAGGGGGAGGTGCTTGGTCTTATGACATCTTGATGACCATACTTTGCTGATGCCCATTGGAAGCCTGCCCCCTTCTGAGTGAATACAAAGGCAGGGTGAATTGCAGAGGGGAAGAGGAGGGAGAGGAAGATGTAGTCTGGATGCAAAATAAATGAATGAATGAATTTTTAAAAGGGTAAAACAAGTCTGTCTCCATTAAATAGAAGCTTTTGCATAAATAATAAAGAATTCCATAGAGGGAAGAAAAATGGACAAGAGATATCTACCTTAAGAAACACACAGGATAGCTATCATTTTGTTTTATTGTTTTGAAAGACAAGAGTCTCAAATGATTCGACACTGGTCTCATAGGCTCTGTGTAGCAGAGGCTGGTCTTGAATTCTCTCCCCATCCTCCCAGTCCTCCAGTGCTGGGATCACAAGTATATTCTAGGACTCTTGCTGTTACTGCAGTGTGAAGTGTGATTGAGAACATTAGTACCACATTCTGCCTCTGACTTTGACCTCCATCAGAGTCTTCTCACAAGCTTGTTTATTAGAGCTGCTGTTTTGTTATCTATTTTTAGAACTAACTTAATGCTTTTAGAGCTATGTCTTGCTGGTAACCTTTGTTGGCTCATTCAAACTTCCTTTCCTTTGTGTGTCTTTGTGATATTGCCTGCTTATTCCTTATTTCACACAAAACACACCTCCCAGCTACTGGACAGTGTGTCAGCTGGAGGGTCATGTAAACAAGATCTGCCCTTCATAGATGTTGTCTCAAAAATAGTCAGTGTCACAATCCAGTACAACACCCCTGGACCTCAAGAAATGTTCAGTGCCTTTGGAAGTTTCCTTCCCCCTCCTCAGGTTTCTTGCCCTCTCCCACTTTGCTATTGTTTCCCTGATAGCATCGGCCTTCCTGTGTGCCCTGCACATCATATTGGCTTGTCTATTGCAATCTGTAATAACTGAAAATAATGCTCCATCACTTAGTGTTTCTCTTCTGCTGTTTCTTCTGTGACCCGTTGATCAATTTCATTTGACTGTAATTTCCCTCCACATCTATGCTGTCCTTCAGTGTGCCCCCTAGGTAGGAATAAGTTATATTCTCACCGTATAATCCACAGCTAGAATACAGAAATCACAGGTCAGACACGAGTTACCAGGGTGTGTGGT
Organism: Microtus ochrogaster; assembly: GCF_000317375.1. Taxonomy (NCBI): domain Eukaryota; kingdom Metazoa; phylum Chordata; class Mammalia; order Rodentia; family Cricetidae; genus Microtus; species Microtus ochrogaster. The sequence continues at coordinate 17,588,414 of NC_022032.1, read as the reverse complement.
GTCCTACAGTGTGCCTCTCTAGGTAAGAACATGGTAGTCACAGTCAGACAAGAGTTACCAGGGTGTGTGCCAGTATAAAAATGTTTCTTGTGAAAATGATACCACATTACAGACTGGATATTTAAGCAGAATTAGGTCATCTACCACGGTAAAGTAGCCCACAAAAGCCCATTGTAAACACACATGACCCAAATCTCCAGAGCCCCATTAAGATAGATCCCGAGTTCCTAGCCTCTCCCCAGAAAGAAATATCCAGACCAATTAGAAACAAACCAACAAAAGAAAAAGCACACAGTAAGCCTTCTTTCCACATGTCTCTTTTTGCCTTCTTATAAAACGGGGAAAGAGATGCCCCTCTCATTCAAAATCCTACAGCAGAATGTGAACTCAGAGCTCTGCTACTGTTGTGATTATTATATTCAATAGTAAATAATATGCAAAGTTTGAGTATATAAGATACTCCTGAAATTTGTCTTTAAAGGAATAAACAATAACATCTGCAAACAAGAAAAAAATAAAGCAATCCATACATAAAGAAATGTGGAAAATAAATGCAAGCTTAAAATGTCTCAACAAAAATAGCAATCCAGGAAATGAAAATTAGGTAGTTAATGAGAAACCGCTTTGTGCCAAGCATTGTGGTGAATGCCTTTAATGCCAGCATGTAGGAGGCTGAGGCAACCAGACCTGTATGAGTTCAAGGTCATCCTGGTCTACACAACAAGCTCTAGACCAGCCATGGTTACAGTCTCAAGATAGATAGATAGATAGATAGATAGATAGATAGATAGATAGATAGATAGATAGATAGATAGATACTGATTTGCATTCTTTTATTTCCTACAGAATAGCTACTGTGCCAGGGAAAATCCATAGGGAAACAAGAATCATGTTCAATATTGTTTACTACAAAGTGACACTTGCTCCTATTGAAATACTTGTTATAAATTTATTAAATGTGTGTACTCTTTGACCAAACAATGTCACTTCTGAAAGTCTGCTCTAAGAAAATAATCATAAAAGAAGATCATTGAATATAATCAAGAGGGAAGTCATTCTCTAGATGCTCAGACAACTAAATATACAGTATTTCACAGCTCAAAACAGATCCACTCATACAGTCAATGAATTTGCATTGTATTTAACCACATGTGCTTTTAATGTCCTCAAATATATAATATTTGATTACATTTAAAATATAGCATATAAATATGTATGAAACAAAATGTACACACATAATCAAAATATAGAAATAAGAACAATGGTGAAGTCTTGAGTACAGGTCTATGAGGAGGGGATTACAGGAAAAGAAATTTACAAAAGTCAAATTATATGCTCATAGACTAAATTATTTATATTGAGAATATATGCACTTATTGTGGAAAATTTTAATTTAATAAACAAATCATCTGTCATATAGGACCATTCAATAAATAATTATTAATACTACAGAGATGAATGATTGCAAATCTTGAAACTCTGTATTACTTTTATGCTCTTAGGCACTGAACATCTACTTCTCCGAATTTCATAATTCCGCTTCAGTGCTTTAACAGACCATTGAATATGTTTAGATTAACAGGAGTAGAAAGAGAAGCTTGGACACCTTCCTACAGACCAGAAATAACTGGATTTCAGTGATATGAGAAAAACAGCCAAATCTCCACTTCACTCTACTTGGATACACTTGTGCCAAGTAACATCGAACTTGGTATTTGCAAAGGGCAATATATATTCCAACACAAAAGGGCAAGGCAGGAATTAACATTTTAAGGGTTGCGTCTCTTTTATTTATCCGTGCTTTGCTATTACTTTTAATGAATCATGTTAATATCTATGTGGCTGCCATAAATGTAATTTATTTGAGAAAAGCAAAAACATATTGTCATAGGTTATTACTTTTGTTGTTTTAAAGATACGGTTAATGCTAACTTGAAGTCTCTGCAAGCTTGAAGGCTCTCAAAATCCAAATTATTTCTCAGTTAAATGTTAAACATTCTATTAAAAGTAATATACCTCAAAAACATCAGTAATTCTGGGTCTGCTCCTGAGCTCATATCATAGACACCTCGGGCTTTTTGTGATCTGTCCTTCAGTAATTGGTTGTAAGGTCAACAGTTTGGCATATTATACTTAATGTAATGGTTGTATTCGATTGATGCCTTTCTCATCTAATGATAATTCTTATTAATGTAAGTTATGTGGAATAGATGGACTCAGGCCAATCATAAACTCCCTTGACTGTAGTTCTGAAATATACTCACCCTCATAATGATAGAAAGTCATATCTGAAAAACTCCGAGGGTGTATTCAACTTGGAAGTTAACTTCTTGAAGTAAATTAGGACTGTCCTTGGCAAATGGTGAAGGACCTCACTAAATGAAATTCATAATTAGATTTACAGTGACATAAATGTATCTCTCTCTGCCTCATTTTTTTATTTTAAAAGTGAGATCTGATTAGATCATTTAATCCTGTCTTCCAGTTACAATAGAAGAAAATCTAAATATATGACATCCTGTAGAAATCATTCCAAACATCCCATAATGGTGATATATTAATAGTAAAAAAAAATATAAGGTATAAACATCACTCTGATGAAATTTCAGAATAGATCACCCTTATAATCCATGAGCATTTGACGAATAAAAACAAATAATGATAATAATGATTACTATGAGCTGCATGAGAAATTTTATAAAATAATGGCTTCAATTTAAACAGATGGTTAGATCAAACTTGATAAAGAAGTCAAGTATGGACAGGAGCCCTGAGCTCGAAGACCTTTGAACTCACATAGAAAGCCAGACATGCCAATGGACACCTGAAATTCCAGCCTTGAGAGGTTGCAGGTAGAGTCAATCAGATCACTGAAGCTTGTTCCCCAACCAGCTGGATCCACGTGATTCAGTTCCATCGAGACACTTTGTATCAAAGTTAAACACACATGCATGAGTACCTCTGAACTCACAACCACACACCACTCATTTACACAATACCATACACACATCAAAAATACAAAACAAATATAAGTAATGCATTCCTTTGAGTCATTGGCATAAGTAAAGGTGTTTTCAATGAGAAAGATTGAACACATAAACAGTGAGGTTGAGTTGGGGTTTGTGGGGTGGTAAAGATTAATTACTAGTTCCCTGTGATGTTTTCTTCGAAACTCTTTGTCCATGGCCCTTATTCATTATTATTATTATTATTATTTAGTTAATAGTTTGGGAATACAGAGACTGAAACTTACAGATTCCTCCCTTTCAGAGTCTTGGAGAGTACAGGGAGTGACAAAGCAAATGTGACACCCTGAAATTACGACACTATCACAGCCCAGCCAGGGTGTTGGAGAGATGCTCTTCCACAGGACCCGGTTCAGTTCCTGTTGAAGGAAGGCTGCTTGTTCGTCCCGGCTGCTCAGCCCCAAAATAATCACACAGAAACAATATTATTTAAAACACGGCTTGGCCCATTAGCTCTAGCTTCTTATTGGCTAACTCTTACATCTTAATTTAACCCATTTTTATTAATCTGTGTTTTGCTACATGGCTGTGGCTTATCAGGTAAAGTTCCATCTGGCATCTGTCTCTGGCAAGGGCTACATGGCTTCTCTCTGAATCTGCCTCCTATTTCCCCAAAATTCCGTTTAGTTTTTCCCACCTAGCTCTGTTCCCCTAGAGCTCTGCTATAGGCTCAAAGCACTTCCTTTATTAAACAGTGATATTCGCAGCTTACAGAGGGGAATCCCACATCAAGTTCTCAGCACCCACAAGGCCACTCCCAACTGTCTGAGACTCCAGTTTGGGGGCATACAGTGCAAATCTTCTGAACTCCATGTGCATTACACACACAGCACATATACATATATGCAGGCAAAGCACTTACACATGTAAAATAAAATAAATAAATCTAACTTTTAAAAAAGATCCAGCCAATTGAAATGTAGGAGGGATAGCTTAAAGCAGTGATGTCATTCTTGCTAAGGCTGGGACCACTGAATACAGCTCCTCATGTTGTGGTGAACCCAAACACAAAATTATTTCCATTATTACTTTGTAACTGTAGCTTTTGTAATGTAAATAAATGTGGTTTCCAATTGTCTTAGGCAACCCCTGTGAGAACCACTGACTTAAAGGGTTGCCAGCAGGGACAAGACATCCTAGCACATTTTCAATAGTTCCTTTGCACAAAATACTGCTTTCTTTACCCACACTACAATGGAGTGATTAGCTGTTCCTTTCTTGCAAAATAACAAAGACCATGATTTTATCTATGAGTATTCAAAACAACATCCACCTATTTACAGAAATTTTCCCTTCATCTGAAAATACTGTTGCCGCATTTAAAAGTGTATTATAAATATTGTCAAGAAAGGGTTGATTTAAGCTTGAAAATTCTAAGAATGTGTCACAGAAAGAAACCGTGTTTTTTTTTCTCTTAAGCTGGGACGTATAAGGTATGTGTGTTTGTGTAGTTTAGATATGAAATATCTCCTAGAAGGTCTAAGAACAAGGCTTTAGTCCTGAACTGGCAGCACTGCTGACAGGTAATTGGATCTTAAACATGTGAACCTCTGCACAGACTAACCCAGGAGTTAGTCACAGCGGAAAGGTAGGAGTAGGTCACTAGCAATGATCTGAGTGTCTTTGACTCTCCCTCCTGATACAGATCCACAGCAAAAAAGAAGCTGCCTTAGACTGCAACCTCCGGTTCTGTGAGCCAAGATGCACCTCTTCTTCCTTTAATTATTCTCACAGGTCCTTTATCACACGTAAGAAAGGCTGCCTTCCTGGAATTTGTGAATATGCTTTTGGAGAAGGTACTTGTGACTTTGATTGGAATCGAAAATAAAAGGAGTCATGGCTAACTATATCAATGCTTGCCAGATAGTCTCTTCAGAAATCTTGCTTTGTGTTTTTTAGCTTCCTTTTTTTTGTGACAGGAAGATGAACTCAGGTACCTGCTCATAGGTAGAATCTCTAGCACTTTAGTTCTTTAATTCCAAGAGGAGATCTCACATAGGTGAGCATGCTAACCTGAATTCACTCTGCAACGCAGGCTGTCTTTGAACTTGTGATTTTCGGGTCTCAGCTTCTAGAGTAGCAAGCATTTCGGGCCTGTGCCAATAAACCTAGATTATTACCATTCCTTATTTTAATGCATGCTTATCAAAGAAATGGTATGATTATTCTCCCAGGCACTACTTTTAGAATCAGGAAAAGAACGGCAAATGAAATACAAAAACTCAAACACCAGGAGAGCATTCATCCGTGCCCATATTTATTCATTTTTGTGGATCCAATTAAATATGCTGACGTGCTCACAGCAGATAGAAAATAAGCACTTATTAAATTAAGGAACAATAAAATAATAAGAAACTGTGGAAATTAGTGACAGATATCATCAAGACTTGGATGACCCTGTCAGAGACCACAGAGAAAGGATTTCTGAAAGGAGTAGTCAGGTCTGGGTAACCTGGAAGACATTTCAATAAGGGTCAATGGGTGGAGAAGGGTGTCCTGCAGCTCCACTTTGTACTATATTTTAATCACAGGTCACGTACTCAAAGGAAATTGGGGGACAAACAGTCTTGTCTATCAGGGAGAGAGGTTGATACAAGAGTGTACAAAGGTTTAAATTTATGGCAAGAGCTTGGTGAAGCATTTCTGCATATGTAAGTAGATTATGCCACTTGGATTTTATTTGCAAAATTAGAGTGCCCTTAGAAAGGAAACAAACTATTTAATTTGAATGGTAATTCACTATTTCTCTTTTGTCATGAACCACTGAATCATTTCTACAGTTTTGGCAGCATACCCAGCAATTAAATTAGAACATTTTAGAACAATATTATATATTCCATTTGAAGTTTTCACCTTGTAGTTACAATTTATTTTAAATTTGAACTGATAGTTTTTATTTCCAGAAAAGTTACTATCCTTAATAAGTAGCTATTTCTATTTCATACTTGTTTAGTATGTTCATTCTAAACATTTTAATTCTTTAATTTAGATGTTATGTTTTATTAGTTTTACTTTTTTCTTTTTTTTAATTTTTTATTTATTTATTAAAGATTTCTGTCTCTTCCCCGCCACCGCCTCCCATTTCTCTCCCTCCCCCAATCAAGTCCCCCCTCCTCCTCAGCCCGAAAAGCAATCAGGGTTCCCTGTCCTGTGGGAAGTCCAAGGAACCCCCACCTCCATCCAGGACTAGCATGTTGAGCATCCAAACTGCCTAGGCTCCCACAAAGGCAGTGAGTGCAGTAGGATCAGAAACCCATTGCCATTGTTCTTGAGTTCTCAGTAGTCCTCATTGTCCGCTATGTTCAGAGAGTCAAGT
>NC_022032.1:17574210-17581392 GCF_000317375.1 Microtus ochrogaster | reverse complement strand
AGAGGAGCATGGGATGTACTCACTCATATTTGGTTTCTAGCCATAAACAAAGGACATTGAGCCTACAATTAGTGATCCTCGAGAAGCTAAATAAGGAGAACACAAAGAAAAACATATTAGTTTTATTTTTTTCTATGATGAATAAATACATTTGTTAAAGTACTTAAGCAATATATAGGCACTGTTGAAAAAGAAAATGTGATATTTTTGGTACACTAAGTCATAAACCAGCACCTATGGGATACTAAAGAAAACTTAGAATATTATTATTTAGAAATTGCTTAAGATTTATATCCATAACAGTTTATATTAATAATAAAATATTAAGTTATAGTAAGAACTTTATGGATTATAAATGCATGTATCTTCTCTAAATTTAACTTTGAATAAGTTTTCTAATTAAAAGTAAATAAAACTGCCCTAAAACTTTATTTTAAAACATAAAGTAAAAATTGATAAGACTGAGTACATCAGCAAAGTTTTAGGTGTAAAATAAAAAAAAATTGATGTTAGTTGTATTAAAATTTAAAAATTCTTATCTTCAAATGACATTTTCTTTTTATATAATTTATTTTACTTTTTAAAAAGGAAAACAAGCAATCCTTTTTCATTTTACATACCAATTCTAGTTCCCACTCCTTCCCCTTCTTTCACTCCCTCCATCTACTCCCCTACCTCACCCACCATCCACTCCTCACAGAGGATAAGGGACATTGCTTTGGGGAAGGTCCAAGTCCCTCCCTACTATATCTAGGCTGAGAAAGGAATCCATCCAAAGACAATGGGTTCCCAAAAAGCCAGTGGAAGTGGTAGGGATAAATCCTGGTGCCACTGCCAGGGGGCCTGCAGTCTGTGCCAGCCATGCAACTGCCAACCACATTCAGAGGTTCTAGTTTGGCACTATGCTGTTTGCTTCCCTGATAATGGGAGTTGGTGAGCTCCCATTAGCTCAGGTACACTGTTTCAGTGGGTGTCTACATCATGGTCTTGGCCTCTTTGCTCATATTCTCACTCCTCCCACTTTTTAACTAGACTTTGGGAGCTCAGTCCAGTGCCCTGATGTGGGTGGGTCTCTGCCTCTGTATCCATCAGTTTCATTCTATAGTGATATTTAAGATATTCCAGAGAACATTTTCAAGAAAATGAAAACAATAAACCAACAGACTGGGAGAAAATATTTGAAAAAATTTTATCTAATAGAGGTCACATATCCACAACCTACACAATCTACAAAGAACTCTAAGGGCATTTAAACTTAAAATATATATATATATATATAAACATTGACTGATAGAGAGAGATAGAGACCCCTAAACAGACAAGTGTTCCAAACAACTATAAAGCATCAAAGAAGCACTTGAAGGGATGTTCAATAAGATGCCATCAGCAGAAAATGTCAGTGAGCAACACATACTACCAAAGGCTTGTGAGCATAAGAACAAACGGCTTCCATTCATGCCCTCTGTGAAAGCATGGTAACCTTAGCAGGAAGCTAGAAAAACTCATAAAAAATTAATTCCAGCTTCAATATGTAGTCATGCTCTCAGAGATGCACTCATCTCATTGGAAAACATACATCAATACAAAAATAGTAAGTGCAAATATTTATAGGAGCTTCATTCATAACTGTCAAAACTAGACGCAAACAAGAAATCCTCCCATTGGTGAAGAGATAAACAAACTATGGTAGATCGGTGCGGTGGGATGTTTGTTGTTCGGTTACAAATAGAAACGTGGGTATCAAATCACAAAGACAAAGGAAACACATGCTGCCTCAGTTGGGATAACTGCCCCCCAAAATTTCTGTTGGTAGCAGGTTTCATTACCAGCTTGGGATGCTATTAAAAGAAATCTCTAAATGGTATAGGTTAGTGGAGGAAGTTTACTTCCTGAGAGCATCACCTTGCAGGGACTAATGAGACGCCGAGCTGCTGCTTCTGTGGTTACCTGCGCCAGAAGGCAGAATCATGTCCTCCCACCCCCGTATAACAGTGTGTTGCCTTGGCACATCCTCGAAAACGGGCATCAACACACAACAAACCTCTGCAACTGCGAGCAAAAACACATCCTTCCTCCGTACGACTTTATTTACTTCAGGCCCTTATTTTAGAGTTGTGTAAAACTGACTGAATAAATGCATGTTGCTAAATGAAGGAAGACAGTCTGCCAAGCCACGTACAATTTGATTCCTAGTCTGCAGTGTTTGTAACAGGGAAATGTACACCTACAGCAACAAGCTGTGTGCCTGGAAAGGGGTGGAGGACATGTGCAGGTGCAACGGAGGTAGAACCGTTCTGAGCAGTAGCATGAAGGAGAACTTCATGTGTGTTCGGTTAAATATCCAAAGTTTTTTTTAGCACAAAAAATGAGTTCTTATATATGTACATTGAAAAATAGGAAGGTCCATTTGTGTTAAACTTGACCCTATCACAAAATAATAAAATATAAAATATAACCTGAATTCATGGTCGGTTGGGGAGGTGGGTAGGATTCCGAAGCAGTCAACTGACTTTACATAAAAATCAAGGCAGTAGGGACAAGCTATGAATTTATTTAACGTGATTTCATTTCCACATTTCACGTATTTGGAATACCATGGACTGGGGTCAGATCGGCTACTTCAGTGGTCCAGCAAGCATACTTGTTGCTCTATATTACAGAGGACCTGGGGATTTGATGCCCTCTTCTGGCTTTTGTTGGTACTCCACGCACAAGTCAGAGATAAAGATGCAGACAAAGCACTCATACACGCAAAATTAAAATAAATATGTCTTATATGCATGTTATTAGATCATTAATTGCAGAGTTATATCATATCAACCTAATTCTGATAATATGTGTATCACCTCCCCAAACTCTAGCCTCATCTCTGAGAATTCTGTTCTTCTCTGAACTTCACATATTTGTCCTCTTCCTGGAATACTGATCATTCATCTGAACTTCACATATTTGTCCTCTTCCTGGAATACTGATCATTCATCTGAACTTCACATATTTGTTCTCTTCCTGGAATACTGATCATTCTGTCCTTCATCTTTCTCATCCCCAACTGCTTTCATCATAATGATCGTTAACCACTAGATCTCACCTTACATCAAACTCTTTAGAGATACTTATTCTGCTGTTTTCAAATCAAAGCCATGACCTTCATAACTTCCTTTACCTCTTTTTTGGTAAGATACACTGTATTTTATACCACCTGTTTTGCTAATCAATTAAAATCTATGACTTTCATGGATGATAGGCTCCCGTGAAAGAAATAACCACATTTGTTCATTTAATCTAGCCTGGGATAAAATATTCAATATTCAATAATTTTACAACAGAATGAGAGAGTAAATTAATCTGGAATTGTAAAAGATTAATCACTTAATGTTGCTTCTTTCTTGGATGAACGTAGGTCTACTTATATTCTAAATTATTTATAATTTACTTCCTTATCGTCAATGGGGACTATAAAATGGATCTTAATAATTCACAATTGTGCCAAGGAGTGGTAAGCACAAATGCACAAAGTCTCCTTGAATACAAAGTATTTTCATCATTATTTTGTATTATGATAGTTTAAGTATAGTATTGAAAGAGAATAAGATACTTACATTTTTTAATTGTTCAAACATTTCAGAAATGAAAAAGGAAAAAAATGACAATATACTTGCCAATATTACATTTGCTGATTAGAAAATTTACTAATTAGAAAAAAGCAGCCAAAAATTTTCAAAACAAAGAAACAATGTAATTCTTTGTTGAAAATGAAAATATATATTATAAACAAAAAAGATGGATGGAATACCTTAACAATATAGTTATGCCGTACAAACGCGATTTTGTTCTGTAGTTTCAATATTTAGTAGGAATGCATTTGTTTAGTGTGTGGCAATAATAAATAATACCGCTAAGAGAAAAAAATCTTCAACTATGAAAACATTTTTGACATTTCTGATATTTTTTAGAAAGAATAAACTGGTTTACTTTCAACGTTTCTCTTAGTTAAAGACTAGGCTAATTTAAATAAATCACTAGGGACATTGGGGTTCACTTTTAATTCTTTAACTATCAAATTGTAATTCCTTCCATAACCACCACCACATGTATAGTAATTACTTTTCTTGGTCCTGTGTTAAGATGCTAAAGCAGCGTAAAGAACTGGCTCACAGTTGGAGAGTGCCAGCCTTTCAGGTGGGAAAAATAAAGATACAGGAGCTTGAGGTAGCTGGTCAAGGTGTCTCCACAGCCAGGAAGCAGAGAGAAAAGACGGTCAGTGTTCAATAGCCTTCTTGTTTTTATTTATTCTGAGACCTGAGCCCATGGCATGGTGCAAATCTCTGTGAGTGCCTTCCCACTTCAATTAATGTAGTCTAGAAAATTCCTTAAAGACATGCTCAGAGATTTATGTGTATGGTGACTATAAATCCCATCGAGTTGGCATTCATGACTGACTGTCACAATGAAGTAGTTTTAATACTTAGAACTCTATGTCACATGTTGTTAGAAACTAGTGTGGACTATAAGAAAAGAAGAAAATTGTGTAATATTATGAGAAAATGTAATTTGATAATTGTGTAATGATCATTTAAGACTATATCATTGCAGTCAGACGATGGTAACACATGCCTTTAATCTGGAGGCAGACAGGCAGGTCTCAGCGAGTTTGAAGCACACCCTGTATCAGCTACTGAAAGAAAACCTGTTGTTTGCATGTGATAAAACTTAAATCTGAATGTGAACAGCGACTTGATTCTTCTAATATTTGTGAATAAATCTACATTTAATCCAGCTCAAACAAATGTTGGTTCACTCAATTTAATTTGTTCTTCAAGGTTTGGCCATCATCTTTTTGTTTGTTTGTTTGTTTGTTTCTCTTAGAAGCACTCACAAGTAAAAGAAGGGGAAATAGGTCCCTTCCCTTCAATTGAGGTCTTCTTATGATGTCAAAGAGGGGAAATAATGTCATGTGGAAGAAGCTTAAAATGGCTAATGGTAAGCAATGAACACTAAAGGAAGCAGTCCAACTCTTTCACTTAGCCCTGCCTGGGTATCAGCGCATCCCTATTTCCTTGGCATAATAGAGGGAGGTTGAGAGAGGGAAAGAGTTGAGTTGTTCATCCTTTTGAGAGAAAGCTACATACCTATGCTAAGTGCACCGTAGTAGGATCTAAGCCAACACACCCGGTACACTTTCCTTCTTTGCTTGTTCCTATTACGTGTTTCACTCTGTTGTGAAAAGCCTGACTCTCCTTGGTGCGGGGACAGCCTTCCTCTGCCATCCTGCTCCTACCTGCTCCCCTGTAGAATAAACAACTTGCCTGCTCCTCAGTCACAAAGCAGTTCCTTCCAGAAAATGACAGTCTTGCTCTTTTTGGTACGTGTCTCAGCAGATCATACCTAAGACTCCCTGTGCATCTGTAGCCAAACTTTGTAAAACAGTTGAGGGTGAAAAAGTTGACCTTGAAGTTCTCAAAGCTTGCACTTAGTATTGAACAATTTGGATAAGTCAGAGACTTAGAATTTGCCTAGTCCTCAATTTTAAAGCAACTCTGATGACACGTTTTGATTCCAATGAGCTACAAGTTCAAAGATATAAAACTTACTTTTGCTAGACACTTTTAGTCAAAAGGATTATTGGCTGGTCTGGAGCCTTCACACTGGTTAAGTAACATTTCAACTGCTCTCATTTAGTGGGATGGGGTGCCTAAAAATACCAAAGGCAAAAAAAAAAACCCCTTATTTCTAGAATTAGCAGAACCCACAAACGTTGTTGCTGAAAAGTGGGTTCCCACAGGAATCCACAAAACTCTGTGGCATACCATTGCCTTTAAATGGCCCAAAATTCTTTCTTAAAATGGCCTTCTGTTGTGTCTATTTGTGGAAGCCTTTAGCACAGAGGACTGGTGTGGTGAGGAGGATGAATATAACTTAATGACAACTTGCTAGTTCGAAAATGAACGCCTTTGATGTGACTTGGGGTAAACTCAGGTCTCTTACCCAGGCATACTAAAAATTTTAAGAGTAAATGCATTATTTTAAGTTGCTAGATGTTCAGTCTTTTGAGTACCATAAAGTTCAATTTAGAAGTTTAAAAGAAACCACAAAACATCAATAATTCTGTAGTTTATCATTTGGACAACAAAGAAAAATTATGATTGAAGATCAAAGTATGTCTTAGGGCATATGTAAACTTTCTCCCGGGAAATGATTTTAGTGACCATTAGCAATGGCATCAAACATTGATATATGAGGTATGAAACAGTACAAAGCAATCCAAACTGCTGCTCCTGCTCTTCCTGGTTTTGTAGCTCAGTGGTAGAAATTGCTTAGTATGCACATGGCCCTGAACCCAAATCCCTGGTACCACAATGCACCTGCTACTTTCATACTGTTTTCTGTAATTAGAAAGTCTGACCTGCATCACCTTTAAGCAAAATATTGTATTGTTTAAAAGCTTCTGCATGAGTTTGAGTTTCAATACGTATAATGCATTCTCTCTTGTGGAACTGTGTAGTATACAATTTATGACTGTGGGTTAAGGACGTCAGTACTTTTGATGATCTGCTACTCTCAAGAGGAGAGAAACAGAATAACAACCACCAGACAGCTTGGATTGTTCAAAAAAGTAAAGATAATCATTATTGCAAATGCAATGTTTTTTGTTAATTTTTAAAAGAATTTATTTGTGTGTGTGTGTGTGTGTGAGAGCGTGCGCATGCATGCCTGAAAAGGCCAGACAAATACAATCCTCCGGAACTGGAGTTACAGGTGGCTGAGAGCCACGAGACATGGTGCTGGAAACTGAACTCGGGCCCTGTCTAAGAGTGGTACATGTCCCTAACCACTGAGCAATCTGTCCAGAATGTGTGATGATTTTTTAACTTAAGAAATTTTACATGGTAATGCTGTCATAATTGTGGTAATGGCATCCCTTTACTTCCAACAAATTCTGTGATATTTAGATGGTTATTTTACTTCTTGAGATAGAGATTGTCTGGAATGGCATCTCCTGAAGCTGTTACTTTTTAGCTTTTCTTGTCTTGCCTTGTCCCTGTTGGCAGGTGATGGCCTCCCTTCTTACAAGCTGCCTGTTTCACACATAAGACAGAATGTTGCCTCTGCATCAAATCATTAAGTCTGAAGATATTCATCATGATGCCTTGCTGGATTATAATTCTTTTTTTTTCTTTTTTT
>NC_022032.1:17545849-17573910 GCF_000317375.1 Microtus ochrogaster | reverse complement strand
GCTGGATTATAATTCTTATGAAGGAATAAAGCCCATTTAATGGTACCTTAAATATTCTTAAGTTACTACCCTTTAGTGTATAGTAACGACAGCAAATACTTTGGGACTCTTCTTTTAGAAGCAGAGAAATTACCAAGTTTGACTTAGTAGTCCCCTTTGCTCATTGACACCATCCATAAATGTTTTCTTATCTTTTTCTGACTCTTTTATACTGCTCCATTCACTTTTCACACATCTACCCTGGCCGTTCATGTTATTTTGTGGATAGTTTTAAGGCTACTCTCTTGATCTACTCCAGTAATTTGTGTTTCACTTTGATAGGAGAAACTATCATTATAATTTCCCATAAAGTTCATCATGACTGAGGTCAATTTAGTTAGTTAAAATATTAAATTTTTATATTTTCCTCCAAGATATTTTTCAAAACAGAGATAAAAATGAGTAATTTTTTTCAGCAATGTTCACAAGAGTCACATTATGATGTTAACATATGACAGACCTAATGTAGTTCAACTGTGGGGTTGGTTCCTGGAATCACACACACACACACACACACACACACACACACACACACACACACACACACACCAACTTTTCCAATGTGGTAACCACTGCCGTGGAACTCATCATCACTACAACAAGCATTTCTGCCACGTTTAGTACTTCTTCTGATGAATATAGTCTAAACAATTCCATTCACTCTTTTTCCTTTTCCATGAGTGTACTAGCCATCCTATCTCTGTTCACCTTGTGAATGCAACTGCAAAACTCCCTGCCTACTGCTGCCAGATGCAGTTGTTCATCTCCATTGTAGTCTTTTATCTGAGCTGAACTTCAAATGCTTCACTAAACCTTTTAAAGAAATTCACCCTTTTAGAATTAATGTTGATGTCACGATACCTAATATATCTGCCTGAGCAGTTTGTTTTCCATAATTACAGATTCCTATAGGCCAGATCAAAACACTTTTAAAAGATTGTATAAAGCATATAGTTCATTTCCTAGAATGTAAGATGTACACATCTAATTTAATAAGTGTTTACAAAGACTTTCTCCTTGAGAAAATTTAGTCTGTCTCTTAAGAGCTCTTTCCCTACCAGGCTCCACATTTTTTTTCTACAGAGACTAGCACAACAGCCATCATAATGTTAACAGCTCAAGTCTTAAAGTCTAGACCAATGCTATCCCTCTGCAAAGGCCTACCTGAGAAAACTCAAGGCTTCCACAAGAAATTTCTGTTTGTAAATGCTGCTTTGCTTTTATTTTAGCCAGTTCCTATCACCCAACCCTTGTGGGAGGTAGGGTTGCCCTTCAACAAGAACCAGTTAGCAGCCCCCAGATAGTCACAAGTGGACCATCATCTTCTTCTTGGTATTTTTTTTTAATTTTTATTCACTTAGTCCTGTTGAGTCTTTCTGATATATTTGGTCCATTTAAAATGCCACTCACTCACCTTTGTAAAAAGTCAGTTGAATTCAATTCGCCTTGGATCTTTGCACTCTTGCAAGAGTCATTTACCAGTTCAAATCAGTTGTTTCCCTAATAACTATTCATCTTTGGTTATTTTTGAAAATATGCATTGTGTATCTTATCAATACAGCACTCCCTCTTATTTATTTATTTATTTATTTATTTATTTATTTATTTATTTATTCTATTTACAGGCAACAAAATCAGAAGACTAAACCAAGAATTTTGTCACTGGGAATCTATCTCTGGGCTCCCTGAAACTCTTTGGTTCTTACAGTTTCCAAAACCAGAATTTGGATAAATATATATCAGCAGAGTTTGTTTCAGAGTCAAAGGGCAAAAGGGGACAGTTGCTGAAGGGACCATTGTGCCAATTTGTTAGGTGGGCTTTCTATACTCCGGAGCAGACAGATTTTCTCAGGGCTCTTCCCATACAGGTGATTGACAGGCCTATTGACTCTTGTGGACAGGGCAATGTTGTGTAATGCCTCCTGCTAGGTTGTTCATTTCATGAGGTTTAAGGGTTCTGGGACCAGGGTTAGATAGTTGGCCATGAAAAGGCTGTCTGAGTAGTTCAGACTCTCATGTCTCCTCCTGAGATCAGGGCTACAGTTCAGGTGCTATTCCTGAAAAGTAACTAGAGCGCTCTCATTCCCGTTCTGCTTTTGTGAGCTGATGATTATGAGCCAGGTGCCATCTATTGTATCTCTCTACAAAACAGTCCAAATTCTCACTCTGGTACACTCGAACTAGCTAATTACCAGGAAACTGTAATTTGATATGAATGTCAGTAGGAGGTAGTGCTACGCACCTGGAGGACCTATTTAGCAAAAAAACAGTCCCTCTGGCAATATGCCCCTCAGGACCCAGGAACACACCTAGGCAAGAGTGATTTCCATGGGTAGAAAAGGAAAATGTCAATCAATTCAAAATGATTGAAGAAAAGTATAACTTGACAACGTCAAATGACAATGTTAAAAGGAAAATAACATTTGCTGAGAGGTGTATTTTGTGTTCTACTCTCTGACTGTAAGTTTTAAGTGCTCTCTTAAACTTTATGGATACTGCCCTTCTACTACAGTCTCAGGTTTAAAACTTGCTGAGATGCTGTGTTACAGCCTCACATTATCACTGATGACAGAAGTTTGGTACTAGCATCTTAAAAAATGTAATAAATTTAGGAAATGATAGAAAGATGGGAATGAAGAGAGCATAGGAACAATGGGTTCTTATTCTAAATTCTAGTTGGGGCCTCTCACTTCTTTAAAGTTTCTATTACTCTGTAGTCCTCATTGTCCGCTATGTTCAGCAAGTCCGGTTTTATCCCAGGCTTTTTCAGACTCAGGCCAGCTGGCCTTGGTGAATTCCCGAAAGAACATCCCCATTGTCTCAGCATGTGGGTGTACCCCTCGCAGTCCTGAGTTCCTTGCTCGTGCTCCCCCTCCTTCTGCTCCTGATTTGGACCTTGAGATTTCTGTCCAGTGCTCCAATTTGGGTCTCTGTCTCTGTCTCCTTTCATCGCCTGGGAGCCTAGGCAGTTTGGATGCTCAACTTACTAAACCTGGATGGAGGTGGGCGGTCCTTGGACTTCCCACAGGTCAGGGAACCCTGATGGCTCTTCAAGCTGATGAGGGAGAGGGACTTAATCGGGGGAGGGGGAGGGAAATGGGAGGCGGTGGTGGGGAGGAGGCAGAAATCCTCAATAAATAAATAAATTTAAAAAAAAAGAGTTCTAAATCTAGATCAGCAGACAGCAGGAAGAATAGAAAAAAAAAGTTTCTATTACTATTTGTGGTAGTTTGGATGCAATTGGGCACCATAATCTTATAGGGAGTGGCACTATTAGGAAGTGTGGCCTTGTTGGAGTGAATAGGGCCTTGTTGGAAGAAGGGTGTCACTACAGAAAGGGATGTGGAGGTTTCCTAGCCTCAGAATTCTCTTCAATGTCTCAGTTGATTTCCTGTTTGTTACCTGCAAGATGTAGGTCTCTCAGCTACTAGCCCAGCACCACGTCTTCCTGCATGCCACCATGCTCCCCACCATGGACTGAACCTCTGAACTGTAAACTATCCCCTCAAGTAAATGCTTTCATTTATAAGAGTTGCTGTGGTTGTGGTATCTCTGCACAGCAATAAAACCCCTAAGACACTATTTTAAAGCACTCTACCAAAAATGACTTGGGGAGAAAAGGTTTCCTTTTACCTTACAGCTCATAGTTCTTCACACAGGGAAGACCGTTTTCCTTCCACACAGACATAGTTCAAGTAAGAATCTTAAAATAGCAATGAACCATGCTTAAGGCCTCAGCACAGATGCCCTTTCTTCTTCTCCAGCTATCAACTTCGATTTTCTGGAAATTTCAAAAATGCTGTGGGAACTCCTTCAGCCAATAGCCTTTAAGATACCATCCCACTTGGGTGTGGTCTCTTGTACTATAATTGCAGACATAAAACTTCTGCAGTTACTTGTTCTCTCTCTCCTTCAATAGCTACATGGCATCTCCCTGACTCTGCCTTCTTTTCTCCTTTATCACTGCATGGAATTCCTGCCTTGCCCAATTCTGCACTGTCATAGGCCCAAATAGCTTCTTTTTAAACCAATGGTAACAAAATACATTCACAGTACACAGAGGAGAATCCCACATCACACAGATAAGACTATAAATTACATTTACAGTAAAAATATACTTGATCTCTTTGGGGTAACACATGTGGCCTATAGTATCGCCTTCTTACCTGTACTACTATTCAAAGTATCTCAAGAATCCCCCATATTCTCATTTTATAAAAGAAAGGAACTCTTCTGTAAGCCTTTGAGATGTTATTTCAGAAGGCACACAGTTCATATATATGAATACTCTATAGACACCACTTTCCTGAGACATTCACACCCATGGTTTGACATGTTGTACCCTTTTCCTGAGCACCTCTATTTCTATTAATCTCATGTCTAAATGTATGTCAAAATTTCAGCCCAATAAATTGCACCTCTGCCCCATGCTGGTTCATCCCGAAATATCTTTCCACAGCACATCCAGGAACCCCAACTTCACTTGAGTAAAGATCTCTGAAAAGATCATGTCAAGCTGCTGCACCTGATAGCACAGATCTGCATGCCCAGCTGCTGCTTCCACTACCTCTAAATTGTGGCCCTTGCTGGAAAGAGACTGGTTGACGGCAAGGAAAATTTAGGTTTACTATCTCAACAGGGAGGATCAAGGATCGCCATTCTCTTTTCCAGTGGTCCTTCTGGTCAACTCTGCTGTGATATCGACAATAGACAGAAAAGCCATTGATTTTCCATTCCTCTTATTGCTTCTTTCCTCTTCAAACCAGAGGCTGCCACTCTTGTCTCTCAACAACTACTCATCTCAAAGACATTATATGGCCAAACTGTGCAGGATAAGTAATCATTTAAATATATATGCTTTAGATCAGATGTAATGGGGCACTCCTTTAATGCCAGTACCTAGAAGGCAGAAGCAGGTGGATCTCTGTGAGTTCAAGGATCTTGTAACTACATAGCTAGTTACAAGCCAGTAGAGCTACACATTTGCTTTCCATTAATGAGCCTGTGAACCTACTCCACCATTCTAAACAACAAGGGCCGATTATCTATTCCTATGGCTCTTTCTTAAATATAGCACCAGATATTGGTCTATCCTACCTTCTATGCCTGTAGTGCTTAACACCTCTCTTTTTCAAGTTCTATTTGGCTAAGAAGACATTAAGATTCTTACTCCTGAATGTTTGGTCTTTTGCCAAATGCTGTCTCTCTGCAGCAAATGAAATGCCTCTCTTTCTTTCCCATTTGCACAAAGTCTAACTCATCCCAAACATAAAGTATCTGAACTAATTAAGTAGCAACTGTACCATAGGGATGGAAATTTACTAACACTAGAAATATTGTGAAAATTAAAAAGTATAGAAAATACAAGACAGCAATTTCAGGTGAAGGTAAACTGTTGAAAGTGCTGCAAATCAAGACAGCTAGGTCCCGAAAGAAAGCTTTTCTTGCAATGACAAGTTTCCTTTCTCATTTGTTTGTGTATGAGGGGTGATGCTAATGAGGCCCCTGATCACTCTATGTTTTCATAGATGCTATGCCATTTCTACTTTTCCTTTAGGGAATCATGCGAGAACATTTAAGCAGTTTGGCCAAGGACATCTGGTGAGTCCTTTGGCAAAGGCAGGTAAATTACTAGAAAAACTACGCTTCTGCATTGCGATAATCTGAGCCACAATTTCAGGGTAGACTCATGCAATGTTTCAAGACTTCTAACAGCTTGAAGTGGAGAAAAGAAAGTGAAAATCTAAAATTTTATGCACACCTTGAAAGTCTTGAAAGTCAATGAATATTTATAATGATTCGATCTGGATTCAGAAGAAGGAGCATGTTCTCTTAGCAGTTGGCTCTTAGCTATTGTAAATGAGGTGAAGACCCAAGACAGCCAAAGGCAGAACGTGATAAAGGAAGTTAGAATTTGGCTGTATTTTTACCGGGGCAGGTGGCAAGACGTACCAGTTATGGAAGACAGGTGGTGGAGTGGAAGAATGGCTTTTGTTTGGATTTTAACATTCTCGTTGGCTGTGACATTAAGATCTTCCGCAAAAGCAGCTGCTCACCTTCCCTCTTGCCTAGAAGAGCAATCATAACGAATGCTTGCAATTTGCATCGGGGGAGGGAGTAAAGAATTCAAATAATTAGGTGCTACTGTTTATCTGGCAAATGAGAAGGGAAAGAAAGTTGCTTTGGAAAAGTAATGCGTGGATTTAAAGACGAATCTAAAAATACTAATCTTCATTTAGACTTAAAATTTTTAAGTCTAACAAAACTCAACTACTCATTAAAGAAGAAATCTTCTGTTAGAAATTTATTTTACCAAAAATGTCATGCTTTATTCAAACACTTGAAATGTGAGTCATCTTCCTCGGGTTTCAGTTCTCATTTAACCAGTATACCACTGCTAAATCTTGTGTTTTTAATGATTTGAACTAAGCTTTAAAGCTAATAAAATATAAAAACATGAAAAACTAAACGCTGTATTGTAGTAGGAAGCTGCTTGTTTGTTCCCGGGTACCCAGACAACGAAACACTAAGAAACTATGTTATTTGCATCCCTTCTTGGCCAACCACTTAAATGTATTGCTAGCTAGCACTTTTGTTGTTGTTATTATTATTTATTGATTTTATTGAGCTATATATTTTTTCTGCTCCCCTACCTTCCCCTCCACTCCCATTTAACCCTCTCCCATGGTCCCCATGCTCCCAATTTACTCAGGAGATCTTGTCTTTTTCTACTTCCAAGCATTCAGTTTAGTTTTCCCTGCCTAGCTCTACTCTGCCCTATCACAGGCTAAGGCAATTTCTTTATTCATTAACCAATAAAAGCAACACATATACAGAAGGACTTCCCATATCACCCCCCCCCTCCTCTTTTTTTTTTGTTTTTGTTTTTTGTTTAAATGAAGGCTGCTTGTTCATTCCCGGCTGCCCAGAACTTAAATAATCACTCAGAAACTGTGTTAATTAAATCGCTGCTTGGCCAATTACATAAGCATACTGCTAGCTAGCTAGCAGCTCATATCTTTCCCCGTTAGTGGCTATATGGCATTTCTTTGACTCTGCCTACTCTCTCTACATATATCTCTTCTAGTCTATGTTCTGTTAAGCCATTGGCCAAGAGAAGCTTCTTTATCATTAACCAATAAAAGCAACACATATACAGAAGGACTTCCCACACCACTCTATACTTTATGTTTACTGCAAACACACAATAAAATTATACAATTTAGATTCATAACGATTTACCCCATGAAAAATAAAAAAAAAGTTACAACTAGTGAGGGCAAAATATATTTATTTTAGCTGATAGGGGAGATTTTTTTTTTGTTAACTGCAACAAGTAGAAATTTAATAATCACTATATTAACAACACTTGCAAAGAAATATCCTCTTTTTGTATCCTATATAAATCTTACTTCTTCCTTGTATCTTATGAAAAAAGCTTTCTTTGATTATTTTTATTGTTTTGGATGGAAGATTGGCTATTTCTTACAAAGTTTACAGCTTTACTTTTAAATTTAAAAATCCATAGTAAGGTTAGGATAGCTCTCAGTTGGCAGAGACCCTATGTTAGATAAGTTCCCCAGAAGATAGAGGCATTGGTATCAGGAGTTCAAGACGAACCTTGACTAAATAGCCAGTTTGAGTCCAGCATGAAGTACATAACTGAGCTCTTCTTTCAAAAAGATTTTGTTTTAATTAAAAAGAAGCATCATATGGCATAGTCTGAAGCACTGAACTGTCGGCTGTTTTTCTATTCGATGTTTCCCACGGGAAGACATTTTAAAGGCCTGGAGGAAGCAGGAAGGAGTTGTTCTAACAAAGTGCTAGCATTCACAAGTGGGGAATCTATTAAAACTGCTGTCAAAGTTTTCTTAATTGACATGAAAATTTGATTGGATCCTGGAGGGAGTCATTTTCCCTGTAAGTTTTCTTAAGGAAATTCATGAAGAAAGAATATTACAAAAGCAGACACTAAAGGAGACATGCACAAATAATCAAGCTTTGCCTTTGATACCCAACATGTCAAATATATACAGATTTTATTAATAACAGGAAATGAAAGCAGGTAGATTAGAAGGAAATACTCTACCAGACCCCTTGTTTACATTCTCTTAAGGAAACCCGGGGCATTGCAAAGAACCAGCCTCTTGATAGCTCTACAAAGCATCTGAACTCTATTGGTGGGTTCAGTTTATTCCTGCAGAGAAGAACATCAGTATTTTAGATTTAAAGGAAAGGGGCCCTTGGGATGATTTAAAGACTATTGGATTAGGACAATCAACAGAAAAGCCTGCTTTGTTCAAATGGGAGAGGCCACACTAAGAACATAATGTCATTCCCTTTTCAGAAGAAATGCATGGGCAGGTTACTGTAGCATTGCTGTCAAGAAGCTAATTTACAAGTAGTTTACAAAATGGGGCAAGGAAAAAATATGGTGATGGAAGATGAACTGTGGAGATCAAGCCCACATTTTGCAGGCTTGGAGAAGCCATAGATCTCCTGTTTGCCACTCCTATGGCAGTTGTCAGAAGAGAGTGGCAATCATATTAACTTCAAGGAAATTTAGTTGTGGCGACAGCATAGATAAATGCACCATACCAGGGCCGTATTCATCTTTGCAACTGTAATGCTAAAAAATTCAGAATTCCTGGCGCACTTATTTATTCCCTACCAGAAAAGATGCCTTGACTGCAAGTCTCACATTTAAAAGAAACATGATCTCTTCGAAATTTTGCCACCAATTGCTTATTCTTTGATTTCTATTTATCAATTGAATAATCTGTCCAAACTTGTAAAATATGCTTCTGCCCCTGGCAGCCACCTGGCACCCCAGCAACCTCACGAACTTCTATTATTATAGATCCTGCAAATTAATGAAGTTGCAACATCTGTGCCTTGTCAGTTCTTTAATCCCCAAATTTCTATGTGTCAAATACATCTAATGGCTTAGACGTGTTTAGTGAAGTAGGCATTGTCATGATTAATTAGAGTTTTATTTTGAGGCCCCTTTTAGTATTATATTTCATTTACTTTTTTAAAATGTTAAAAATGGAGTTGAGGTATTTTGATATTACCAAGAGAGAGTAAAAAACACTCAAAAAGCAGCAATTAGGAAAAAAAATGGATAAAATCATTTGTTACAGTGCTCTTAAAATTGACCCAGACTTTAGAAAAACTCAAAAAGCATTTTTTTTTCAATGTAAGAACTTCTAGGAAGAGTTGAAATTCAGGTCATTATGACTTTAGTTTTAATCTTTTCTCACATACTGGGGTAAACTGCTATGTGGCAGAGTTTCTGCTGTGGCTGAAGGTGCTTTTGCACATTTGGAGCAATGGGTATATGATCCAGACCCTGTGGGATCCTTGGCAGTCTTCAGAAGGTCAAAAATCTGCTTTGGGAATTCTTTGTGGGAAGAATATGTTTGTGCTTTGTTAGCCAAGTGGAGTGATAATTTCTAATCTCTTCTTTCTCAGTCTTCATTCCCCTCCACTGTTTGCACATATACCATGTACCTATTGACTAGTGGCCAGAAATATAGTGGTAGACGGTGGGTATGTGGACCAGCCTGGCCATCTCAGAGTTCAGGAGATGATGTGGGATTTCCTTCTGGGTGCTTTAATATGTTTTATAATCTTTAGTTAATAAAGAAGCAAATTTGGTCTATGGCAGGGCAGAACATAGGTAAGTGAGTAAGTACAAACCAAATGCAGGGAGCAAGAAGGTGGAGTCAGGGGGATGCCGTGTACCTGCCAAAGGAGAAAGATGCCAGAACTTTACCAGTAAACCATAGCTTCATAACATAACATACAGGTTAATAGAAATAGGTTAATTTAAGATATAAAATCTAGCAAGGAATATGCCTGAGCCATTGGCAAAATAGTGTTGTAATTAAGATAGCTTTGTGCGATTATTTGGGTCTAGGTGACCCAAAAACAAAGTGCAGTGTCTGTCTTCAAGAAGGTAGAAAAAGAGGGATCACTACAGTATTAGGCCAAGGTGGTCTACATAGTGAATTCCAGGCCAATCAGGATCACAGTTCTCAATTAAGGAAGAGACAGAAGGAAAGGAAGAAGGAAGCAATGGAAAAGAAAACAAGTAGAAAGAAAGAAAAAAAGAAATGAAAGACAGGAAGAATGACAGCAGAAAAAAAAACTGGTAATTCATGTTATACCAAACACAGATGAGCTCCAAAATCATTGTACTAAATTATTATCAAACTTCAAAAGATTATATGATTTCTATTAGTTTCCTAGACAAAGAAAATCTATAAATATCAAAAACAAATTAATGGATGGCTAGATATCAAGAAGTTACCTACAAGAAAGCACACACCTTTAACCCTATCTCTCAGGAGGTAGAGGCAGGTAGATAGCTATGTATTTGAGTCCAGCCTTGTCTATTTAGTGAGTTCCAGGACAGCCAGAGCTATATAGTTAGACCCCAAAATGAAAAAAAAAAAAATAAGGAGGCTGTACTATAAAATAGCACAATGCAAATTTTGAGGGGTTCTAAAATATATTCTAAAACTTGTTTGATTGATGTATGAACAAGTTTATAAACTGACTCAAAGTACATGAACTATACTCATAATGACCTATAGGCATGATAACCACTCTTCCTAAGACATGAGCGAGGTCATTCACTAAACCTCATGAGGTATCTGCAAAGGATGTTTGCAAATGTGGTTAAGAATACAGACATTGCTCATCTTCTCCCTCCTTCCGCTCCTCATTGGGACCTTGGAAACTCAGTCCAGTGCTCCAGTGTGGGTCTCTGTCTCTATCTCCATCCATCACCAGATGAAGGTTCTATGGTGATATGCAAGATATTCGTCAGTATTGCTATAGGATAGGGTCGTTTCAGGTTCTCTATCCTCATCTGCCCAAGGAATTAACTGGGGACATCGCCTTGGGCTCCTGGGAGCCAGTCTAGGTTCAAGTCTCTTGCCAGGAAGTCAGGATCACGAGGGGTGCACCCGCCCACTGAGACAGTGGGGCTGATCTATTGGGAGCTCACCAAGGCCAGCTGGACTATGACTGAAAAAACATGGGATAAAACCGGACTCTCTGAACATGGCGAACAATGAGGGATGATGAGAAGCCAAGGACAGTGGCACAGGGTTTTGATCCTACTTCATGTTCTGGCTTTGTGGGAGCCTAGCCAGTTTGGATGTTCACCTTCCTAGACATGGAAGGAGGCGGGAGGACCTTGGACTTTCCACAGGGCAGGGAACCCTGACTGCTCTTTGGACTGGAGAGGGAGGGGGAGAGGAGTAGGGGGAAGGGGAGAAGGGTGGGAGGAGGGGGAGGGAAATGGGAGGCTGGGAGGAGGAGGAAACTTTTTTTTTCCTTTTCTCAATAAAAAAAAAGAATACAGACATTGGCATGATGAGTCTCCCCCAGTTTGTCTTGGTGCATCTTATTTTATTAAATGAATCTCCCTCCCCCAAGTAGAAGGCAAAGACAGAAAGGTAGATTCAACCTTAGAACTTAATATTCTATTTCCATCCTTCATAATGGCAAAAGGAACTAGAAGTCATACAGTGTGCTGTCTACAAGCTGCCAATGGCCTCTGATGATGCCAACGAGAACTTACATGCACTCCGTCTCTGAACATCTGAGTTGGGTTGTCTTCACAAGCCTCTGTAAAGGGCCACAATGCACTGACATACAGTTTTCTTTCAGTGACATCTGAACCAGATTCCTGATCATATGCATGCATGCCCTGGCAAACTAATGGCGCTCAGAGACAACTTGTTGTATGTACTTAATTCTCTTCTACCAAGTGAGTTCCAGAGATTGAACTCAGCACTTCAGGTTTGGTCACATTTACATTTAGCTCTTAAGTCATCTTGCTAGACCAAAAACGTTCTTTATTATAGTTAGTTTAGTCATATTGAGTACTATAATAACTTTAATTTGGAAAAAGCCATTTTTAAATTTAATTAATTAATTAGGGATCTTGTTATATAACTGTGGTTGGTCTCAAACTCATGATCCTTCTGCCTCATCCCAAATTTTGTCCTCACAAGTATGCAATACCATTCCTATTTCACAATTTTAAGATTTTTAAGAATTGGAGCTAGGTAATCATAACACTTTCAGAGTTGCAGGCAAGTTTGAAATGAGCTAAATTAGATCCACTGCTGAAATACAAGAAAGAATTAATAGATATTTTTAAATGAATGACATCTGAATAAAGGCAAAGCAAACACATTTTACATAATGGCTGAGAAGAAAAAGCTTTGGTAATTTTGTACATAATATCATCAAATACGTGAATTAACTTTGATTGTTATTTGTAATATTTTTATTGCTATTTATGAAGGCTTTTATTACAATATACAATGCAAGGTTGAGGAAAATGGCACTGTTTTAAATAAAATTAAGGAATTAACAGTGATATAAATTTTAAAACTAAAGAGGTGTGCTGAAGAGATGGCTCGGCAGTTCGAGTACTTGCCACTCTTGCAGAGGATCTGGGTCCAGTTCCATGCATGGAGTCACACATGGTGACTCCTTATTGCCTATCACTTCACTTCCGGAGGATCAAATGTCATTCTCTGGTCAAATGCACATAAAGACATGAAGACAAAACTCTAAAGCACATAAGAAATTTTTAAAACAAATTCAAAAGGCATTAGAATCAGCTAGTTTTTAGAGTGCTAGCCTGATGACTTTGACAGAATTTCTTTCACTCAGTAAATTGTTTCTAAATGCCCTAGAGGTCTAGAGAGATAATTTGGGCAATTATGAAATCTTCCCCCTACACTGCCAATGGCTACTTCTCTTTTGTCAAAAGCTCTCCCAGGTAGAAGTTTGTGCTTTAACACATATCCACAAACAAGCATTCATTTTTTTTTGTTGTTGTTGTTTTGTTTTGTTTTCTTCCCAAACAGGTATTCCTTTCCCTATTATCGCTAACCCCATCCCCTGTCTTGCTGGGCGTCCTCAGATGAAAGTAGGTTAAGCTAAGTCAGTGTCTCAAGCATTAAAAAGTAAATGTCCTTTAATTTATCCATTGTGCCTGTCTGTAAAGAGAGACCCATAATGGCCACCCTTAGTAGTTTAAACAAATCGCTAAGGAAAAAAATGTCAGGCTGATAGTCAGGGAATTTTTTTTCCCCTAATGAAGCTTTCATCTTAAACCTAGCCTGTCTCCCACTTCCCTGCGGGGCATTGTTAGCTCATCTCTCACCCTCAAATTAAACCTGAACCAAAGTGTCCTCTCTCCCTGAGCTGTTTTATCACTGGTGGAGGTAGACGGGCTCAGATGATGCTCTCATGTGACACCTGCAACAGCCACATCCAGCAGTGTTTGCTTCCTAATGCTCTTCGATTTCCATAAGCAGAAGTCATGTAGAAAGCCTGGGCTTTAGAGCAACCCTGGGAACCAGAGTCAACTGTCTTTCTAGATCTCTATTTCTGGAACATTATGAAGTGTGTCCAGGCTGTCATGACAACCATCTTGTTGTGTTTCAAATGTAGATATGGCATACAGGGCTGGGTTTGCAACATGTCTATCTTGGGCTTATTACTAAATCTTCTCCAAATTAAAGAAAATTTTAGAAGTCTCCTCCTGCTTTTGAGCCTTGGTGGTTTTCTTTCTTTTGAAAACAAGACAAAACACAAACAAACAACATTGAAAACAGCAGCAAGCTTATCAGCCACATACTCCTACATTGTTGTACGAATTAAACCCAGACTCCAGCACAGAGGCATTAAAGTCACATTTTATTTTGTTACAAATACTGTAAATTTAGACCAAAACTGTGATTAAAATGAGTGGCAGTGATAATCACTTTAAAAATCTCTATCCACTCCCTCCACATTAACACATTGTTTGAAAAAAATATATAATCTACTTTCAAGATGTTCTCTTCTTTGAATACTGCTTATTTAATACACATTGAATACAGAATAATTTCTGTTTCTACAAGAATTATTTCATGAAAACTTTAGGAAACTAGAAATGACACGATAAAATTAAAACAGGAAGGAACAGATTGTAATAAGAGAAAAATCCACACTGAGGGAGGAAATAACCAAAAATAAATAAACAAAACTTGAGAATGGACTTAAAATACACTACATAAACCACTCGAAGTTGAGTACAACAAAATATGATTTATGTACATAGTATTTTATTGCATAATTTATGAGACAAAGTGTGGAATACAGTCCACATGAGGAAACTTGATTTGGAAGAGAAGGTTTAGGTATAACAGTCTAGCCTTTAACTGATGCCGTATTTCAGCAAAATATGTGTCTTTTCTCTGCCTACTGCCATCGCAGCATTGAACCCCCTACCCAGACCTCGCATCTCACACACCATCCTCTCTCCTTTCATTATTCATTGCTTCCCACCCTTTCAAAGCAATGGTTTCCTATTCTGCACTTCTCTTTCACACTAGTGAAGCAGAATGTAGCGCCCTTCAGTAAGATAAATAACTAGCAGGGGCTGACTTGTTTTTATTTATTTTCAAATTCCAGCTTTCTCTGTGCCCTTTGTGAAGGAAGGAAGAGGAACAGACAAAAGCAGGTTCTGGCAACTTGGCTTCATTATTTCAGACACGCATGGCCTCCTATATAATTTGCTTATTGATCTCGGTAATGAAGACCAGAAAATTACATCCTCTCTTGTCTGCGGGGCTATGAATCACAGATTGCTCATTCTCAGTCACATTAAACAACTTGCCTGACGGAGATAAGACTCAAAGACTGATAAACAAACCTGATCCTGAGCCCTCCTGTTCAGCCAGCACAACGCTCTTGTTAAATATAGTCACCATCACTCTGGACAGCTGTGCCCCCTCCTTCAGTCAGTTCAGATAATTGCCTTCGGACCCTTGGCCTGCCAGTGTTGGCATCTTAGCTTGCAGGAAGAACGTTACACTGGGTGTCTCTCTGACCTGAGTAGAGAGAACTAACAAAGCAAAAACAAGAATAGAACTGAACAAAAGACACTGAGAAACTGTAGTTTCTGCCTTCAAGCTCCAACTGATGCTATTTTCTAAACTAACATTTGAAGAATATTCCGGGCTGCAGAAGTAAGTATACTTCATCTAATCCCGACAGCAAATGCCAACTCAGACAGAGCGGTGGAAGTAGATTCTCACTTAAAGCCACCTAAATGTTCGTAGAAGCACAGTCATATCTAGTGGGAAAGTGTTTCTGGAGGGGACTAATAGGGGCAGGTTGACAACTAGAGCTTCTTTCTCATTGAGTATTCAAGGAAGAGTGTGTGGCTACATCCACTGAATGGATGAAATCTAAATCTCCTCTGATCTTCGGTTTCTCGGTACATGTGGAATAAGAAAAAGAGCTGCAATGGTCAATTTTCTTTCATTTCTCCCTTGGAACTAGCAAACCATTTGAGACAAGTTTATTGGAATCCTAGAACTTTGATTTCTTTCTTTAAATCTAAAGATTGTTGATGTCTGGGATGCTTGAACACTCCTAACTTTGCATATTTTGGTACCTAATTAATATTCTGGAAAAGCGATCTTCATTTTATAGTTTGAAATAATTTTAACTTATAGATTGTAAATGAACTCAAGTCAGCTTCAGATTTACATTGGTGTTTTTTTACGCAAGCACATAATTTAAACATGATCTTAAGTGTCTTTTGGCCATTTGAACTTCTTCTGTTGAGAATTCTCAGTTCAGTTCAGTACCACATTTTTTAATTGGGTTATTTAGAATTTTAATGTACTCACTCATTAGTGGACTCTAGTCATAAACAAAGGACATTGAGCCTATAATTTGCAATCCTAGAGAAGCCAAATAATAAGGTGAACCCAAAGAAAAACATATATAGATTCTCCTAGAAATTGGAAGCAGACAAGATCGCTGGGCAAAAGTCGGGAGCATGGGAGTGGGGTGGGGTGGGATGAGAGAAAGGGAAAGGGGAGAGAGAAGGGAAGGATTGGGGAGAGCTTGGGGGAGTGGGAGGGTTGAGATGGAGGAAGGGCGGATATATGAGCAGGGAAGAAGATATCTTAATTAAGGGAGTCATTTTAGGGTTGACAAGAGACTTGACTCTAGAGGGGATCCCAGGTTTCCAAGGAGATGTCCCCAGCTAGGTCCTTGGGCAGCAGAGGAAAGGGTGCCTGAACTGGCCTTGTCCCATAGCCACACTGATGAATGTCTTGCCTATCATCATAGAACCTTCATCTGGCAATGGATGGAGATAGAGACAGAGACCCACATTGAAGCACTGGACTGAGCTGCCAAGGTCCAGATGAAGAGCAGGAGGTAGAACATGATCAAGAAAGTCAGGACTTCAAGGGGTTGGTCCACCCACTGAGACAGTGTGCCTGATCTAATGGGAGCTCACCAAAGCCAGTTGGACTGGGTCTGTAAGAGCATGTGATCAAACCAGACTCTCTGAATGTGGCTGACAATGGGGGCTGACTGAGAAGCCATTGATAATGGCACTAGGATTTGTTTCTACTGCATGTACTGGTTTTTGGGGATCCTAGTCTGTTCGGATGCACACCTTACTAGGCCTGGATGGATGGGGGAGGGCCTTGGACTTCCAACAAAGCAGGGTACCCTTCCCTCTCTTAGGACTGGAGGGGGAGAGTGTGAGTGGGGGAGCAAGAAGCAAATGGGAGGAGGGGAGGACGTGGAAATTTTGAATGGTATTATTTATAAAGCAATTAAAAAGAAATTAAAATTACATATATCTGGAATTTGGGGAAAAGTGTTTTACCTTTGGTTTGATTAACTCATTGGCCTTATATGTTGGATGTCTTTTTTGCCAATGGGAAAGCACATTACACAGCACAGAGAGGTGGTTCAGTTAGCATCCTCACTGATCAAGATGAAGTTTCTGAGAGAGATGATGTTCTGTGAGATGCTAATTTTTTTTTTACTTTTTCTTCCATACAAACCTGAAAATGAAAGGGAAATGAAATAGTCTTATGCGGTTACTGCCTTTTATTTATCTAACTATATTAAATATATCAGTAATTATTATAATATTATTTTATTCATATAAGTGTTTTGCCTTTCCCCTTTTAATCTTTGCACCTATTTCATTTCATTTTTGTTTGTCATATAAATCACACAGTTTTAAGTAAAAAAAAACTTAAAATGTGTTTCAATACAAAACAAAGGGACTAGAAAGATGAGTCTGCATTGAGAGAAAATGTGATATTTACCTTTCTGAGTCTAGATTAAGACAAGGATCCCCACTTTCAGCATTGTTATTCAACGAAGAGGTTAAAATCTTAGCTAGAGAATGAATGAATACAAGGAAACAAAAGTGGGTAAAAATAGGAAAAGAAGTTAAAGCATCCCTATTTGCAGTCAGGTAACACAAAAGCTGTTACAGGAAATGTTCTTTATAGTATAGAAAGCAATCAGTAGAGTGAGGAGACAGCTTACAGAATGGGAGGAAATAGTTGTCAAATTACATATTTACAGTTACAAATCTATAGAGTTTTAAAAACTAGCCACCCTCAGTTCATGCCCTCTATAAATTATCTATCTATCTATCTATCTATCTATCTATCTATCTATCTATCTATCTATCTATCTATCTATTTATCTATGTCCATATAGGCTAAGGAATGTACAGAAAACATATTCTTCCTTTTTGCGTTTGCCCATGAAAATTGTTGTTCTATGTGTTTTTCCATACATTTTTCCAGACTCCTCTTAATGGTTCTCTTACTCCTTCTCCTACCAAATAATCCCTCCTCATGATCTGGTACTTGACTGACAGTGTTTATCAGGACTAAGGGTTTTCTCAGACTGAAAGTCATCTAATTACAAGAGCATTTTATATGTAAATAAGGATGCTTTAACTTCTTTTCCTATTTTTACCATAGTTAATCTATACATGACAAACCTATATCACAGGGAACATGCCCCCTCTCTTCACTTTTGCTGAATATAGAATTTGAAGTCAGCTGGAGAATGAAGACAGAGGAAAAGTAAAAGGTATCTAAACAATAGAGCTTGGAATCCTATTATTTCTTTTTGTATTTGACATGGCCCTGTAATCAACAAACCCTAAATGCTCCACCAGAGAACTTTTCAGATACTTGCCCCATCAGAAACTCCACTAGATTTTCTGACATTGTTTTCTCCCCTTGGCAGTTTGATCCCTAATAAACCTTTCTTTCTACCCAATGAGTGGTCTAGTTTGTTGGCTTCTAATTTCTTGGAATTTTAATATGGAAAGAAGCTTATATCTCTAGTTTCCTTGGAGCTTTTATCAAGAAAGAAAGTTGACAAAGCTTTTCTGTATCTGTCAAGAAACAAGTTTATTTGTGTGCTATATACTTATTTTCATGTGTTGAAACATCCTTTCATCCCTAGAGTGAAACCAATTAGATCATGAAGTATGGTCTTCAGAATATAATCTTGAATTTGATTTGAAAGATCCCTAGTGAGAATTTTTCTTTCTATGTTTGACAGGAAAATTGTCCCATAGTTCTTCTTTTAGTTGTGTCTGTGTTCAATCTTGGTAGCCAAGGAGTACTGACATCATAAATGGAGAATCATTGATGTGGGATTCCCCTCTGTTTGCTGTAAATATGATTTACTACCATTGATTAATAATAGAAGCTGCTTTGGCCTATAGAAGGACAGAATATAGCCAGACTGAAAGAAATACATATATAGAGAGTAGGTGTAGTTAGAGAGATGTCATGTAGCTCCATGCCAGAGAGAACTTTACTGGTAAGCAACAACCATGTGGAGTTACACAAATTAACAGAAATGGATTAATTTGAGATATGAGCTAGCTAGAAATACATTTAAGCTATTGTCCAAACAGTGTTTTAATTAATACAGTTTCTGTGTGATTATTTCAGGTATAGATAGCCAGGAAACAAACAAGCAGCCTCCACCTACAGGTCATAATATTTTTACCTTCCTATTTCATGGAATAGTTCCAGAAGCATTGGTAACATATTATCTTTAACAGATTGGTAGAATTATCAGTGAATCCAGGAAATTCATGTGTTGTGGGAGGTGTTCTTTCTTATTATTTTATTATTACTTCAAGTTCTTTGTTCACACTCTTTTGATTTAATATTCATTGTTCCTGTGTGTCTGAGAAAGTATCCACTTTCCACTTCTAGATTTCCAATTTTCTTAAGTATAAGTTTTCAAAATATTTTCTGAAAGTCTTTGAATTTTGATCTAATTTTATTAATTTTGGTCTTCTCTATGTTTTTAGGGATATTGGCAAAGGGTTTATCAGTATTTTGATTATTTATTTATTGTGAACAAACTCTTTGATGTTGAGCTCTTTTTGTCTCTTCTTCATTAAGTTCTTCCCTGATTATTGTTTCCTGCCACCTATTTAATTTTGGTTTGTCTTGTTATCTTTTTTCTGTGACATTCAGGTACATAATGAGATTATTTGAGATATCATATATATTTACTGTAAATTCTTATATTTAGGAACTTTACTCTTAGAATTGCCTTGGATAGATGTCAAACTTTTTATAAGTTGCACCTGCCTTTTCTTTTCATTCTTGGAAATTTTAAGTTTCTTCACTGACTCCTTCAATAACATATTGCTCTAGAACTACAGTTCAATTTCCAGCTATTTGTGTAGTTTCCCTTGAAATTGATTTCAAGTTTCATTCTGTCCCAATCAGAAAAGATTCTAGACTATTCTGTTACTTCAGTATTTGTTAAGATTTGTTTTGTGTCCTAGAACAGAAATTGTTTTGGAGAAACTTCCATGGGCTGCTGAGAATAATGTGTATCAAATAAGTGTTGTTGGGATAATCTATGCCATAGTTAAACAGAAGTTTCTTGAGTTCCTAGTGAAGCTGTTTCTTTTGCGTTTTTTAGTTTGGTTGTCCTATCTAAAGATGATAGTGGGACGTTGAAGGTACCTACTATTATTCTGTCAGCATCTATCTGATTTGTTATACCTCAACAATGTTTTTATTATGAAATTTAGAACTAAAATATTCAATGACAATATATTTACAATTGCTACATGTTTTTGATTAAATGCTTTGTTTTAACACATCATACCCTTCTTTTTTCTATTTTATACAATTTTAATAGACACCTACTTACTTAGATATTAGAATAAATATGCCAATTTAATTGTGGCTTCTGTTGCTAGTAGGATTTCCCCTTGTGTTCTTTTGCCTTTGCAACTGAAGTGTATTTCTTAAATACAGCAGGTATTTGAAACTTGTTTTTAGTTCAGCTAACTAGTCTGTATCATTCTATTTATGAGTGGAAGTGATTTATTTTTAATATTATTATTAAGAAATGTTTGTTAATTCTCTATGATCTCTGCATCCATTCCTGTCTTCAAGCCTTTAGTTCCTGCCTTGAGTTCCCTGAAACAAATCTTCCCCTCTCCTACTTGTGTTGGTCATAGTGTTTTATTACAGCAATAAAAAATATTAACTAAGACAGAAATTGCTATCTGATTGGTGAAGCATTGCTGTGAAAAATCTGATCATGTTTGGGGGAGATCGTGGAGGACTGTCAAACATTGGACTAGAAGTCATTGAGGGTTCAGCACTTAATAAGCTGTTATGGGAGCCTAGAAGAAAACTCTGAGAGTAATACAGATGTGGAGGTCTGTGCTGTGAAGTTTGAGAGTTCCTTAAAGTTACTCTTTGGGTTGTTTAATATTTTGAATTGAGACCCTGTGGTCCTGGTCACCTGTTACGGAATATTCGGCAGTGATTTACAAGAGATCAGAACCACTAAAGGGCACCTGTTGCTAGTAATGGGCTAATCACTTCTGGTTGGCTGGAGTTGAAGAACCAGCTGTGATAAGAGACCCGCATCACTGAGATAAAACCTTCTGGGAAATGTTTCCTCAGGGTAAGTACAAAGAAGCTGTAATCCAGAGAGACCAAGGCTATACCTGTTACTGGTGCCTGATCTTGATGTTATTAAGACTTCCCGAGGTGGTACTGGCTTTGAAAGCATGAAGTGATCACAGAGAACTTAAACTGAAATTTAAGAGGACAGGAGAGTCTGCTGGTGCCGGTGCAGCAGTTGCAGTAGAAGCCCCAGGTTTAAGGGGATAGGAAGAGAAACTGAGGCTTGGCACCATGTAGCAGGGCCAGTGTTGCTTAATAGAGCCCAAGAGAGCCTTTTGTTGAAGGTGCAGCCCAGTTTCAGCAGATACCTTAGCATTTTAAATGTACCAGTACCATGGGGTCACCACTCAGGTCAGACAGACAGTCTGTGCAAATGTGTTCTCTAGATGGCAAAGTCAGAGAGATGGAGCTGAACAAACCCTGTGAAGCCTGGAGGATCATGGGTCTCAGAACTCTGACAGTGAGCTTTGCACTATTTGACTTAGATTTTGTATCGATTTGAATGTAACTGCGCTGTTGCTCTTCCCTCGGAGCAAAATAGCTCATAGCTTGTTTTGATTTACAGAAGCCCAGAGTTGAGAGACTTTGAATTTTTAAAAAGATTGAAGCTTTTTTAATGTTTGAAAATTTAAAGACTTAGAGCTTTAAAAGTTTGAATATTTTATTTTGTGATATTGGCATTAGTATGAAATCCTCAGATTATGCAAGGAAGGAAAGGTTATTGTTTAATACGTTGCATTCATGTGTCAAGTGGGCAAGAGACCAATTTTCCTGGGAGGTGTTTCTGTCAACTTGTCATAAACCTAGACATCTCTGGAAAGGGGAATCTCAATTGAGAAAAATGCATCCCTTTTAGACATGTCTGCAGGGCTTTTTGTGATTAATGATTGATATAGGATGACTTAGTTCACTGTGGCAGGTGACAATCTCGAGAAGGTGGTCTTATATTGTAGAAGAAAGCAGCCAGGAAAAGGCACGAGGAAGAGTTCAGTAAGCACTGTTATTCTATCACTTCTGCCTCACTTCCTGTGCTCTGGTTCTGGCCTTAAGTTCCTGCCCTGGCTTCCCTCAATGATGAAGTGGAGTATGATCTTAAGAGTTATAAGATGAAATATACTCTTTTTTACCAAGTTGCTTTTGGTCATGGTGTTTCACTATAGCAATAAAAATTAAACTGAGACATTTGGCCTCTGAAGAGTGTCCTGGTGGTTTTAGAAAGTGTGGTCATGGTAACTTTTTATTCCTGGGATGGTTGTTTGAATGTGGTATTTCTTTGGCTTTTCTTAGTTATGGTAGTTTAAATGAGAAATGTCCCCCATAAACTTAGGAATATGAACACTATGTCTCCAGTTGGTAGCATGGTTTAGACTGGTTCATAGAATCTTTGAGTCATGAACCTTACTTGAACAAATATATCACTGGGTAAGGACTGTGAGAATATATAGATTGCCCCACTTCCACCTTCCTAGCTCTGCTTCCTGCATGCTTATAGAAATGTGACTAGCCAGCTTCTCGCTCTGGACACCTGCTACCATATGTCCACCGTCAATATAAATTTTCTGTCTCGAACCACATGCCAAATGAAGCTCTTTATTCCATAGCTTGCTTATTGTCATCACATTTTATATAGCAATTAAAACAGAAGACTAAGTTAGAATGTTTAGGATGTCAATTTTACCAACACAGTTTTAGGTACGATATTCTAGACTTGATCTGAGTTTATCAAAACGTAACCCTATGTAAAGTGAAGCACATATGTGTGCTCAAAGTACATACCTGACGGTGAATTGATAATTTATTTACTCATTTGAAATATATGATGCAAAAAGCAATGACTTCTAAGTTAGTTAATCCTCATTACCAACTTAATTGCATTGAAAGATGCCTAAGAAATAGGTAAATCATATTGTTTGTTATCTCTGTGATATATTTCAAGAGTCAATTAGACTATGAAACAATCAATGGTTTAACACATTTACGAATGCAAGATTTTAGTAGGCACTTGGGAGGTAACTCCACTATGGAAGTTTGGGCCCTGTGAGGACGGAGATCACCAGATGTGGGTTTTAGGGGATTTTTGTCTTCCCTTTCTCACTTTGTGTTTCTGTTCCACTCAACTACTGTCCACCATAATAGGAGCTTTTCCACCACGGCTTCCCTGACATGATGGATTAAAGCCAGGAGCAAATAAATCTTCCCCTAAGGTGTGTCTGTTGGGCATTCAGTCACAGCAATGATAAAAACCAAACAATACAGCTTCTCAAAAAGAAAACAGAAAAAAAAGCATATTAAAAATAAAAATATATAGCAGACTATAAAATATGTGTCATGGGGTTTTTGGTGCTAAGGAACACTGGAACTTAAATTCTTTAGGGTCAAGTTTTGAAATAGAAAAAAAAGTGATTATTAGACGAAGCAGTCAGTGAATGATTCCTTAAAGATAAGTAGTGTAGAAAAATTTAGTACAGAATTGAGCTGAATGATCTTTGATGCCTATAACTCTCAACCAATAGGTAGAAAAGAAGAAAATCTTTTAGTAGTTTTTTTTTTACCTATTTTTCTTTAAGTTTTGTGCATGTACCAATTATATGGTAAGCATATTCATCAGACCAAATTAAAGCACTATAGACATCCATATCACTGATGTTTTTTTTTCCCAAAGCCAGTATATATAATATTTCTACAGCACTGTTCACAGAGAGTAACAATATCAGACTAGGAGAACTTGCAACTGTCAGCCATTACTGAGCATTTCCTGAAGCAAGAGAATCAAGAATATTAATAAATAGAGGAACCAACTAATTCTCCCCAAACTTGGAATGAGAGCGGTGCAGAGACAGCAACTACATGCAGCCAACTAGAGACTTTGTGCCTGCAACTAGTCTAGCAGTGAAGGGTCAGACTCTTCTCCGAGATTCCTGCTTACAAGTGAATTTGTTCCCAATCATTTGATTTATGTTCTCAGCAAATGATCCGAAGCATTTGACTGAACATTCTAACATCAGGATACAATCTATCTAGGGCTTTCCTGTGACACAGAATTACAGAGTAGTAACATTGCTGTATTCATAGAAATAGAAATTCATAGCAATTTCCTCCCTTAAATTAAGAGTTGCCAAATGCCAAGCTGATTTACTGTTTGGGGCCTAATTTTGTTTTGTGTTTTTTTTAAAACTGATTTTGATTCAAATTATTTTCACCCTCATGGAACTTGCCTTCTGAATGTGTGTATGAATGACTTGATATGAATTAGCTGCCTCTCACTAACTGTTTCTTCTCCTTTGGGGAATTGTATTTTAAATTCAAAAATCACAAATGTTTCATGAGTTACTGTTATTTTTGTTGTTCCCTTATATGTGAATGAGTTAGTTGGGGTTAGCAATTTAAGAGCAGTTTCATGTTGGATATTAGCAGTTCAATGGATATTTAATTCTCCAAAGGCAGCATTAGATAATGGCAACTCAGAAGGAAGAGACATGTCATAATTTTATAGGCAGTCACAGTGTAGATAAAGCAGAACATGTGGTGCAATGTGTAGAGACTGTATCATCCTTAATTCCATCAAGGATGCAGGCCCCGAGCATACCACAGTGTCCCTTGTCTGCAGTTCTATGTCACTTCCTTCTCTTCTCCAGCACATCTCTTTAAGCTTCTTCTTGGATTTTGGTGCCAAGCAATCATTTCTGTCTGACACATTCAGAGAAGACAAAAATATACTCAAATGTCATTAAGTAAAAATGATGAGAAAATGAGAAGAGGCAGTTCCAACTTACCATATACTGTGTTCTCCAACTTCCCAGTTTCCCATCACAGTAGAGGCTGTAGATTCACTGATTTCTTGAGCTTTTAATACAGCATTATTGCGCAATTCTCATACTTAAATTATTTTTCCATACTGGTTGCTGCACCCAGTCTAGATCTGCCTTCAGTATAGAAGCACACCTTTCCTAAGATGCTCAGGGAGCCATTCTGTCTGTCCTCATTCATAACAAAATCTTGGTATATAAAAATATCATCCCTTGCCTATGTCTCAATGTTTTCCTAAAGGCACCCCTCTTCCAATCACAGATGATGTAGTTTGGCTGATTCTCTCACTCAGCCAAGGCTTTCAAGGATAACCAAGAAAAAGAAAATCTCAATACGCAGAGCATACAGTGGTGAAAATGGTCATCTTATTTATGTATAGAAAGAATCCATTCGCTTGTACATGCACACAGCTGTGATCATTAATAGCTGGGACAGACAGAAACTCAGAAGAAAAGATACTGCATGATCATTGACAGGGACATCTGAGGTGATGGCATAGAGATAGAAGTGTGGAAGTAGGGACACTGTGGGGAGACGTTAAAATGTACTTTCATATTGGAAGCATCTATTGTAAAGTAGGCCTTGACAACCAAGTAGACAGCATAATTGAGCTGGTTGATGTGAGCCAGCTACTGTCACTGGCCATTCACAGGCTGACAACACAGTGAACATGTGAACTAGGGAGCTTCAGACTTCCAGGTGAAGGCTCAGGAGCTTGTGCTCCCACTCATCAAAACCGTGTAGCTCTAGCTGCTGGCAGCCTCAGTGAAAAGATGAGAACAACTTAGCCTCCAGGGAGACCAGTGGCTTGGTGGCAAGTTGATAATATATACATTGTTTTTTTCATCTTGGAACGAATATTGATTTCTTCTGACAGTAAGAGTCATTTATTTTTAAAATGGATTTGCATTTCACGGCCGCATGGACTCAACCAACACAACCTTCTGAGGGCCATTTACAGATATATTTGTTTGTTTGTTTTTTTACTTATCACTATTTTGGATCAAGGGAGCACACTGCAGCAACATGGCCATAGCATTCACAGCGGTGACTGTATTCCAGCCATTCAGATCACATTAACCTGGCAGAGTGATGCAATATCTGGTGGAGAGACAGTAGAGGCCAAAATTCAGATATGCGTCCTGTGAGAGTACGATGGTGCTTTTTCTGGACACACCAGAGACCTTCTTCAGCGACATCACCAGCTCTGGGGTACCCAGAAATAGAAGGCATCAGTGAGAAACTCAGAAGGAAGAGGGACCTACATTAGTGTTCCAAGTGACCCACACAAACATATTATTCCTGCAACTCTAAAACTGGGAGTTG
The DNA here is from genome assembly GCF_000317375.1 of Microtus ochrogaster. Classification (NCBI taxonomy): domain Eukaryota; kingdom Metazoa; phylum Chordata; class Mammalia; order Rodentia; family Cricetidae; genus Microtus; species Microtus ochrogaster. The sequence goes on along the minus strand of NC_022032.1, from coordinate 17,547,910 downwards.
AAAGATTCTTGTTCCCAAAGAAAGAACACTTCTGTGTGCACCTCACCAGTCCCATTGAACGTTCAGTGGTGGTAGCTATATGGTCACTGGCTTTCTTGTTGCAGGGGACCCATAGCAAAGGAAAAAGAATTCACATTTCGACAGAGTTTATGGGCCCTGATGGTCCTTGATCTCCTACTTTAGGAGCTACCACTGGGAAGAGACATCCCTCATGCAATCTATTTTTGGAACATCACTGACCTTTTTTTATTAGTAAATGGGTATATGCAGCTGCCACAGCCTGAGAACGTTGTAGTGCCTACAATTTCACACCGCTAGATGACCTACACATGCGCAGAGATGATAACTGAGGGAGGGGGCAATCTAGAGAAAAGAGTAGAAAGAAACACTGAAAATCACCCTCGAGACTAACTGTACCATGAGAGCAACAACTTTGCCCCAAGAATACCCAAAGGTTCTGCCTTAGGTAGTATAAAAGATGTGAATTTAGGGTCGTAAACTCTCTGAAGCACTAAAGATGTTAGTCTATGATGTGGAGTCACTCAGAAGAACCCCATTTCAGAGCCTGAACTGTGGCAATATGGTGACTAACACATTTGAGCAGAAATGAGAGGTCTGGTGACCCAGTGAGGACTCAGTCATACTATAAATGGATCTTGACTCACTTTGCCTTTTAGATAATATGCTTGTTGTGAGTCATGAAGTTACTTTTACTTGTCTTTGCAATAGCGGACAGTTAGACCTCAATAAATTCCATGACTACATCAAACACTATGCAGATTTTGTGATAGGACCTATGGGAATTATAGAGTGCTGAAAAGTAAGTCATGTCCCCTACATTGTTTTTTCTAGATGCTTACAAAAACTCATGAAATAGATTTTCTTAATTTATTTTTTTTAGTTTTTTTACATTCCATCTACAGTTCTCCCCCATCCCTCCTCCTGCCTCCCACTTCCCCTACAATCCACCTTCCATCCATCCTTTCCAATGGGTAAGAGTTTCCATGGGAAGTCCACAAAGTCTCACACATTTAAAGTCTATGTCTATGACTTGCTATTATTTACAAAACACTTGCTTTAAAAAAATATAACGCTGAACAAAATGTAAAAGAAAATCCACTAGATTTTATGTTATGAATCTAAGTCCTGTTTTTTACTGGAAAATATTTGAGTAGCAATGATACAGGGTTCAAAACTAATGCCTATCTTTCTACCTGAGGCTCCTTACTAAGGTTAAGTTCGTGATATTCAGCAAATGACCTGTAAAGAGGGGAATCTACCTCTAGGTGGAGACATGCCTTTGTCTGCTCCCTTAAGGTTTCATCAGTGGAACAGGTCAGAGACCTGACTAGGGGACATGTAGGAAGTAGGGTTTCCCTTCACGATAACTTACTTATTCTTTCAGAATTCCTACCTCTTAGTGAAATTCCTGGGAGCCTAAGTAACAAGAAGGTCAGTGGGGTCTGCCTGCCTTTCTGAGGTCTAGCTCACAAATGAGTAACTATGGTTCTTCGTTTTTTTTTTTTTTTCAGATGTTGTCCAGAGCCTAAGTGTTCCTTTAAACTCCCTAAGCAATGATTCAAGCTTCATAGCTTTTTCTCCCTAAAATACCCCTCCCACCATGTGGCCGCCTGAAGCCTGATGACTGACTTCCATGACGCCTTCTGGCAAGTAACATGGCTTCGTTTTTGTTTCGTTTCTTCTCCATTCCCTTCATCTCTTCCAGTCAGTTTTAAAATTTACAGCTTGCCTGTCTGAGGCTTTCTTTTTAAACACTAATACATTGTCTGGAAGTTTCTGTTTGTGTTCATTCTTAACTTTCTTAATTAGTGAACCTTAAAATTCCGAAGAGGGGACCCCAGTTGGTAATATCATTTGACGGCTCTGTTGAAATTTCCTGGGAGTTTTGGTAACACTTCTTTCTTGTCTTTTAATTCTTTGATTGGCAGAGAAAATGTACCAGTTCCTGCATTCTTAGACCACATCAAAACTTGACATACTTCTGACTGTCCTACCCCTTCCTCTGAGGGCTGGTGTGAAGGGCCTCTGAGTCAATAGACA
>NC_022032.1:17525468-17545749 GCF_000317375.1 Microtus ochrogaster | reverse complement strand
TTTTTTTACATTCCATCTACAGTTCTCCCCCATCCCTCCTCCTGCCTCCCACTTCCCCTACAATCCACCTTCCATCCATCCTTTCCAATGGGTAAGAGTTTCCATGGGAAGTCCACAAAGTCTCACACATTTAAAGTCTATGTCTATGACTTGCTATTATTTACAAAACACTTGCTTTAAAAAAATATAACGCTGAACAAAATGTAAAAGAAAATCCACTAGATTTTATGTTATGAATCTAAGTCCTGTTTTTTACTGGAAAATATTTGAGTAGCAATGATACAGGGTTCAAAACTAATGCCTATCTTTCTACCTGAGGCTCCTTACTAAGGTTAAGTTCGTGATATTCAGCAAATGACCTGTAAAGAGGGGAATCTACCTCTAGGTGGAGACATGCCTTTGTCTGCTCCCTTAAGGTTTCATCAGTGGAACAGGTCAGAGACCTGACTAGGGGACATGTAGGAAGTAGGGTTTCCCTTCACGATAACTTACTTATTCTTTCAGAATTCCTACCTCTTAGTGAAATTCCTGGGAGCCTAAGTAACAAGAAGGTCAGTGGGGTCTGCCTGCCTTTCTGAGGTCTAGCTCACAAATGAGTAACTATGGTTCTTCGTTTTTTTTTTTTTTTCAGATGTTGTCCAGAGCCTAAGTGTTCCTTTAAACTCCCTAAGCAATGATTCAAGCTTCATAGCTTTTTCTCCCTAAAATACCCCTCCCACCATGTGGCCGCCTGAAGCCTGATGACTGACTTCCATGACGCCTTCTGGCAAGTAACATGGCTTCGTTTTTGTTTCGTTTCTTCTCCATTCCCTTCATCTCTTCCAGTCAGTTTTAAAATTTACAGCTTGCCTGTCTGAGGCTTTCTTTTTAAACACTAATACATTGTCTGGAAGTTTCTGTTTGTGTTCATTCTTAACTTTCTTAATTAGTGAACCTTAAAATTCCGAAGAGGGGACCCCAGTTGGTAATATCATTTGACGGCTCTGTTGAAATTTCCTGGGAGTTTTGGTAACACTTCTTTCTTGTCTTTTAATTCTTTGATTGGCAGAGAAAATGTACCAGTTCCTGCATTCTTAGACCACATCAAAACTTGACATACTTCTGACTGTCCTACCCCTTCCTCTGAGGGCTGGTGTGAAGGGCCTCTGAGTCAATAGACATAAGGCGTTTTAGAAGCACTTGGCAGAGCTGAAGTACTCAAATCACTATTATTTTAATGGCTATTATATATCAGAAACAGTGAGAAGACTGCTCATGAATAGTGGAATATATATTTATTATTCCAATAGAGAACCAGTTCTTAACCTTCCTAATGCTGTGACCCTTTAATACAGTTCCTCATGTTGCAGTGACCCTCAAGCATAAAACTAGTTTGATGCTACTTCATAACTGTAATTTTGCTACTGTTATGAATGGCAATGTAAATATCCAATATGCAGGATGTCTGATATGTAAATCCTGTGAAGGGCTTGTTTGACACACCCAAGAGGTTGCGACCCACAGGTTGAAAACTGCTGCAATTGAGCCACACAACTGTCCTGTGATGGAGCATTTGTCATCATGTGTAGGAGGAAAGTCAGGGTCTGAGAAAGCAGTCAATGTCGCAGCATCATAGAGGTCAAAGAATGTGCTAGGAGAGTGGTGTTGTGGTAGAGAGGCCAGTTCTGCTGATACCCTTCCTCCAAGCAGTGTTAGGGAATAGGTAGGTATGTAAGTCGGACCCAAATGAAACGTTGAGTCTACAGGAGAAAACTTACCTTCTCCATTCAGCTCTTGTGAATTTCGGTTTCATTTATTTCTCACTCAAGAACTTATGAAGTCAGCATCGTAGCTGTTAATTCTGCTAGGATGTTAATTGTACCTTAGTGAAATGATGGCATTCACAACATTGAGGAACAACTCCCCAACATTGCTGATGAGAGTCTTCTTAGTCTGTCTCTCCTTGGGTTTATTCCTAACCTGTCACTCTAATCATGTCTTCTGGGTCTCTTCTCCAGAAGTCAAGAGATAAGACCTGAATTTAGACAGTTTTGCACTTGATGCAACTGGAACAGAGGGTTTTTTTTTTATTCAGAAATCCATTCTTAGAACATTTGTCCAAGCACAGTTTTACTCTTCCAGAAGCCAGGTGAAACATCTTTAAGTTTGTTGATGAAATTCCTCTTTCAGTCACCTCATGTCTCATCTGTGGCTCTTTGAAGAAAAAAAAAAATAACAATAAGCGTGTGTGTGTGTGTTCCAAGAAGTTTTCACTTTTAATGATTTAAAAGCAAGATTTGCAGCAAATCCCCACAAGACCTAGGGTGTATGTGTATAGGTTTCACAACTGAAAACAAAGTTACTACTCAGCCCTTCAGTCTCTCTTAAAGTCTCAATCGTTTGAAATTTATCTCCTTGATTAAATGCCATTTTTAAAGTTTGATTTTATTTTTTAATACACAAGTGTTTTGCTTGCAATATGGGTGTGCATCATGTGTGTCTCTGGTGATCACAGACATCAGAAGAGATTCTCCAATTCCCTGGAATTATAGATGGTTTTAAGCTACCACGTGGGCACTGGGAACTGAACCTAGTTCTCTGTGAGGGCACAAAGTCAGAAATATTTCCTCTACAAGGGGCTTTAAGTTTTTCTGTAATCTCTCTAATATCTGTTGCTGGCCACCTTGTATTTATTTAATATTTTGTAGCCATTGCAGCATATTGAAGACGATTTGTTCTTTTCCAACAAATATTAACAGTGAAGACCCACATTTCTAATAATTTTTCAGCTTTTACTTTAAATTAGCATATTAAAGTGCTAGAAACCATGATATTTCAAAGTGTGCTTTAGTGATTCTCATTTCATTCTAAATACAAAATTGGAAATCTCTAACAAATGTTTGATAGTGTGTCTTTCTTTTATGTAGCTTCTAAATTATTCTGTTCCAGTGTAAATTTCATCATTTTTTTTCCTACTAGAGGCAGCAGTTTCCTTAATTGGGGTGTCTAGTACTCCTTCTTTAATGAAGAAGGATCAAAGCATATTAGTGATTCTTTATAAAATAATAAATGCAAACCACATACAGATAAAAATATGTATGTTTATAGGAAAACAAAATAATAGTTATATCACCTAGTGGAAAATACAATAATCTTATATAGGTCCATAAACTGAGCTCAGTTATCTAATTTTAAAAATTCATTGTAATAAATGCATGAGATATCAAATATGCACATATTAAAAGATAGTGTATGAGGTTTTGATACACATGCATACTGTTTATGTTTAAAACAGGTTGATCATGTCTGTCCCTTCCAATTTTATCACTTCTTCATTGTAAGCATTTTCAAAATCCTTTCTAATTTTTTTAAAACATACTATTTCAAGCATAAAATTAAATTATCTAATTATTGTCTGGCAGTTCTTTTTACTCGTTAGTAGATACCCAATAAAAATTAATACAAATATCCTTGGTAGCCTGATTTTCACTTGTAAACCAAAAGAGATTAGGCAAATATTCATTTGACTCAATTTTCTAAAAAAAAAATGAAGTAACTGCATCCATCTATGGAATATTATTTATCAATAAAAAGGAGAAAAGCACTAGTAAATGCTAGAGCATCAATAAATCTTGAGATATTATTTTATTTATATCATGTCCAAAATAGGAAAACTTAATAGAAAGAAACGAACTAAATAACTACAAAGGAAGCAAGGAAATAGACTTTAAGGACTGACATATAAGGGTTTTCACTGGGAGTAAAAAAACGTGTTCCAAAATCATTAATGATGGTAGAACAACTCTGTATATACAAAAAGTAGCTGAAACACGCTCCTTATGTTTGCTAGTTGTATGATTTGTGAGCTCTGTCTGAACACAGCTATTTGACAATGAATGGGTCAGTCATTCATTTTTAAATAGCTCCTCATCACTGATGAGAATTAGAATGAGTTGGAGTTTTAAGGATTTTAGCACTTATAGCTAGGAGTAGCATTGCTGTGCTCTACTTCTGCAATGTTGCTGACTTCCTGCATCCAGACCCAAACATCTTCTCTTTATCTTTAAAAACAAACTCTTGCAAAGCAGGTGTTTTAAACTTGGTTCCATTTGGTGCAAGCATGTTTGCATCAAGTAATTTCTCTTAACAGGTCCTCAGTCACCTACCTTAAATTAAGACCTGCTAGTAACAAAAAAGGCTAAAGTGGTGTTGTATAGTATTCTATAAATGTAGCAAGAAACTGCAGATATGGGCCCAGCTATCAAAGCATCAGCTCAGTTGTACCCTCCAGCATACTGAAACCGAATTTTCCAATTCTCAAAACTTTTGGATTGTCTGATTTCTACAACATAAACTAAATTTTCAGGGCCAAGGAGGTGGTTCAAAAGGAAAAGACCTGTGTCTGCAAGCTTGACAACCTGAACGTATTTCCTGGGACCCTCACGGTAAGAGGGAGGGAATTGACATTGGCAAGTCATCCCTGACTGCTACGTATGTTGTGCACAGATGTTTATGCGAGCTCATGTGCACACACATACAGAGATAAATAAATATATGCATTAAAATGCATGTTGGATGAGTGATGCCCAATATACAATTACTCTGAACAGGTGACCATGTTTTGATAGTTTTCAAATATTGTGCTTACATAGAAGATTTTAAAATGGATATAGACCAGCTGGACAGTGGTGGCGCACGCCTTTAATCCCAGAACTTTTTAAAAAATTATTTATTGTGCATTGGTGTTTTACCTGTGTAAGGGTGTTGGGTCCCTTGGAACTGTAGTTACAGGTAGTTGTGAGATGCCATGTGGGTGCTGGGAATTGAACCCGGGTCCTCTGGGAGAACAGTCAGTGCTCTTATTCTCTGAGACATCTCTCCACCCCTCAGTCATATTCATTCTTTAATTCATTTCTTTTATAGATTGCCTTTCAACTCTCAAAATTCCTTTTGAAATAATGTTAAACATAAATAATATTCTGTTTTGAAAATAAGTAAAAGTAACAAAAAAGAGTTTTGACAAAGGCATATAAAACCAATTATTAAATAAGAGCCTGTGAAGTTCCCACCTTGGGCCTGTATGTTCACATCTATAAAAAATAACCCCATTAATTGCTAAAAGTGGTGATTACTGTCTGTTGATGTATTTTAAAAATACTTCTTACTAAAAAATACTTATTACAACAAAAGGTTTTCTGATAGTACTATAGGTTTTTTTTAAATTTATTTATTTATTAAGGATTTCTGCCTCCTCCCTGCCACCGCCTCCCATTTTCCTCCCCCTCCCCTGATTAAGTCCCTCTCCCTCATCAGCTTGAAGAGCAATCAGGGTTCCCTGACTTGTGGGAAGTCCAAGGACCGCCCACCTCCATCCAGGTTTAGTAAGTTGAGCATCCAAACTGCCTAGGCTCCCCCAAAGCCAGTATGTGCAGTAGGATCAAAAACCCATTGCCATTGTTCTTGAGTTCTCAGTAGTCCTCATTGTTTGCTATGTAAGTCCGGTTTTATCCCATGCTTTTTCAGACCCAGGACAGCTGGCCTTGGTGAGTTCCCGATAGAACATCCCCATTGTCTCAGTGTATGGGTGTACCCCTCGCGGTCCTGAGTTCCTTGCTCGTGCTCCCCCTCCTTCTGCTCCTGATTTGGACCTTGAGATTTCTGTCCGGTGCTCCAATGTGGGTCTCTGTCTCTGTCTCCTTTCATCGCCTGATGAAGGTTAATATTCAGGAGGATGCCTATATGTTTGTCTTTGGATTCACCTTCTAATTTAGCTTCTCTAGGATCGTGAATTATAAGCTCACTGTCCTTTATTTATGGCTAGAAACCAAATATGAGTGAGTACATCCCATGTTCCTCTTTTTGGGTCTGGCTTACCTCACTCAGGATAGTGTTTTCTATTTCCATCCATTTGTACGCAAACTTCAAGAATTCCTATAGTTTTTGAGAGTGTAAAGTTCTAGTTTTGACCGAATGTTGTGAGTTGTGAGGCTCTGACATCATGTGATAGAATCCTTAGGTTTGGTTTCCTTTGAATTATGTTATAGGTTTTGATCTAACCACTTGAACCCCATTCTTTCGGATATATTATTGAATGTTTTTGGCAGCTCAGATTTGGCATTAATAAAAATAGATCTCATTTCCCTTTCTCCCAAACTCTCAGTCTCTGTATGCAATTGTCTATCAGTAGTTGAGGATGCTTCCCCATAACCGTGGAAATGTGCCAGGTGGTGGCTGGTACATGATTCTGACTTTAATCTATACTTAATCTACAGTCTGGCTTACCCACACCTTCAAAATCTTTATCAAAATATCGGAAATTTCAGAATCTTCAGTTCCTTTAACTTTGAAATGAGTGCATACACCTACTCAACAGGGTTAAATGGAATCGTATTTTAAAAATACTTAGCACATGGCTGACACTGTTAATCTGTGATGGGTGTTTTCGAGAAACACCAGTGATTATTATGCATGTTGCAATCCTTTCCTGTTTCATGTTTTCTTGTTAGTTTTGCTTTGAGGAACATGTATTTCATCCAATTCTGTCCTGTTTCTTCCATTGAGCAACCAGAACTCTATTTAAAGCACATATTTGGCTATATCAAGCTTCTATTTTAATTTCTGTCACTGGTTCTAAAAGACACCTTTACAAAATGCAGAGTCTTTTGATTCGCACCAAGGTCTCTTTGCGAATTGAGAACACTCTATTTGTCTAAACGTACACCGAATACTTTCAACAGTTTCAGTTCCTACCACAGTCTCTTATACTCTGAGCCCCCCAGTGAGCCATGCATACCTCACCTCCACACTTGCCACCTGGATGCCTGAGGCATGATATATTGTTCTGAATTCTCAAGCTACTGTCTACTCGGATTCGAGTAAAGTTTTCTTCATAAATTAGACTCCCGGTATTGTTCTTCCCAAGCACTATGCATGTACAGTTGTGGTAGGACTGATTGCCTTTTGGTATGAATGTAATTAGCTTGCTTATTTCTTTCTAGTAATTAAATCATGTCAAACGCACTCTTTCCTTCCATATTGTGTGACAGTACACCCGATAGATAGCAAATGAATACACTGTGTTCAATAGACAGGCATGTTCAAAGGAGATCTAGGCTCTGGAGATAATGCACTTCTCTTTGTCAGCTCACTCCAGCACTTCTCCTCATTGTAGCTCACTGATGTGCACCATATCCATAGTGTAAGAAAGGCTGGTGTGCTGGAAATAATGCAGTCTGTTAGACGTCTTTTCCTGGGGGGAAAAGAATAACCTCTATTCGCCATAGGTGGAATATTCAGAACCAATATGAAGAAATGATTCCATTCAGCCACAGACTGTTCAACTAGCAAGTTTGTTGAAGTATTGTGGAAAAAAGACGAGGGGCATTTAGCAGGCAACCATATCACCACAAAGGCCAACCCAGCAGGGATGAGCACTGCAAATACTGCATCCCACTAAATAATCTCTTATGGGAGCTTCATGGGTCTTGAAGCTTTCTGGATTCCTTTAGTCATGTGAGTTTCATCAGCTTACTGGGGCTTACGATGCTTATTCCTCCCCCTAAGAGGGAAATTTTCTATTCAGAGCAAATAGCTACACAGCCCAGTCCATCTCATCAGAAGCCCAAATAACCACTATGATCTAGGCCCAACTCACCTTTTCTTTTTGGAAACAAAGAGGAAAGCTGTCTTAGGAAAGGTTGTCAGTACTCTGATACTTAGCAAGACAGAACCCACTGAACACAACTTGGTACCATATGCAGGCTGCTTCTCCATGAAAGATTTACTATTATGTTTTACATATAAAACTAATAAAATTTATAGTGCGTCACAAGGTAGAATTTCATGGCCATGACCCCAGATATCAGGAATAGCCATGACATTGGATATCAGGAGCCCTCAGCAAATCCATTTTACAGGATTATTTCCTAGTTATAAACTTGGCTTATATTGTTTGTATCTAGGTTTTTTTATTTCTTTTCTTGTATCAATGTGGGTCATAGGAATCTGGAGTGAATCAGTAGATTGCCTACCCCCACCCGTTCTCCAGCTACATCAATACACTTTTGGAAGGAGAGTAGACAATTTAGTTAAGCTCCACATTTCCTGGCCTTCTTTTGGATCAATAGTTCATGATTTGCTATATTTGCCAATATGTAAAACCTTCAGAAGAGTTTCCATGATGAAATAAGAAAGGTTTATTTGCAGTGTGCTACACGATTTGAAATTCTAAAGGATTTTTTTCCTTGTTTATTTTATAGAATGAGCTTTTGACTCCCTACTCTGCATGCCAGCTTCAAGGCAATGTAATTCTCCATGATTCTCATTGAGACCACAGCTCGGACTGATCAACCAAGTGTCCACTCAGTTTCTGTAAAACACTTAGTCTGTTTATCAGATCCCCTGTCATCTATAACCACTGTTTGCTGTCAACTGGGAAGGGCCATCCTCTAGGGAGATCAAGGATCATTAGATATAATTAAGTCCCCCTACTTTTTTTTTCTCATAGGAGATAGATTTTAAATGACTCTGAATCACACTACGGTTTGTGATTGCATTCTATTAAATGTGATGAAGCATCTTCAGAGAAAAAAGCCATTGTTTTGAGTTGAGATTAAAAGCAAAAATTCCCATGAGATCTGATAATTATCTCCTGGAGTAGAGATTATATGCCCACAGCAAGAGGATCTGTTTCACAGGTACTGGACTCATAATGATAGCTTACAGTAGGAACTAAGATGGAGAGAGAGAGCCAAATACTTACAGGAGAACAGAGATATCATTTCAGGGCTGTAAAGGGAAACAGTCACAAGAAGACAGAACCAGATCAGACAAACCATTGTACTTTGTAAAATAACCCTCATTATCTTTCACGCCTCGTGCTGACATAATTAAGCTAAATGTAATTCATTGTTAACAGCGTTTGGTATTGGTGCCTTTGATTTCCATTCACAGTCTTGAAGCCAGCGGATGCTTTCACAAGACTTTCTTCCCCAGATGGAGAAATAATTAATAAGAAGAAACACATAGGAAAGGAGAGTGGGGAAAAAATAGAGTACAAAAAAGGAGCTGGCTTCATCAGAGTCCTGCCGTGAGGTGTGCTCGCTTGGATCTCCCTCAGAGAGTATGAAATCAGGAATAGTTTTCAGCATGAGGCAACTTTTGGACACTGTAATAAAGCACCTTCACCTTTAAAACAGGAAAGGGTTGCTTGGCTCCCATTTTAGAGGTTTCAGTGCCTGGTTTAAATGCCTCATTGCTTTTGAGTCTGTTCACCATGGCGTGGAGCACGCGGTGGGAGAAATCGCTCATATTATAGTAGGCAGGAAGTAAAAGAGACCAAGGTAGGAGCAGAGACTCAATATCCCTTGCAAGGCCATGCCCTCAGTGATCTACCTTAGTCACACTAGGGCCTGTCTCTGAAACATTCCATCATTTCAGCTAGTGCCTCTGGCTAGTTATCATGGGGAATGATAGAAATTCCCCGTAATAGATGACCAAATGGAAGGTCTTCATCATTTGGCTTATGCTTCCAAAAATCTCTTATTTACTTATATTTATGAGTAAAAAAAAAATCTTCTCTAGACTCACACAAGTAGACTGTGAACTGAGTAACACCTCTGTGATAATATAGGAAATAAGATGAACATAACAGAGAATTAGGGAAATAGTCTCATAAAATTTTCCAGGCCTAAATATCAGTTTGATTTTGACGTGGCCCTAAATGAGTAGAGTATTTAGTTTCGCCTTCTGAGTTTTTCTGTTGGAGAATAATGTGTCAGAGATGTGCATGGCAATGTTGTTACAGTCAAACTTCCTTTTCTTTTCTTAGTAAGTTATGCCAAGATTATGCTTACATGATATACAAGATAGTTCACACCACGACCATCCCTCCCTCCCTCCCTCCCTCCCTCTCTCTCTCTCTCTCTCTCTCTCTCTCTCTCTCTCTCTCTCTGTGTGTGCATGGGTATGTGTGTGTGAGTGTGTTTTTCTGGCCTTTTTAAGAGAAAGGTATTTTCAGAAGACACATGTGTGCACATGCATGTGTGTGTGTGTGTGTGTGCGCGCGCGCGTGGGTGTGTGCGGGTTTGGCCTTTCTAAGAGAAAAGTATTTCCAGATGGCTCTTGTGACATAGTGACTTCTTCCAAACGAAACCTTCCTCATAGATGGAGGTTTCTTCACAAAACAACATTAGCAAGGCTTACAATATAAACAACCCACAAGTTGCAAGCTCTTGAAACTTATAGGATTCACTAAGCCCTTCCCCAATGTTATATAAATAGTAACACTGGAGGGTGACTAGGGACTCTACACTGACCCACGCTGCCTGTAAGCAATTCAGGGAGCTCCATGTTTCATCACACAGGCTGGTGTGGGGATTTTGGTGACAGAGTTTCCTTTGATTCACTAGTGTATTGTAAGTAACCCCTCACCCATATCCCTGTTGTGGACTATTATTTTAACTGGGCAAAGATGTATTACATTTGTTTATGCTGCAGAATATGCCTTTAACTATGTAAAAGTGTGTTGTTTTGTTTATGCTGCTTTGCTTAACGACATAAAGATGTGTGTTTAACTGTGCAAAGATGTGTTGCATTTGTTTCACTTTGCCTGCCTAAGGCACCTGATTGGTTTAACAAGAGCTGAGTGGTCAATAGCCAGGCAGAGAAAGGATAGGGAGGGCTGGCAATGAGAGAGAATAAATAGGAGAAGAAAGAAAGAGAGAAGAAAAAACAGAAGGAAGAAGAAGAGAGCAAGGGAGATGCCTGGGCCAGAAGCCAGGCAGATGCAAGCCACCCAAACATGAGAACCCCTGAAAGTAAGACGAACAAACTAAAGTAAAAAGCCTAGAGGCAAAAGGTTGATAAAGAGAAACAGGTTAATTTAAGTTAAAAGAGCTAGCCAGTAATGAGCCTAACCTTGGCCTAACATTCAAAACTAGTATCTGTGGCATGTTTGGGAGGTAGATGGTGGCTCAAAAAGAAAAAGCCCGTATATACAGACTCCTGGATATAAACCCAAGACATTCAGTGGTTCACCAAGTGTGGCTTGCATAGACTCATTTCTTTCATTACTCTTTGGCGCCCTTTCTAGGTGACTAGATGTTTGTCCATGCACCCTTAGGAGAAGTCACACAACTGTTCTCAGTACTGTGCTTTAGAACACGAACATAAAGTGGAGTACTAATGCATACAAGTTATATTATCATGTTAATTACACATAGGTATCCAAATATGTATGTTATCAGTATCACATTTGTCCCCAGACAACTACAAATCACATCATCCCTGATCGCAGCAAGGGCACTGAACCTTTAAGCAGTTAATAGTCCCTTGACTGCTCTTCGGACTGAGAGGGAGGGGGACGGGAGTGGGGGGAGGGGGAGGGAAATGGGAGGAGGGGAGGAGGCGGAAATTTTTAATAATAATAATAATAATAATAATAGTAATAATAATAAAAAGAGTCCCTTTCCATTGTGGTGAGAAAATGGCAGGACAAGTTTAAGTCTGGGTAGTTAAGAGCCCAGTTGGTGTGACCGTCGTCTCGACCTGTCTTGCTGCCTTCAGCATGTCCACTAACTCTTGATGTCTGAATATCCTATTTATGAAACTCTGCTGGTGTTTTACAAAGTGCACGAGTAGCAGGAAATAAATAACATCATTGTCACTCCAACACACGACTTTTCATCATGACCCACCGGCAGCATTAAAGAAGATGGGTTTTACCAGGAACGGTCTGAATGGGGCACGGACAAGCTCGGTTACAACTTCAAACATCTGTTTTCATAAGTGTCTCCTCTGTACATCACTCAAATTTAGAGAGCGGCCCAGATCGTCTCAAGAACAGTCACAGTGTCCCCTGAGGCTCTCTGAGCTGTACTCCTACAAGGACAGCGAAGTTGGAAGTTGCTTTTGAAGCTTGTTCACACGTGTCTGATGCTGCATTTAGGTTTGGAGTGTTAGGCATCTCAGCCCAAGGCTCCGGAAGATCTTCTGGTGATGCAGCCCTTGCGAATCATGGAGGAAACAAGGCAGTCTTTGTTGTTTGTCTGAGGGAGAACCCAGGCAGGTTGGCCGCTAGTTTGCTGCCTCAAAGAAGAACGTATTGGGTGATCTCATGTTTGGAACACAAAGATAAGAGTTAAGAATTTTAAAACTTCCTCAGCACTTGCTCCCACTGGCAAGTTGCTTCATATTCTGTCTGCAATGCCAGCCAAGACATTTCATGAAATTCTACCGTGGAAAATGGGTACCAGACATGAGCTCATTCAGTCTTTGTCCCATTACCTGGGGATACTGGAAAGAAATGCTTTCCAAATTAGTTATCTTAGTTATGGATATTTAATATTTTCAAAAGAAAAATCCAATCTAAAATTTATCTTGTTTTTTTTATTTCAAAGCAGTCATCAGAAAACCTTTTGTGATGCTATGCACATTGGCACATCTTGTGATTCCATCATTTAGGGTCTGATGGGAGGAGGAACAACATCAAGGCAAGCTTTGGCTATATCATGTGTTTGAAGTTATCCTGGGACACATGAGACACTGTCTCAAAAAGATAAAAATTAAAAAGAAAAAGAAGCATTTTTGTAAAAAAAAAAAAATAAACACTTTATTTTTGCCAAATTCCAAATCCATGTCTATTCATTCCTAACTATTGGAAGTTAAATATTTAATATGAGAGTGTCTTTTGTTATTTATAATCAAGAGCAAGTGGAAAGATAATTTGGGAAATTGTTTGACAAGGTGCACCTTTGAAGAGGGAGGAAATCTTGCAGGATTGTTCTTTTCTTGTCATGCGGTTTACCTATCACTCTGCTCAGGGGAGCTGTTGATCTTAAGAGGAAGTGCTGGGCACAGAAGACTTGTGAAAACAATGTTCATTGGCGAAATGAATTGGATTCAAAAGGAATGGGATATGAAGTTAGGAATTTCTGTCTGTCTGCTCAAGTGCGTACAACAAAGGCAGGTGGTAGTGGTATATGCCTTCATTCCAACATTCCAGAGGCAGAGGCAGGTGGATCCCTGAGTTCAAGACCAGCCTGGTCTACATTGTGAGATCCAGGATAGCCAGGACTACACAGAGAAAACTTGTCTTGAAAATAGAAAACTAACAAAACAAACAAGCAAACAAAAACAAAACAAAATAAAAAAAGAACACAAGCACATTGCTGGATCGTGTTTTTTAAGCTACCAAGTCTATTTCCAGCATTCAATTTCTTATCATCCTTTGTTTTTAACTCTATCATTCAGAATATATTATTTTCCATTGACTTGACTTCCTTTCCTTTGGGTACACCTTATCTCCACAACTTATCAAGTAATATCTTACGGTAGACTCGGGTATCAAGAGACAGAAAAAAATATTGTGGATTTTAAGATCCAGGTACTTTCACCAGCAATGCCTAGTCAGCCTTGGCCTCACTTCCCTCCTGAATCAAACAGGTCAATAATTTCTATCCTCTCAGGTCTGTCTGAGAGGGGGAGACAGCACAAGAGAAGTTGTTAGCGCAGTTCATGGCCCACAACAGATTCAGAATGTATCTGTTGCTGTTTTAATAGACAATGTAAAGAAAACAGCAAAGCTAAGCCACCTCTCCACTCCTTGCAGAGCAGTTGAAACTGATGGTGCCTGCCTCTGTGGTCTCCTCTTTCTCTGAAACTACAGACTTTCCCAAACTGATGTCATGCATCTTCAAGAAGAGGTATTTTACTTTTCATGCCTTGCATTCTCTATCTTGACTCATTATTCTTAATAAACTAAGTTTCTAAGAGAGTTTGAAAGACAGGAACCTTGTAGATGCCTTGACAGTGCCTCTTTGCTGCTGAAATATTAAAAGAGTTAATACTGGATGCTATTCTTCCTGGGATTTGCTCACATTAGAACATTGATGATGGTACAAAGATTCTTTTATTTCCTTCTTTTGTGTACAAACATTCTTAAAGACATATATTTAGTAGTATAGTTTCTTATGAAATTCATAAGTTAGCATGGGTTTTGAAAATGTAAAACAGGACTCCTCTATCCTAAGGGAAAACAATCTTATGCAATTAAAATTGACTCTCTTACTAAGAAAAAAATTTTATATTTTACAGTTATTGAATTGTATCCCCATTCACTTCATTATCATGCATGAACCTCTTGTCAAATTTGTTTTAGAGAAAAAAAGGGAAAAGCTACTTTGTATGATTCTTACTTTCCACACACTAGAGTGAGTTATGCCTGGTGGGGAAACAAACAAACAGAGAAATCTATGTGCTAGCTGTTGCTCAGGCATATGAATTTTAATCAGAAAAATAGACTTCCCTCTTTTGAAAATGAACATTGCTATTCCTTGCCTTGTGATCTGCAAGCTGGAGACAAGACCATCCTTGGCGGTTTAGGCTATAGGATTAATTCCAAGTTGTGCATCCCACTTTCTCCCAGGAATGTTCTCTGTAGGTAAAAATAGGATAAATAAAATGAGCATTAAAAATTGTCCTGAAGGGAAAAAATATTACTGGAGAGTGGCCTTAAATGTAAACACAAAGAGATGAAGTTTGGACAGTGCACAGTGATAAAAAGCAAAGAATCATGCAAAGTTCTGACACCTACTATTTACCTACTGAGTGACTTACACCCCTTGAAGTTTTCCTAAAACAGACAGTCCAGGCAAATCAACCTGCTCCATAATATCCTTGTAAAGATCACACCTAGTTCTTAAAACTCACTTTCAGCTAAAAACGGCCCAACTAGGCAACATTTGGACACCACTCAGAAACTAGCCTACTATGAAAGGGTACGTTTCCACAGTTTTGCTTGGCCTATGCAAAGCATGTACGAAGTGGAAACCATTATCAATGCATGAAGGACCTTTTGGTTCAATTACCCAACATTTTCTCTTCCATGTCTTCATTGTCTTTCCCTTTTTCCCCATACAGTAGTGTAGTAATAGGAGCGGCAGGGCTGCATCTCCAGCACCCTGGCCGCCTCCGGCTAGCTTTACCCGAAATAATTACACGGACACTGTATTCTTTTAATCACTGCTTGACTCTTTAGCTCTAGCCCTTTTCTCGGCTAACTCTCGCACCTGGACTAACCCATTTCCAATCATATGTGTCGCACCCCAAGGTGCGCTTACCGGGAAGATTCTAGCCTACGTCCATCCTGGGTCGGAGCTTCATCGCGTGTGCCTCAGAGAGCAGAGCTCTCGCCTCTGCCCGCAGGAGTGGAGCATCATGTCTCTCTGACCCCGAGAGGAGAGCTGTCGAGTCTCTGACCTCACTTCCTCTTCCGCCCAGCATTCTGCTCCTCCCACTTACGTTCTAACCTATCAGGTCAAGCAGCTTCTTTATTAAATCAACCAATGACCTTCCTCCATCACAGTAGTACTCTAAAACTCCCTATGTTCATGTAGTAAAATTTAGAGCCCAGTTTCTTTCTCTGTGGCCCTGGAAGTATATGTTGTAAGACAAACTTAATCTGAGTTATAGCAAGCCACCTTCTTATCCGGGGTTCCATTTATGATTAGTGATCAATTATTGTATTTTTCATATAAGTTCAATTTTAGTGCTTCTAGCATACTTCTCCTTAGTTTCTAGATAAGAAGAAAACCATTTTTGGCAGTGTTTTTGTTCTATGATTATATATGTCACTATGTTTACATATGTCTAATGATGTCAGAACATCATCCCATTCCAAAGATAAACGTGATAATGGCAGAGAGCTTGATAGGAGGTAAAAAGAGGATATAAGCGTTATACATATTTCTAGTAATCATGTAAATTAGAAAAAGAAGTTTGGAATACAATTAGGCGATGTGCAGTAGAAGCTTTCACATATAAGTGTCAATTTGTTCATCAAACCCAAAGCAAATGTCCAGGAAATCAGGCAAAACATCAGTATGAAGACTGATATAAAAAAAAAAAAAGACTTCTACTTATGACAAAACCAGCTTTGCTCAGCAACAGAGGGTTATTTAATGCTTTCATATTTATAATAGAACAAGAACTGATGATTGAAAATTCCATTGTGTAAAGCTCTCTGTACGTTGCAGGAATACTTGGGGGAAGAGTGTCTTAAACCCTGGCTTAATATAACCTTCTGTAAATACAGAAACAACATCTGTGATTGAAAAAAAAAATAAAAAGGTAGACTTTTCCGAGTCCTAATGGTTCTTGAAGAACAAACGGTTACAAACACTGTTTTCTTTATTTTTTTCTCTCCAGTTGATATTTTGAACTGTGATAGAAGGCCTGATGTTGGGTAATATGCAAAGAAAAGATGATGCAAATAGTTGGAAACCACTAATAGTATAAGGCTGCTGTCCTAGTGTCTCTGGATGGGTCATGACCTTGAAGTGATGTGGAAAGGAAACTGACTGCAGGCAGAAGGGGCCAGCCATGTGTACTCATTTTAACCATTACTTGCTTTGGAGAGAAATAACTTGGTTATCCAAAAGTGACAGTAATCCCTTATGTTGATGACTTCCCAGTGATGCAATTGTCTTTTAAAAACCACACTCTAACTGGGCAGGGCCGTGATGCACACCTTTAATCTCAGCACTTGGGGGGCAGAGGCAGGTAGATCTCTGTGAATTCAAGGCCAGCAGGGTCCCCCAGAGTAAGTTCCAGGACAGGTCCCCCCCAAAAATCCCAGATTACCTGATTGCTATTATGCTGGGGACATCGTTTTCAGCACATGAACCTCAGGAGTCACGCTATATCTAAGCCACAGTATTTACATCTCTGAGTTTTCATAAATATTAACATATTCATTTATAAGATTTTCACAGCTTTTTCTAATAGATTTTTGGTGGTGTTGTTTGAGACAAGGACATATTCTAGCTAACCTGAAACTCTCTGTGTAAACCTAGCTAGTTTCAAGTTTGTAACAAACTTCCCACATTGACCAGTAGATACTCCACGGCTGTTTTTTTTTAATATTTATTTATTTATTATGTATACAATATTCTTTCTGTGTTTATGCCTACAGGTCAGAAGAGGGCACCAGACTGCATTACAGACGGTTGTGAGCCGCCATGTGGTTGCTGGGAATTGAACTCAGGTCCTTTGGAAGAGCAGGCAATGCTCTTAACCTCTGAGCCATCTCTCCAGGCCCCGACCAGTAGATACTCATGTGTGACAATGTCTCATTATATAAACTAGGAAGTCTCAAACTCTCTAGTTAATCAACATACCCACGTAAAAACCCATTTCCTTCAAAGTATGATTGTTCTTATATACAGGGACAAGACAATTCATAATTTGATAATAGAAAGGCCTTACTGCACCAATGATAGAAATATCATACATTAAAGTTACTGCTTATTTTCAGAAAAGGAAAAAAAAAACAGTGTCTGTATTTCACAAGGATTAATTCAAGTCAGGCAAATCAGAAGGGAGAGAGGCTGACTCACTTTGAGCAAACAATGTAATAGCAATGAGAATTGTTCCTTGGGTTATACATTGTTCTATCTTCTGTATTAAAAACTCAATGCAACAAGAAGGTGGTGGTGCACGCCTTTAATTCCATCACTGGAGAGGCATAGGAAGGCAGATCTCTATGAGTTTGAGACCTGCCTGGTCTACAAGAGCTAGATCTAGGACAAGCTCCAAAGGTACAGAGAAACCCTGTCTCAAAAAACAAAACAAACAAACAAAACAAAAACCTCAGTGCAGTGTGAATAGGCAAGAATAGAGGTCGGCTGTAGGTATCTCTCATAGAA
The DNA here is from genome assembly GCF_000317375.1 of Microtus ochrogaster. Taxonomy (NCBI): domain Eukaryota; kingdom Metazoa; phylum Chordata; class Mammalia; order Rodentia; family Cricetidae; genus Microtus; species Microtus ochrogaster. The sequence continues at coordinate 17,528,065 of NC_022032.1, read as the reverse complement.
CCAGAAAGAACTAAACTAATGCAATGTTGCCATCAAGCAGAGAGCATAGCTGCAATTATCTTTAACGGTTCACCTTTCTCTTATAGCACATAAGCGTTGCAAACGTATCTCACAGCCAACTTCCTTCATGGATGAAAACAGGCTTTTATCCTCCTCCTCCTCCTCCTCCTCCTCCTCCTCCTCCTCCTCCTCCTCCTCCTCCTCCTCCTCCTCCTCCTCCTCCTCCTCCTCTTCTTCTTCTTCTTCTTCTTCTTCTTCTTCTTCTTCTGTAATTTCAACTAATATCCCTGAAAGTCTGCAGAATCCATTTCATCCCACAGCACATAGAGGGAGGGACACTGAACAGGTGCACAGTTCTCTCTCCTTGGTTCAAGAGTAGATGGTACAGGAGAATGGACACCTATGTTTTCTTGTCGAGGCCCTGTGGACCCCTACAAACAAAACTGGTAAGACAGAACAGCACTGATACATACCTCTATCCACAGGGACAAGATCTATCCTCATAAAACAACTACCTTTGCTGCTAACCTTTGGGTAGTCCACTCTCTCAAGCGTTCCCCTCATCCACTGACTTAATCTTCAAAAGTGTTTCACACCTGGAAATATGACAGGTACTTTGCTCATTTGAAGATGAAGATAAATACCCCAAAACTGCTTTTTATACAAACTTACAGACACATATGCAAACAGATTATAAATCAATATAAAAAACAGAATAACAAAGCAGAAAAGTGATCAGATAACTGTACCAGGTAGACTGACATTGCCGTACTCCTGTTGGGTTTGTTTGTTTGTTTTTTTTTTTTTCGGTTGTTGTTATTTGTGTGAATTGGATAAGTTATTCTACTTCGTGAGCTTTGGTTTCGTTGTCCTTAATATGTAGATAAAATTCTTGAGATAGAAAGTTCAAGTGGAGATTATACTGAATGAAGGAATAATAGTAGAACAGCATAATAAGCAAGGCAGTCCTGGGTTTGTTACAGAGCTGTTGCGTGTATAACATATAAAATATGTCCTCTGCTCACGACTGGCCTGATAGGCACATGATGTACAGAAACAGGCTTTCTCTTGTATTTCTGCCACAGAATGACCATGTTTGGAAAAGACCAAAAATCATATTTTTATTTTTTTTCCACCACTTATGCCAACTGAGTTTTGTTTCAACTCTTCACTGGCTGCCATTGTGAAAGAAAGAGGTTCCCAGTATGTCAGGGGTGAGCATCTGTGACAAATGTGTGGAGATAGAAAACAAATGAAAGAAAGTTTTATGATACAGCCTCACCACAGAGGTTGGGACTGTGTGTACTGGAAATACAGTCCCTACATAGACCTGGCAGAGTCAGGAAAACCTCTTCAGGGAAACGGGTGATAAGCTAGAAACCAGGCCAGACAGAGTGGCTTATGCCTTTAATCCAAAGCATTAGGAGTCTGAGGCAGGAAGATCATATATGTTCAAGCCCAGCCTGTTTCATATGGAGATATCCTGTCTACATAAATAGGTCCTGGAACAATGTTAAAAATATCAGGTCTGTAGGGAAGCAGGAACCTTGTGTATGGGTCCTGGATGGGAAAATATCCTGTATAAATCACGGAGCATCACTAAAGCACACATTGTGTGTTTGCATGGAACTCATTTGCCTCCAGCTGGTGAGTTCAAATTAAAGATATTTCTTACTCATGACCCAGTGGCCTCTACTAGTCAGATTGAAATGCTCTTCAAATGTTCTTAATCTATCTTTCTGCATCTGGGAGCCTCTAGAAAACATCAAAGATGTTTAGAGACAAATCCAGGCATGTTTTGGTTTACCAACTCCCCTGCCCTTGAAAGGTGCTCTGTGCTGATCATGGGCTGAGCCCATAGAGGTCATATTTGGTGCCCAGAACTGCTGGAAGAAGAGCTTTCATTCAGTCCCCTCACCTCTTGCTTCTTTGAAGAAGATGCAGCAAAAAGAATGATGGCATGGCAGGAATGTCACTTTCGACTAGGTTTAGGAACAGCAAGTAAGAGCCGTTCCTGAGATCCAACCACAACATTCTAGTGTCCCAAGGAGAGCAGGGGCAGTTGTGATGGAGAGAAGTGATTTCAGAAATACTTAGGACAATTGATAGGGCTTGACGATCGATTAGAGACCTGAAGCTACAGGACAGTGAAATCATGGACGATTTTCAGATTCGGAATTGAAAACTGAACACACACACGGTGCTCTGCCAGGGAGCAGGAGTTAAGTGTGTATGAGAGAAGGTGTGGTATTGGTGTGGAACAGGGGAAACTGTGATACCAGATAAAGGTTTCATCTTGAAATTAGACATGCTCAGAAGATATTTCAGTAGAAACTATTTTGCCAAATATGACTACCTCGTCCATTTTTCCTCTTTGTGTGACTCCATGGAATTGGAACAGGCCTGAGCCTTTGAACACAAAGGCCAAAGGCTGGATCTTTTTTTTTTACTCTTTTCACTTTTTTTTAAAAAATTACATTTTTAGCTAAAATACAATTACACCATTTCCTCCTTACCTTTTCTTCCCTCCTGCCACTCCCAAGTCTCCTTTGTTTAACCCTGCCTCTACCCTCCCTACTCTCAAGTTGATAGCCTCT
>NC_022032.1:17522210-17523893 GCF_000317375.1 Microtus ochrogaster | reverse complement strand
TTAAGGGAGCCATCGTAGGGTTGGGAAGAGACTTGGACCTAGAGGGGCTTCCAGGTGCCTAAGGAGAGGTCCCCAGTTAGTTCCTGGGACAGCTGAAGATAGGGAACCTGAAATGATCCTATCCTATAGCCATACTGGTTTGAGCATCTTAAAGCCCACCCCCCAGTGACGCACTACTTCCTAAAAGGTCACCTGTATTCCAACAAAGGCCCACATCCTAATAGTGCCACTTTCTATGGGCCTATGTGGGGCATTCCAACTTCAAAAATCTCACAGTGTCAAACCTATTTAAAAATCCAAATTTCAAAGTCTCTTCAGAGACCATGACAATCTCTTAACTGTAACCCCTGTAAAATAAAAGTAAAAATGCATGTCACATACTTCCAATGTACAATGCTATAGAATAAATATTACCATTCCAAAGGGGAAAAAATGAATATAGTTAGGAAATGCTAGACAAAAACAAGACCAAATTCCAGCTGGGCAAGCTTCAAATCAGGGTTCACCTTCAACAGCTTCACACAGCGGCCTCTCTAGGCCTCTAAGCAGAAACACCCCTGACAGATGCCTGGGCTCAGACCTTTTTTCTTAGTCATTGAGGGAGATTCTAGAAGCCCTTTCTTGTATCCTTGACTCTGAAGCCAGAACCAGAAAGCCAAAGGTGCCTAGTTTTGCTCTTTTCTGGGGCTGAAACATGGCCCCCTCATTCGAAAAATTTTCATCAACTTTCTGTTTTTGATGGTTTCCTTCACTGCCTAAGATGGGCTGTCCTAGAACTCTATCTGTAGACCAGGCTCTCAAACTCAGAGATCCTCCTGCCTTTGCCTCCAGAGTACTGGAATTAAAAGTGTACACAACACCGTGCCTGACCCTTTATTTCCTTTACACAAGTTGGAAGCTTAGTTGGGTGGGGTCTTGCCATGAGCTCAGCACCCCCTTTATTCCACTTAAGATCAGGCTTTAAAAAAAAAACTTGTTCATGATGCTCCTTTCCTTCCTCAACTATAAATTTTGTATTTTTCCTTGCTCAGCCTGCTCCTTTCTCATTATAGATCTGTATAAGCACTGACATGGATAAGCAAGCTGTATAGTCAGTGCTAGGCTGTCTGAAGTCTCCACCAAAGCTGTTAATCTACATCTCTTCACTCTAACCTCAAGCATATTTTTTAGACAAGGTCACAAAGCCTTAATCTTCAGCAAAATATCACAAGAACCATCTCCAGGCCATGTAATAATATTCTTCTCCTCTGAAACTTGAGACAGGCTCCCACCGTTTAAATTGTCCTCAACATCACTGTATCCCATGTTCCATTAAGCCCCACTGAAATGCTTAATAGTTTTTTTTTTCCTTGTTCCCTATTCCTCCAAACAAAAACATGATTCAGTCTATTACAGCAATACTGCAGTCCTAGGTACCAACTTCCGCCTTCATTAGGGTTTCTTCTGCTATGAGAAGACACTATGACCATGACAACCCTTATAAAGAAAAAAATTTCATTGATTCTTTGGACTGTTTTCTGTGTTTCTATTTTGTTGATTTCCGCCCTCAGTTTTATTATTTCCAGTCTTCTACTTCTCCTGGGCACATCTGCTTCTTTTTTCTTATAATTCGCAATCCTAGAGAAGCTAAATAAGAAGGTGAATCCAAAGACAAACATATAGGCATCCCCCTGAAAATTAACC
>NC_022032.1:17510338-17521585 GCF_000317375.1 Microtus ochrogaster | reverse complement strand
AAAAAAAAAAAAGGAAAAGAAAAAAAATTTAGTTGGGGCTAGTTTACAGTTTCAAAGGTGTAGTTCATTATTGTTGTGGTAGGAAGCATGGTGGAACACAGACAAATGTGGTAGCTTGGGGGTCAGAAAAAGAAAGGTACTGGGCCTGGCTCATGCTTCTAAATCTTCAAAGCCCACCCCTAGTGACACAGTTCCTCCAAGGCCACACCTACTCCAACAAGGCCATGCCTCCTAATAGTGCCAGTTGCTGTGAGCCAGTAGGGACCATTTTTATTCAAACCACCATAATGTGCCTATGTGTAGGTTTGTACCTGTGAGTTTAAATGCCTCTGGAGAAGAGAAGAGTAAATTAGCTTCCCAGTTCAGAGCACAACAACATTGGTGCTGGATACTAAACTAGTGACACCTGGAAGAGTCAAAGTAACTCTTACCTGCTGAGTCATGTCTATTCCCCACCAATTAGGAACTTGCAGGTAAGTACAGTCCTATAACCTCATCAACACAACTTCTCTTTGCAACAGACACCATTACAGAAACCCACAACTAAACAAAATTCATTCCTTCAAAATGGATACATCTACAACCCAACTCCTGAACATAAGGCTTTAGTGATTATTACAGAAGATCTATAAAAGATGAGAGCAGAGAGTACGCTGTGAGATTGTGTCTCTAGAAAGATCAGAAGCTATGCTCATAAATTCTCACAACATGACTACCTACGCATGATATGAACAAAGACAACCATAGGAATGATAAAGGAATGCTCAAGTGGCCTTAACCCCACGCAGAGAACTACAGGCAGCCAAGGAATGCTGAGAATGAGACAAATGGCCTTCTCCAGGGAAGAGCACAGCAGTTGGTTATCAAATACCAAATGGTCAATCACAAAAACATATAAAATGACATCTATAGTCTGAGCAGGTTGTATTTATATATTTAGAAAATGTATGCATATATATGTATACACACACACACACACACACACACACACACACACACACACATATATATATATATATATATATCAACAATAGAGAAAAGGTGTCTGTGAGTTTGAAAAAGGGAAAGGATAAAGTATATGGAAGGTTTTGGAAGAAGAAAAGGAAATGGAAACATGATGTATTTGTACTATAATTTCAAAAATTTAAAAAGTGTTTCAATTTTGATGTTCAGAAACTCCAGGAGAAACAAGAGATCCAAATAATCTTGTAGTGTTTGACAGACAGGTTCTGAATTCTCCCATGGTTGGGAGAAATGAAAGCAATTATATTTGAGTGACATTGGTAAGAAAACTCAGATGTGAGACACCTATACCATGGAGACCAAGAAAGCAAAGCAATCTTTTGTATATAGAGCAGATGTAATTGGTAGATGTGCAAACAATGGGGGAGAGAAGAGTTTAGGAAGAGTGAGGCAGAGATTATTTTAAGAGGAGCTGAAGCTGGGTATAGGGGCACATGTCTACAATCACAGCACTTTGGAGGCTAAAGCAGGACAGTAATGAATTTCAGGCCAGTCCAGCTTACATTGTGAAAAATAGCCAAACACTGTACATCGATCATGTTAATAACTAACCGTTATGTAATGCTTGCTCATGATGGGCATGATTCTTCCATGCACTTTGCAAATCTCCTTACTGCTATTACCAAAGGAACCCTTTACCCGTACATCCAATTCATTTCTGTTCTATTCACAATGGCTAAGAAATGGAATCAACCTCGATACCCATTAACTGAAGAACACATAGTGAAACATGATACGTACGCGTTAGAGATTATTACTGAGCCATAAAAAATAAAATAAGAACTATTGTTATTTTATTTTTAAAGATGATTAAATGGATAATGGATGTGTAAAGGATTTAAGTCACTAGCTGCAGAAAGTCTGCTCCTCAGCAGCAAATCTAACCTAATCCAGGACTTTCAGAAAGAGTGACATCTGAACCCATTCTGCCACTCTTCACTTTAGAGAGACAAACAAATGGAAGACTCATTCCTAATTTAGATAACGGGGCTTCAACTAGGTCGGGTAAGTACACTGAAACCTTTAATGAGTGATTCTTCTCTGTAATCATCTCCCCAAAGAAGAAAATCTACAACCTGAAACAGAGAAATAGGACAGACAAATTGGTTCAGTGGGGAAAGGCGTTGGCCCGATGACTTGAGTTTGCTCCTGAAACCCACATTCAGGACAGAGCACGAATTCCCACAAGTTCGCCTCTGACCTCCACATGTACACTTAACACTCGCACAACATGTATTAACATAAATAAATAAACGTTAAAAATAATAACCTTTATTCTTTTAATACATGCTGTATAGTGAGCAAATGATACCTACCTTCTGTGTATTGTTTATCATTTCCCTAAGAATTCTATTAATTGATTATTGGTTCCATATTGTATCAAAGATCATTTAATTTTGAATAGTTTGTATATTACCAACAAAATGGTAGAGATGAGACTCAAATCCACACCTGATGAATCTCAAAATTCAAACTAATTATGTCATCCTTTCTTTTTAAAAACTATTGCCTTCCATTCAACGTCTATAAAACTGACAAGCTCTGGGGTACATGCCTTTCAGCTACTGCAAGCTCTTGAAGATTCTCTAACTGAACGTGCATTGCATGTTTGAGAGGCGTCCAGGTTTCACGTGAGTAAGGAGCTTCCTTTCAGTGTATTATCAGAAACCAACAGTCTGGAAGATGGTGGCTCTCACCTAACACAGACAATAATCTATATTATTTTGTGTATCTGATTTTCTTATATAATCAATAATATTTGTGATAAGCTCTGAGACAAGGGCATTTTATTGTTTCTTTCAAAAAAGATTTCTGTCTTTCACAATATGATAGATATATGCAAAAAAAAACAAAGGTAAAGGCATAATAACATATTTCCTGCCAATGAAGGAAAACCTTCGTTCTGGAAAGAATAAAAGCAATAGAGATATGTAGAGTGTGAAGGCTAATATATGGAAGTTTTGTTGTTCCTACTGCAACAGAAGTCCAACTTCTTATTATAAGGACATGCTGCATGTTCTGTCATGGCAGAGGAGACGGAAGGGACTAAAACTTTTGAAATTGAATGTCATCTACATTTTTAGCTTGGGTGGATGGTAGGAAATCGCTGCATAAACCATGGGAAGTAAATGGAGATGAAAAGTAGAAAAATGAAACAAGTTCCAAATATGAAATGAAAAGAAGGGGTCTCTTCCACAAATACAGCAGTTTTAGGTGCCGACTCACTGCTTAGCAAACCTGATGAACTTGACTGTTAATTATAGATAATAACACCTACTTATAAGACAAACAAGAAAATACCAAGTGTGCAGGCCTGTGAAGAACATACAAAGTCTCCACTATATAGTTAATATTCTTATGTCGGTAACTTCTATTTTCATCATGTTACACCTTTAAAATGTCTTAATGGGCATCATTTTATTTATACTGTGAGAGTTTAAGCATGTGTTCACAGGCTATAAAATTGTCTATATTAACATTTCCAAATAAGAACTATAATTTTAAACCATTTTGGTATTAAAAGAATAATAACACTACTTAAGGCTATTCATGGCCAATTTATATTTCAGCACAGTTTTACCATTAACTGCAATTCAGTGCACTGTATTATGAAGGACAGTTTTGATTATCTTTTTTTCAGAAGACTTTAGACATTCATGGGCCAGGAATATGCTATTACGCCTTTACTTTTGTTTTCTGCATATATCTATCATATTATGAAAGACAGAAAACTGTTTTGAAAGAAACAATAAAATACCCTTATCTCAGAGCTTATCACAAATATTATTAATTAGATAGGAAAATCAGATTGGCCCAACAAGATTAAAAGGTTAGAAAACAGCCCAAGGAAAGGGTTAACATAAATATACAATTGGGTAATTATATGCTTTTATAGAAAAAAAATGAGTTGATTTAATAACTATCTCAGCTAATAGACAGCAATATCTTTATCTTAATTTTTTACTGCTAAGAAATAATTTTCTATGTTATGAAAGATTTAGCATCAGAAGTAGGATGCTCTTTGGCAGTACTTTTCTAGAAATTAGGTTATTTGGCATAAAGACCTAGGAATAGAAAATCCTTATTGGATCCTTAAAGACTGCTACATAATCAATGACTTATCTTGGCCACGCTTCACAAAGAACCTGTCCTCGCGTTTTTGTTACTGAAATACAGTGTGTGTGTGTGTGTGTGTGTGTGTGTGTGTGTGCACGCCCATGCACGTATCTTGCCTCACACTCAGAATGTAGAGTTGTGAAGCTCCAAATGAGAAAATGCAGGGAAAGTACTCATAAACTGTAAGGGATAAGCAAAAGAAGCTGTTGCTGAGCGTGGGGACTGGTGGCAAATTTCTATTTCTAAATTTCTAGCACATAGGCACAACTTCTTTTGCTGGGGGAAAAGTTACATACAATCTTCTCCAAAAGTAGTAAGAAGGGCTAGTGCATCTCTGTAAGGACCTTACCTGGAGGTTTATTATTCCCCTTGCATATGTAGCTGGCAGCTCAGACTCTGTTTCGGCCTTGACTTGACTGGATGTTACATTGCTAACATTCAATTACCAGATCAAAGTGGATTATAGGGATGTGGCTATTTCTCCTGAACGCTTTTTTCCCTTTTTCAACTCCTCCCTTGTATGTTTGAACACTGATTGAGAAAAATAAAATAAAAAGGAGAACATGACTGCTTCTAAGAAGCTGAGGTTTTTATTTATAGATATAAGGGAGAATACAGGCAAACGCAGAGACAACTGGAAGAGTCCCGAATGACTAGGTCCAGAAAACTGGATCAGACCCTGTGATGAGAGGAGGGAGGGGACAGGGAAAAGACAGGAAACCAAGAGACCAAAAGGCCAAAAGAGTAAAAGGGACCACATAGCCAAAATGACTGGATTATATAGGGGAGGGCAGCTGAGGGGGAGGCAGCCAGTCCCTGGACTGAAGAGTTCAGGGTAGGGGGTGGACCATGCCATCAAAAAGGACTCTGCAATAGGTAGGGACTGAGTGATGCTGGGAAGACACTGGCAGTCAGTGTCTTCTTTGATATGTTAATAGGCATCTTAGCCATTTGTTTGCCTTTGGTTTGAGCCCTGTCATCTTACATTACACCATGTGGGGGCACATTCCTGTGCTGCAGTTCTTGCTACAGAAAACTTTTATCTTACCCATGTAATATTTCCTAAACGACTGTGTTGTAGCTGTCTCCTAACTCATTCCTGCCTGGTGAGACTTAGCTCGATGCTCATCCCCTCTCTCTACTGTTGCTTCCGGAAGAAAAGCTGAGCGCTCTGAGACCTACTAATAGGTTTCTCGCCTAACAAGATGAGCCCGCCCCACTGCAACACTTAGGCTCTTGAATCAAAGATTTGGCAGTCGCATATTTTTGACTCTTCTGAGAAATTTTTATTGGGCAAACTTTGTTATCTAGTTAAATACTACCCAGAAGGCCACACTATAGGATACAAAACATCCTCTTTGTGTTGGCAATACTTTTGTGTTCTTATCCATCTGTATTTGGTCTCTGATTTCTCTCCAGCACCAAAGACAGTGTATTTGTAATATTTTATGCGTTAAAGTTTATTTTCCCAATATTTTCACTTTTGTAAATGACACATTGATTAAAACTCAAGGTTAATATGAGAAAATTACTTGTTATGACAAAATCGATCAAATTGGACATCGAAGAAAGATTTTATCCTCATCATACAGACCTGTTTTATAGAAGATGAAGTTATAAATCACATTTCACTATTCCAAGATGTTTGAAACTTTGTCACGTCCTCATGAGTCATGAAATCATATGTGAAACATTCAATGTTTAAGCCAGGCACATGCCAGCAAACTCAGCTGGGGGAGCTGTAGTGGCAAGATGGCGTGTTCAGGGCCCTGAGCTACACAGTAAGGCCTTGTTTGAAGGTAAAGTGATGTGTTTGATGGCATAGAGAGGTAGGGCTTATGGGATGCAGTTTTGGTGGTAAAGTATGAGAATAGGCTGCTCACAATGGGTTGTCTGATATATAAGAAGTGGTAGAACAAGAGAGAGAGAAAGACAGGATATATTCAAATCCCTAGGGGGAAAAATGACAAATATAGGGAGAAGCCTATCTGCATTCCAAGAAGAACTCCTCATGACAGCCTCACCACACTGACACCCTGCTCCAGGCTTCCAGCCTTCAGAACTATAAGAAAATAAATGTCTGATGTTTGAGCCACCCCATATAGCATACATCATTAGGGCAACTCAAACTGTTTTAGACAAAGCAATTTAATTGCATTGTCACTTCTTTGTTCCCTTGGGGTTAAGCATGCTGGGGATTGGAACCACTTCTTGGGAAGGAGACCTGCGAAACATCTCTGGAAATGTAATTCCTTAATTTGAATTCATCTTGTGTTAATTATAACATTTGGCTTCCAGGCATCCATGCAACGTTAGGGTCATTCTATTTAATTATCAATCTCCATATAATAACAATTCTATGACTCCAGGGACAACATATTCAACATTTCAATGTTGTGTTATAGAACTATAATTTAAGAATTATCTTAAATATTATCTTAAACATTGAATAATATTCCTCTCTTTACTGTGGAAGTATCGTGTTTTGAGTATAGTTGTACCCCAAACTTGTTAACTGCCTATGTGCTTTCATTCCCTATTTGTAGCTGTTTGAGAAACCCTGAAAGGAAAGCATCCCTGACAGGTATCGAAACTAAACATTGCAGAAGGAAATATTGGCCCACAGTCTACAGACTAATTGGTGGTGGAGCTGTGATAAGCTCTGTAGGTTCCCTGAAAGCAAAACCTCTGAGCCTTAAGTAGATTTTATAGCAAAATTATCCGATAGGCAACTGGAGTCTTATTAGGAAACCATTTATGTTTTCATGCCTTGGACTCAGATAAATGAACTTCTTGGGAAATGGAGAGAGTCCGGGTTACAGAAGACATGCTCTGAGAGTCAGCCCATTCATTTTGATCAATACCTGAGGGGAAGGGGCCATCACACAAGGTAATGAGTTAATAGTAATACCTGATTCTAGGTTACACATACTGTATAACTTAACTGAAAAATCTCTAAATTAGTTTTTGACATAATGAATATTAGGATATGAATAATTATCTTTGGACCTCATGCCGTGTTGCCCAACAATAAATACTACAATAGAAACATTCTGATGTTTACTTGTGTTGGTTTAATAAATACTACAATAGAAACATTCTGATGTTTACTTGTGTTGGTTTAAATACAAAAAGCTCATTGACTGCTCCATTTTCTTTGTAACAACTATTCCAAAAAGACTAAAGTTTGGATGGCAGAAATCAAAGCTGCTCCAGAAAATACTTATTTACTTTCCAGATTATCCAAAAAATCATATATATATGTAATTTATTTAATACATGCCACAATAATATGCACAATTAAGATTATTGGGTTACTTCAAAATTACATTTTTAGAAAATATTTTAACTAGATACAGATACAGGTAACGTAAATACAGGAAACATGAAGTCTTTTTCCTTCAGCCTTTCCATGAATTCAGTGTAGATTTTCCATCGCTTCCATACTTTATTTCTAAACAATAGGCCTCATGGCACATCTATTTATCCTCAATCAATAGCGGTACGGTAGCGGGAAAATGCCTTCAGATTCTCATTGGTCTGTCTCTGTATACATATGTGTATGTGGGGGTTGGGGAGCTGAGATTTAACTTGTTTCCTAGTCTCCGCATTTTGTCCACCTGTTATTTTCATTCGAGAAGATACCACAATATTTTAGGGAGGGTGGGAGAAGAATAAGAAGTAGGACTTCAGGAGGATTTAAACAGTTTTTGGATGAAACATAAAATAAACACAACTGGTAATTAGACAAAAATTTTGTAGCAACAAATAGGATAAATGTATATTTTTATGAAATATTCAAAAATACTTCAATAGATGATAGAAAAATAACAAATATAAACATGTGAGGGTCTAATAAGACGGGGTTGCAAAGTTCTGGGTTTCTGGTATTGCCTCCTGGTGTCTGTGAGCCTATAAGGAATAGTGAGCTCAAGAAGGACCTGCCAGAAGAAGTTGCCAAAATAATATCCTCATCCCAAAAAGGCAGTAGTCAAAACTATCTGCCCAGAGTAACATATTGGAATAAGCAACAATAGTGCCCTGTATACTGCTGATTCAAGATTCAAGAACAGCTTCCTGCCTCAATATTTCTACCTCCTTGACAACTTTAAAACCTTAAAACTGCCCAGGATCCCAAAGCATTATGGGCCAGAGATCTCTCTGTTGGAAACTTGGCATTCTATTGGCCATGAAGAACAATTGTTTCACATAAGAAACTGATCTGTTTAAAAAGAATAGAATTAAGGCTGGAGAGATGGCTCAGTGAGTAAAACACTTGTAGTAGACACATGTTTATCAAAGTCTGGGATCTCCAAAATCTCATACATTTGTGTCAGATGAACATCACAGTATCTTTCTATACTTCTAGCAGTGAGGAAGCTGAGAACCTGGCTCGTTCAGCCGAAGACCCTGCATCAGAAAATAGAGAACATGGAGAAACAGATCAACTTTGATTTCTGACCTCCAACCACACAGTTGTGTTCCCACATACAGACATGCACACATGGACACCATATGCATGCATGTGCAAAATAATAGACAGTGATGAGAAGGATTTTTGTGTTTTTAGCAGGTGTGAAAGTCCTCACATAAGTCTATAAATTATTTTCATGTAAGAGGAATGTGAAGCTTGTAGAACTTGATAATTTCTGAGAACCACAGAAGTGGTAAAAGCAGAGAGCAGACAAAGACCCAACTTGATCTGACTCTCAGGACAGACTCGGAGATTTCTGGAGTTTCCTAAAATCTAGCATCAGAGATGCAGTCTTAGATCATGAACTAGAAACCACCTGCAGAAACACTGCCTGGACAGTTGTCCCTAGGATTAGATACATGAATCTAATTTAAAAGAGTGAATACCCAAAACTGAACTCTTTGATTCAGTTTCCAAGTCATAATGTTTATATTTTGAACTGTAGTTGATCAAGTGGATCAATCTGTTCTGAGAAAGTGACATGGTTTGTATCTTTGTGCTCAACCTAACAATTCGTTCATAAGCACACTATGCCAAAATATTAAAAAACAGTAAAATTTCTTGTTTTGTGATCGAGCCAGATAAGAAAAATGTATACATTATTTTACAGCATTAAGATGTACATTAAAGGCCAAGGAAAATTAATGTCTTCTAAAGATCTGTAAGCAGAGGTGCCTCTTATAGTCATTGTAATTCTAAAGCCCAAGCTGCCTTTGTTTCCTTGCAAGCAACCTCATATGCTTCCCTTCCCTGGATGTTTTGAATCATATTCTTGCTTTATATATTAACATTTCTTTCCTTCAAGAACTTTTATTTTTTCTTTTCAAAGTTGTTTTATTTATTTATTTTGGTTGATATTTACTTTTTTACCTTGGCAATGCTTTATGTTAATTTGACCTTTTGCAGTGTTGTTTATGCCATCTTTAACTTGAGCCATTCCTATTTTGCTAACTCAATGGCATCAGTCAGTTTTTAACTTATGTTTATAAAGATTTACTGTTTGTGATTTCAAGTCTCATCCCAATTGTTTGCCTCCGAGACCTCTTATTAGGAAAGTTTGGATTTTTGGAAAGAGTTGATTACCCATGGACCAATCGGTGAGAGTTACTTATTGTAATGCAGACCAATTTAAATTAACACCAGAATGTTTTTATTAGTGTGTTTACTGTAGAATGCCAGAGCACAAAACTTAAAATAATTATTTGTATCATAATATTTACTATATCAGAAACTATTTTGGAGAGTTTTTATTAAGATTTGGAATTTTTAAAGCTTAAAAATTAAGTACAACTATTAACTCCCAATTTGCAAATGTAAAAACTGAGACAAAAGTCATACAATCAGAAGTACCCGACTCAACAAAAGAACAACAAAAAAGTAAAAAAAAAAATAAATCAATAAAACCTATCTTTGACTATTTGATTATTTTATTTATTTATTTGTCAAATAGAGTCACACATTCTACAATCACATAAGAGCAAAGCAAAGATGTCCTGATACAGGCTCTAAAAGAAGGCAGTCTTTCTAAATTATCCTGAGTCCACAATGTAGTCTTTGTTTAGTCAAAGTGAGCATGCATCAGTTAGTTACTGCTGATATTCTTTCCAGTGTTTTCCTTCTTGCTAAAATTAAAAAATTAGATTATAATCATGAATAGGAAAAATAGTATGCAATCTTTATGTGAGACAGGCAGTAAAAATACCTATTATGTAGAAAGAAAACTCAAAGCACATTTGCTCAAATACAAATTCAAATAAGCCACAGAATAGTTAACTCTCTCAGTCTCTCTCTCTCTCTCTCTCTCTCTCTCTCTCTCTCTCTCTCTCTCTCTCCCCTTTTTCTGTGTGTGTCAGAATTTTTAGTTCAGAAAAGAATAGACAATGAATATTCAGCCTGTAGAATTTATATATAGTGTATATATATAAATACACACACACACACACACACAAAAGTGTTATTTTGGTTTAAATTACCTACACACACACATACACACACACACACACACATACACAAATCAAAGTTAAATTTCATTTTTAAAAACTTTATCCATCATGTCCGAAATATATTTGCATTATTGGATTATATTGCCTTCTTGAAAATTGTGCTTTGGGGGTTGGAATGATACCTTGGCAGCCAAAAGTGCTCACTGCTCTTCCAGGAGACTCAAGTTCAGTTGCCAGCACCCACCTGAGAAGTAGCACCTAATTAGAGCTGCGACCAGCTTCCAACCTTCCCACTCATCCAGAAAACTGCTAAAATAGTTGAGACATTTGTTGAGATCTTCTATCATCCTTTTATATAATCCAGGTCTTGCTTGTAACCAGCTGTGAAATGATCAGATTACAAGAATCCCCGAAATATTAAAATTGCAACCCCTGGGGGCATTTTCTTCCCACCTGGGGTTTTTAAGTTCTCTGACATTTCACTGTGAAAACACCTACAAATCACTTCCCCATGTAGATCCATTGGAGTCCAGTTCCTAACTGTCAGGGTAGAGAATAAAGCATTTTATTACAAACCTTAATTGCAGTGTCAACATGCTAACACCTTGTCCCCAAGGCCTTGTTCCCTACAACATGGGAGAAAAATGATTCTTCACTATATAATAAGCTGTGTGTGTGTGTGTGTGTGTG
>NC_022032.1:17487968-17510078 GCF_000317375.1 Microtus ochrogaster | reverse complement strand
CCATTTCTATTAGTTTATGTTTTATATTTCACTATGAGGCTTGTAGCCTGTTATTTCACTTACTGCTTCTCCAGTCACTGTTTGTGTCTCCCTTGGATCCACCTTCTTTCTTCCTGTATTCAGTTTGGCTTTTCTGCCTAGCTATATTCTGCCCTGCCGTATGCCAAAGCAGCTTCTTTATTAACCAATGATAATAAAACATATTTGTATCATACAGAGGAATATCCCACAGCAGATATGGACGATTATTCTCTGAGACTTCTGTACAGGCGTTGAAGTTATGTCTACACCCATGAAATAAATTCACTATCTTGTGCCTCTTTTCCTTGTTCCATCTATCTTAATGATCAATGTGTTGTACATTCAAGTCAACTACAACAATCACTATTATTTGTGAAATATTGGTAACTGTGAAAACAACATGGTTTGGATATTGGAAAGTTATCACATACTTATCAAATACTTGATTTAAGAGACTATGAAATAGTAATAGCTTTTAATTCATGTTGCCACCATTTTAAACTGATCATTGTTTTAAAATATCATTGAGAATTTATTATTCCTCTTGAATGACACATGTTTAAACCTGGGAGTAACTTATCATACAATTTGAAAGAGTCAAACCTGAATATTTAGGAGTACATTGTGTCGTTCACAGAATTGTAGATCAAAACCTGTTTGTTGTGGGGAAGAATGAAACCTGTAAAATGTTGCCTCTCACGAATAATATACAAATGTGTCAAGCTTGACAGGTTTCCTAGGTTGTCTCCCAGTAACCAAAATCAGGCACTGTCCAAAAAAGACTTAGTATCCTTGCATCTTAGCTTTTCAAAAACTATCTCATGAGAAATTTTGATTAGTTTCTGTGTAGTAAATATCAGAGAGATTAACTTCCTAAGAAGCCACTTTGTTCAAAAAAGTAAACTACAAACAGGGGACCTCAAAGCAAGGTGTGTGGTGGCA
This sequence comes from Microtus ochrogaster, assembly GCF_000317375.1. Classification (NCBI taxonomy): domain Eukaryota; kingdom Metazoa; phylum Chordata; class Mammalia; order Rodentia; family Cricetidae; genus Microtus; species Microtus ochrogaster. Next base: position 17,509,115 of record NC_022032.1, on the reverse strand, counting down.
CAGACATCATTCCTGGCTCTGCGACAAAGTCTTAAGAAAATCAAGAGTTCCAAACTAAATTGGATTCCAGGTGGATTTTTGTGATAATATAACCATGTCTGCTACTAAATATTAAAATCTGTAAACTTTTGAGGGGAACAAAAAACTTGTTAATTTAGATAAATATAATTTGAATATCACATAAGTGCTATCCTTTATAAGAGTTGAATTTCTGCAAAAATTGTGAACATTTTTATTATCTAAAGACTATGCCATGTAAATAGAACAAAAAGTACTAAGGAGATTATAGGATATGTCTGAACTGACAATATAATTTCTAAGGCTGATTGTCATCTTTGTGGAAGTCAGTAGTGCATTCCTTTTAGGCAGTCATGTTAGATAATTTTTCTGTTTTGTTTGTTTTTTTTTTTTTTGATAAATCTGATGACAAAGGCAACTCAAAGGAGAAAGGTTTTATTTCAGCTCACGGTTCAAAGATGCAATCTATCATGGTGAGGACATCACAGCACGAGGAGCATGAGATGCTGCATCATGTTGTGTCAATCTCGAGAAAGAGAGTGATGAACTCTTCATGCCTTCCTTTTGCTTTTTCATTCAGTCAGAAAACCCAGCCCATGGAAAGTGCCACCCATAGCTAAGTCTTCTGATTTAAGTGAAGTTAATCTACTTAAATTCCCCAGATGTTCTTGTAATCTTGTCTCTTAGCTGGCTATAGATCCTGTCAGGCTGACAATACCAACAAGCACTAGAGTGCTCCTCAAAGAGTGCTCCATCAATAACCATCACAAGAATGCTCCTCAAAGAGTGCTCCATCATCAATATCAACTAGCACTTGAGCGCTCCTCTTTCAGTACTTTCTTCCCCCCAATTTCTCTCCATCCCTACTACCTGCCCAACCTGATTGTACATGTTTGCATCCCCACCCACACTCAGTCTTCTGGAAAAGGGAGGACATTTCAGGGTCAGATAAAAAGCCTGGCGCAAGGGAATCTCGCAGGAATCTGCAAGGATGACCCAAGCTAAGACTCTTAGTAATAATGGGTATATAGCCTGAACTGGTCATCTCCTGGGACCAGATCGGTGCCTAGCCCAGTTGTCATTAGAGAGGCTTCATCCAGCAACTGAGGAAAAGAGCCAAACAATCAGGTGGAGTTCAGGGAATCCAGCAAAAGAGGAAGAGAAAGGAGTGTAGGAGCAAGAGGGGACAAGGACATCACAAGAAAACTCACAAAATCAAACTTGGTCTCATAGGGTCTCACAGAGACTCATCTGACATGCAGGGAGCCTGGGAGGACTGACTTAGACCCTTTGCATGTATGTTACAATTGTGTAGCTTAGTCCTCTTATGGGCCTCCTAAGAGTGGGAGCAGGGACTGTCTCCAACTCTTTTACTGATGTTTAGGGCCCTACTCGCCATACTGGGTCATCTTTCATATCCTTAGTATATGGACAGGTGCTTAGTCTTACTGTAACTTGACATGCCATGTTTTGATGATACTTATGGGAGACCTGTCACTTACTAAACAAGAAAAAAGAGTAAATTGGGCAGTGGGTACAGAGGGGTGATGGAGGGCAGGACTGAGAGAAGAGGAGGGAAGGGAAACTATGATTGGGATATGAAATAAATAAGTAAATAAATAAATTTATTTTTAAAAGAGTGCTCATCAAAGAGTGTTCAATCAAAATCAACCAGTACTCCTCAGATAGTGGTTCCCTTTTGGGATCCTTTGATACTGTTATTGAGGGATTCGAAGAGACTTGGCGTACATGCAACATCTCTTGACATGTACCTTACTTAAAATGTACACACTTTTTTATTGTCTTTATTTTTATTTAATCAGTTTTATAATTTTAGTTGAAAAGTAATCCCATCATTATCCTCATTATCATGACTTCCTCCACCACCCTCTTATCCCTTCGCTTCAATTCCCCATTTTCCCCATCAATTCTTAAACCCTTATCTTATTGATTGCTATTGTTACACATGCACACACACATATGTATATGAAAACAATGTAAATATACCTTGCTGAGCCCGTGTTTGTTGTTTGTAGACATATGGTTTCATGGCTAACTACTTAATATTATCTAACTCACCCATGGGGAAAGTTTCTTGTGCATCTCTCAGCAGTCTTTAATTGCTTATAGTTTATTCTCTGGGGTGTGCTTTTGTCCATTCATATTGCCATTTTTTGCATCTTATTTTACAGTCATTACATACAGAGACATTCACCAGCAAACTTCCTAGTATTCTGGTTTTTACAGTATTTCTGCTCCTCTTCCACAACCCTTGCTTAACCGCTTAACCATGGAAGTAAGAGCTGTACTGCAATGTGTGCATTAGTGTCAGGATCCCTGAAAAATGTTGACTTTGCAGTTGTGGTTTTCAGTAACGATCTCCATTTGCTGTAGAGAGAGAAGTTTCTTTGATGAGGGTTGATTGCTATATTAATCGGTTAGGATAATTTTAGTGTGTAGTTAGATCTAATATAGTGGTTGTAGTAGATTCTTTTCTAAGATCCATAACTTTACATGTCCTGGGTAGATGACTAAATTTCTAGAGCCAAGCACAATTTCTCAATTGTCAAGTAAGCATAAGGAAATTTTTGATCTTTAAAACACACACATGCACACACACACATGGCTATTCAAACACACATTCACTTAATTTCCTAATGATTGTGTTATTACTTCTTAAGTACTTTATGTAAAACTCCAATGTATGCTCAAGAAAGAATGAGAGTGAAAATGGAAAATAATTAGTGAAAATGGCTAATAATGATTTTAATATAAAATAATTTGGCTTCTGAAAGGACTTGAAGATCTTTTGAGCATTCCTGAACATTTCACATGACTCCTAAGAATTTACAACCCAATAAAAGATACTGAAAATCACATAGGTTTAATAAGGAAAATCAAAATAAAATATCACTCAAAGTCAAGTCTTTGATTACATATGTTATTTATAATACAAAACATAGTCATTGGAGAAATCACATCATATTACCAAGCTTTTGCCTCACTGATTGTAAAATAGATATGTCGGTGTTGTGGAATATTATTTTAATATGTGTTGCATTCGTTTATGCTATGAAATATTTGTTTGATGATGCAAAGATGTGTTGTATTCTTTTGTGCTGCATTTGTTTAACTCTGTGAAGGTGTGTTACTTTGCCTGTCTAAAATACCTGATTGGTCTAATAAAGAGCTAATGGCCAATAATAGCTGGGCAGGAGAAAGGATAGGTGGGGTTGGCCAGCAGAGAGAATAAAACAGAAGAAGAGAGAAGAAGGAGGAGGAGAAAAGGAGAAGGGAAAGAGGATGCCGGGGGCCAGTCACCCAGCCCCACAGCCAGCTATGGAGTAAGCAGTAAAGAAAGGCTAAGAGGCAAAAAGTAGACTGGATAATTTAAGTTAAGAAAATCTGGCTAGAAATAATCCAAGGCTGGATATTCATAAGTAAGACAAGTCTCCATGTATTCATGTAATTATTTGGTAGCTGGGTGAAAGGCCCCCAAAGAGTAAAAGACTTAAATAAAAAACCTACATGTCAGTCTGTACCTGACAAGGTCATTAAAAACTATCTTTGCTATCTGCATTGTACACTGTGTACACTTGAAACTGTGAGAGAAAATATTTAGCTTATGCTTTGCACTTAAGTAATAATGAAGTAAAACTTTGAGCAATATATAATTACTGGAAATCTCACTCTGCTTATATCTTAACAGTCATATAAAAGAAGCATCATATCAACTCTTGATCATTGTTTTGGCCCCAAATGTGCTGAGTAGTTTTCATACTGAAAAAAACAAATCAAGAGAAACATCTCTTCAAAATCAGTTTTAAAAGGAAACAAATTTTCGCTGGGAACAGTAATTTATACAAAGCACTATAGGAGATAATGCCTGACGAGAGACAACCATGACGAGAGACAACCATATGTTATTGGCCAGTGAAGCATTTCTGAAGTGCTAGAGATTACAAAAAAAAAAGACACTGGGGCAAACATTACTGGCTGGCGTTGTATGCTGGGAATTTTAAAAGGAAAAATTTAATAGACATGCAAAGTTGCAAAAGAGTTGGACTTTAAGTATCCCCTCCTGTGGTCGTTTGAAAGAAAATGTCCCCCAAAAGGAGTAGCACTATTAGGAGGTGTGGCTTTTGTTGGAATAGGTGTGGTCTTGTTGGGGAAGTGGGTCACTCAGGAGGCAGGCTTTGAGGTTTTATTATGTTCAAGATATCACCCAGTGTCTTAGACCACTTCCTGTTGCCTGAGAATCAAGATGTAGGACTTTCAGCTGCCTCTCCAGCACCATATCTGCCTGCACGCCACCATGTCACACCGTGATGGTAATAGTCTAAACCTCTGAGAGTGTAAGCAATTCCAATGAAAGATTTTCACTTTATAGGAGTTGCCATGATCATGGTGACTCTTTACAGCAATAGAAACCCTAAGTAAAACACCATCCCCTATACCGGAGCAAACTAAGCTGACCACATCAAGATTGAAATGAAGTTAGTGTTCCAAGAAGTTAAATTCTATTCTATGTATGTTCCCTGGTTGTATGCACTCAGGACATTAACTGTCTCACTAGGGCAGATGCAAGCTGCATTTTCTGAAAGTGCACACTCAGAGATTCTGCAGGTAAATAGAAGGTATGGCTCATGGTGCCTGAAGATAAGAGAGAGACTAACTTGGTGTCTTCATTCTGAAGACCAGGAGCCTATCTGCCAGTCTGAGCACATTCTACTGTTCAATACATATTCGGTGGACTACATGTGGCCAAGAATAACAATGGCTCTATCCCAAAACAAAACAACAAGCTTACTTCAACTATTTTGGAATTCTTACACTGGAGAGATGTCTCTGCTGTTAAGAACATTTGCTGCTCTTCCATAGGACACATGTTTGATTCCTCACAATTATATGGAGCAGTTAACAAGGATGAGTTAGCTCCATGTGATCTCATGGCCCCTTTTGGTCTCTGTGTGCAACAGCACACATGCTGAACACATATATGCATCCAGGCATACTCACATCAGCACAAAATAATACATAAATATTTTTATTAAAGAATTCCATGGAATTTCATTTTATAATTTCATTGCATGGTTTTTGGGCATGTGTTTTGCAGATGACAATGTCATGAAACAATACCAAAAATGTGGGATATCCTTGTGGGAGTGCCCAAGAATGGCTCAGAAGAAATTAATTATGACTATCACACTTGAATATTTATATTGATAAATAAAAATTGATAAAAATGACTCTCCTAACTATTGTATGGTGAAGCCTAGCATCCCCTAAGCTCAGCCCAGTGCAAAGAATTCACCCAGATTCACAGGATCTAGCTCTTCACAATTAAATATTGACCCGAGAAACTGAAAAATCTCTAAATGCATGAGACTAGTCTCTGTTATGCAAGATGAAAAACAAGTCTATTCATATCCTGAGAGATGGACAATGACATAGATAAAAGAAAACAGATGTGTGGGCATAAACTGATTAGATAAATGATAGCTAGATGCTAGACAGTTAGTAGACCTATAGATGATAGAGATAGAGATAGATGATAGATAGATAGATAGATAGATAGATAGATAGATAGATAGATAGATAGATAGATAGATAGAGATAGATAGATATAAAGATAGCTGGGTAGATAGATAGGTGGGTAGATAGGTAGACAGATAAATAAGCTATAGAACAGAGGTTCTCAACCTGTGGATCATGACCCCTTTGGGAGTTACATATCAGACATTCTGCATATCAGATATTTACATTACAATACAAAACAGTAGTAAAATTACAGTTATGAAGTAGCAACAATATAACTTCATGATAGGGGGGTCATCACAACATAAAGAATCGTATTAAAGGGCTGGAGCATTAGAAAGCTTGAGAACCATTGCTCTCGAGTCAGGCTACTTAGGTGGTAACATTGCCTCTATCTTTTGCTAACAGTGAGCCTGAGCAAACCTTAAATACACAAGCTTTAATGTTCCTCATCTATGAAATGAGGATAATTGTTTCTACCAAATAAAGATAGACAGCAGAGCAGACTTAGTACTCAATAAAAGTCTTTTTTTTTATTTGGCAAAAAAAAAATGCAGAATTTGCTTGAGATACAGGGTTTTCTTTTTAGCTTAGCTGAATTGCAAAGAAAAAAAAGAAGCAAGACAGATGGTGAGATAGCATAACTATAAAATATGTGAAAATGCTTTACAAGGAGCTAGTAAACAAACTGCAAAATCATTGTTAACTCCTTTCGCCACTACCAAGAAAATGTCCAAAGTTCAGCTCCTCAAACTTTCTTTCCTCAACTTTTACCTGCATAATATATAAGGCCAGCAGAACCCAGATATGCCCAAACACATTTTTTGCTCATATTAAACTGTGAGCTATCAACAAATGCAAAAGCAATATGATTAATTAATGACAACTGTATCCTCGTCTCCCTCTCACTCAAATAGTAATTCAAAGTTCCTGCAGTCTATCCAGAGACCCTTTCCAAGCCTCCAAAGATTGGATCGCATGGGCAATTAATTGATTTTTGTTTGTTCTTGTTTTTTTGAGACATGCAATTAATTGTTTTAAAGGCATTATAAAGGAATATGATGAGAGGTAAGCATGAAACATGATAAATATTTGTAACCAATTTATTTTAATAGCATTCCCTCTGCCAAGCCCGCTCTTGTTTTTCATAACATAGCTTGCTTCCATATTCAGGTAAAAGTGACTATGGAAATCGTCTATCAATGTACCCAACTCAATATCCCCTGTAGAGTCAGGGAAGGTCATGACTAAACCATCTCGATAGGCTGGCGTAAAGAATGTTAAGAACATCAAAGACTTGGATTTCTAATAATAACAATATTGATATCTTGTGTTCCATTAAAACTATCAGCAAAGTACAAATAGTAATAGACATTAATAAAGATTCATAATGATGCCAAGAAACCATTTCAAGAATGATTAAGAGTTTTAATTTCTCTCTTGCCTTAGCAGAATCTGTTTTAAGACAAAAACAGCAGGAATAAGAGTAGCTGGAAGCTATATTGATCTCAAATGCTTCTTCAGGATGCTATCTTAACGAATTATTTTCTGCTAGTAAACTGAGTCTTTCTATAGCCCTAGACTTCTGAGTATCTATGTTTCTTTCCTCCAAGAAAAACGCTTTATGGAAGTAAACTTAAGGTATTATTGTGAAGCCGCAAACCAATCCCACACCAGTTAAGAATTATGGATAATAAAAGGAGTTATTTATTTAAGAGGAAAAACTTACAGATCACCGTCCCAAACAACAGTCCTCTCGCAAACAGGAAACAGAGAGTCTAGCCGCTGGAATGGGAGCCAGAAGCAAGAGAGAGATTGCCCGGTTTTTAAAGTATAAGACACCACGCCCCAGTGGGCTGGTATCTTAAAGGCTATTGGCTGAAGGAGCGAAAGGAGTTCCCACAGCATAGGGATAAATTTGTGACAAATAATTACTCACCTTTCAATGAACTCAAAATATCACCAAGGGAAAGGTATGTGGAAAAGCAAAGAAAAGACATAAGGGAGGATTGGGGGGAGGGGGCAAAGGGGAATGATATAATTATATCTAAAAAATGAAATAATTTTTAAAAAGACATGGTAAATACAGACCCTTCAGAAAATTCCCCATACCTGTACAGAAAGATCAGACAAACATTACCTTGCTAGGAATCGGTTTCTCACTGACCAGTAAAGTATCATAAGTGAGTAATCTTGATGTCTAAGTATTGCAACTGTGTTGTCTGCAAACTGTGCAGCCAAATGCATGTAGCAAGACAAGGTACTTCCAGGAAGTCTCTTCCCTCAACCTCAATAGTCTTTGTCAGCACAAAACACTTCAGAAGCAAAGTTTTGCTTTTAGAAACTGAAGCAATGAGAGTAGAGCCAGGTAGGTTAAGTGTGACTTAAGATAAGCTCATAGCAGCTACTGCTACATAACCGTGTCATCAAGAGCAAGGTCTCTACCTATGGATGTCTTTACTGTGTAACATACTTTGAACTGTTGTCAGATTCTAATATTTACAATAATAATAGTTCTAAATGCATTTATAGCTTTTTCATGACAGTTCTTAAAAGAATGATAAATAAAGAAATAAGTGACATGAAGCTTGTAAATTTTAACAAAGATAGCAGACCAAAGTGAACAGGAAGGACCCTTGCAATCACTGTCCCTGAAGCAACGCTTTTGTCCTTAACTACCTTTCCATTGCTGAAACGGGACTTCTGTTTAGTCCCGTGGTTCCCAACCTTCCTAATGCTGCAACCATTTAATACAGTTCCTCATGTGTAGTCACCCCCAACCATAAAATTATTTTGTTGTTACTTCCTAACTGTAACTTTGCACTGTTAGGGGTCACAATGTAAATATCTGATATGTGACCCCCAAAATGAACCAGGTTGAGAACCACTGATTTAAAGTGAATGACTTCATTTAAAATAGCATGCACGGGCATAGTATTTTCCCACGCATGGGAAACTGAGTATTTTAAGACTGAAATTCTCCATGGCAGTTATAATTGAAAGTACATTTTACATTTCTCCACTACAGCATACCACGTGTCCAGCTAAATTAATTATGTCTGTCCTATTGAGAGGGATCCGCTGTTGTATCTTTAAACCCTATATTCTCAGATGAATGCTAAATTAAATAGTTTCTTTCAATATTTCTCGGCCAGTTTAAAAATTGACATAAAGTCGTAAACATTCTTCTTGTGGCCCTAACAATTGTCACTGAGTCATTCTCCATTAAGCAGAAGCTGACTAGAAACAAGAGCGGGAGGAAACTATGTTAAAACGAAGAGGCTTTGGAGATTTGCAGAACATTCTTTCATGTCACGTTTGTTTCAAAGAAATGCCTCTGTGCAAACAGGAGCTGACCTATAGCTGATGATCTGTTCGGACTGCATCACCCGGTGCCTCGATGTGGGTGCTCTTGACAGCTCAACAATTCATTTCCTGTTCTTTTCACATTGCTTTTATTTCTAATTTGGACAGAGGAAGTGACATTTTATTTCCCGCTTTTCTATGGACTCAGGAGTCACAAAATTGTAAAGAGGTTTTAAAAAAAATTGTCAGTTTTTAAAAGGTTAAGTGTGGGAAAATGAGCCAGCCTGAAAGGGCGGGTGCTCACTGGATTCGGGGCTGAAAGGCAGATAACATGGGAAGGCTAACTAAAAGATGAACGCTGCGCGAAGACATCAGGCGAGGGTAAGTTTGTACACACAGCCATGGTGACACCATCTTTAGTTATTTCTCTTAGCTCTGTGGTTGTTTGATGTGTACAAGTATGGCCATCCTTTTGAGCATATGCCAGATGCGGCAGTGTTAAGTCGACTAAAAATGTTAAGGCAAAATATGAACAGTTGTAATATTCCCCACCCCTCCCCCGTGCCCTGAAGTTTTAGATTTTAGCTATAAGGTGGCAACTGTGATGGTGAGAATCTACATTTCAGGAGAGCAGGGAGAAAGCGGGTTTCTAAGTGGGTGATGCTGTTCATTAGCATATTTTTCTGAAGTTCTCAATTTCATAGTCTTTCCAAGAAACACTGAGGACAAAAGCTTCCGTATTGGTGATGGAGCATGTTCTAGCCAAGAGTAATTTACGCTCCTGCCATTGTTTTAAATAGAGTGGAACAGGAACAAAAAGAAGATTTCTTCCTGTGGAAGCGATCAGAGACAAAGATATTACACCACACCATTACACAGGCATCAATGACAATTAAAGCTTGGGAAGATTTTCTCTCTGCGAAGGAGAGCTGCCGGGCCATGTTGATGTATTTCTTTGCTTCCTCTTGTGCCTAGCAGTTGGCTCTCTTCCATTTTTACTCACAGCAGCGCGAAAAGCACCCTTACTGAGCATTTTAAATCCAGCATTTCACCCGTGCTAAAGAGATGTTGTACTTTAGTGAGATGTGAGAAGCAAGTGATGGATAAGTTTGGTTCAAAGCTGTTCTTTTGTGATTTTTTTTTTTAACAAATTCAGGCAGATAATATGTACCCATTTAATGAGCCAGATGTTTCGGGTACCTAAACTATTTCTTTGAAATAGGAGGAATCTTCAGAACTACACATTTCACAGTTCTGAGTTTACTCATTAGGAATGATAAAACCAGCCAGGCGGTGGTGGCGCACGCCTTTAATCCCAGCACTCGGGAGGCAGAGGCAGGCAGATCTCTGTGAGTTCGAGGCCAGCCTGATCTACAAGAGCTAGTTCCAGTACAGGAACCAAAAGCTGCGGAGAAACCCTGTCTCGAAAAATCAAAAAAAAAAAAAAAAAAAAAAAAAGGAATGATAAAACCATGCATAGAGTCTGGTTTTTTGAATGTGGAGGATGAGGAAGGAGTCAGTGTAGGACTTTTATCAGCATCACAGAAATAACATGGAGTATCTTATCTTTTCTGTGAAGACAATGTTTTCTACAGCTCTGAGAGACACAGCAATACCCTGTCCTCAAGCAGTGCTCCACTGAAGATTCCAAGTATATGTAAGAGTCAAACCAGAACCTGGGTACAATGGCCTGAGACAAGAGGATCAGAAATTCAAAGTTATCCTCAAATACAGAGTTTGTGGTATGCTTGGGCTAGAAGAAAATCTGTCTTCAATAAAAAAGATAGAAATGAAAAACACAACAAAATGGATAAACATCTTATATGAAGAACAGAAGGTTCAGAGAATTAATTTAAGAAATCAGAGATAATATATAACCTCAAGACTGGAAAATCTTTTAGCGCAATAGCTTAGTGATATATATTTACTTTATGTGAGTGTCGGTTTTATAAATTGAACACCATTTTATCAGGAACTATTTAACATATTCTGAATACATATATACATATGGATATGTATATATAATATGTATTTATTGGCTCACACAGTATTTTCTGTTTTTGTTTTTTTTTTTACAAATGAGGAATTTTAAACTCAGTAATAGTTAATAACTTGTGCCAAGTTTCATAGTGAGTGAGAGAGCAGATATTCAAGACCAGGAGTATATCCCCTTCAGTGGAACACTACCTTCTCAGCACATGTGACAGGCAATTCGGATGTTCACCAACCATCTCTGGGGCTGAGCACATTCCCCAAGCATGACTGAGAGCTAGCTACCCAGATCATTAAGTTTTCATAGAAGTGAAAGTTCCAGAAAGAAAGCAAGAAATTATTTAAAGAGATACTATTTCAACTTGAAAAAGGAACTTTCCAAGTCAGGCATGTAATATAAAAAGGGTAGATTTGTACTCTGGTTGATAAATGTTCTGAAGAAATTCGGCTTTAGGGGAGAGGGCTCAGTGGTTAAGAGAATTGATGCTCTTCCAGAGGAGCCCTGTTCAGCTCCCAGTGCTTATATTCTGGGGCTCCTAATGCTTGCAACTTTAACCCCTGCAGCTCTAATTCCCTCCTCTGGCTAATGCGCCCATTCATATCTCCATGTAGTCACACACACACACACACACACACACACACACACACACACACACGTGCATGTGCTTAAACGTCAAATAAATCCTTAAAATATAATTTTTCACCGAATGAGTCCTCAGTAGCTAGAACTGTAGTTTGACAATCATGTTCCTTTTCTAAGATTTTTGCTTCTGTGACATTTAAAAGGATGGTTCACATACTTAGAAATGTATCAAAAAAAAAACCCAAAGACAGCATAATCCATAGAGCTATAATTGTAAATGTAGTATTTAAGTTCATGAAGGAATGTAAGGTATGCAATGGTTACAATCATGAGACCGAATTGAGCTTGTGGATGTATCTTCCTTTTTATTTTCTGCTATACTCATCACTCTCCCTCAGCTTTAGCTCTTCTCCTGTTCGCTGGTTTACTTAATTTTAAAGGCAATTAGATCAGCTCTAGTCATGATTCTACAGATGTGTAAGCATATCCTGAGATGAATATATTATGGACATTGCAGTAAGAACAGAATGGAAAGGAACAGCTGGATGCTTATCGGAGATGGGTTTATTGGTCAAAATAAACCTTGTTTTATCTTGTTTTTTAAATTAAGCAATTTCGGTGCATTTTATTACTTTTTGAACAGTCAACAGAAGAGCAAAATCCTGAATGTATTCCTCTTTGATGGCTGCTACTAAACTGATGTTTTAAATTTTTAATTAATTCTTCAATATGCAATGTATGTGGACCACATCTGTGGGGCATAAAACCTAAGGACAGACATGTTTTATAGAATCATGTTCAAAGTACTCAAATACAATATGGACTTGTTTTGTAGGTTTCCTTTACAAATGAAAACGAAAGAGAATTTTATCTAATACAGTCTTACCCCTCCCTGTGTTAAGCTCTTATTTTAATAAGAAATAATTTTTTCTGTTCATGTAAAATATTAGAAAATAAAAGATGAACTGCTCTAGTAAGACTTATATGTTTATAAATATAAATTACTTATACACATTAAAAAAAAACTAGGATTAGTGACTTGTAATAAGGCTGCTTGTTGGTTCCCAGCTACTCGGCAGCTCAGCCCTGAAATAATTACACAGAAATTGTATTATTTAAATCACTGCTTGACCTATTAGTTCTAGCTTCTTATTTGATAACTTTTACAACTTAATTTAACCCAACTCCATTAATCTGTGTATCGCCTCGTGGCTGTGGCTTACCAGGTAAAATTCCATCCTGTGTCTGTCTTTGGCAGGGGCTACATGAATTCGTTTTTACTTTGCCTTCTTCCTCTCAGCATTCAGTTCAGTTTTCCCCACCTAGCTAAGTTCTGCCCTGCTATAGTTCCAAAGCAGTTTTTTTATTCATTAACGTTATTCACAGCATACAGAGGGGAATACCATATCAGTGACGAAAACACCTTTTTAGAAACACATCAGTCTTTTGTCCCAAGTAACAAGTCGTCTCTACTCTATACAAGAAAGTGTAAGAGTTCCCTGACATGACCTTGAATTTTCCCCGTAGTCTGACCACAGCCACACAGACTTGGGTTAGTTATGGAGACCTTAAGTAATGTAACGTAAACCATGAGTGTTTAAAGAAAAACAAATGTGTAGGTTAACAGCTTTGGGACCCAGAGTCTATTAAATCTGGGTCAAACTTTGGCCCAGCAAATACTAAGGTTACTGACCTAAAGCAAGTTAATTAAACTACTAAGGCCTGTTTGACTCAGTAAATGGGAATAATGAGTCTTCTTCTCTATGAGGTCATAACGATGATTAAGTGAGATAGTGAACCGAAGTGCTTAGAGCAGTTCTTGACTTTATACACAGCATGTGTTCCATTTGCTGTTTGTTCCCATGTTGTTGTAATTTTTATCTAACCAAGTACCCGTATTCATTCCTGGTCTTGTCCATGGTGTGTTCTTCCATCATTCCTGTTAGTAATCAAGTTCCATAAACCTTTCAAGATCTAACTCACCCATCCATCATTACTACATTTTGCCTATCTTTCCCACCCAGATGTTAATTCTTTCTCCAAATATAATTCTAGATGTCAGCAATATTGCTCCTTAATTAATACTTAATTCTGATAGGCCTAATGAATGCTTATATTTGTATGCATTTCTCAAAGAGATACTCGGTGCCTTCAATAAAATTATCTGCAGAATTTCATATTTAACTGTACTAGTTACTTACATCAATGATTAAATACCTGATTAGAAATGGTGTGGGGAGGGAGGGGGGAAACTTCACAGTTTAAGAAGAAATATATAGTCCACTGTGTTGAAGAAGGCATCACAACATAGGCACAACATAGGCATGGTCCTGTTGGCTTTGCAGTCAAGAAGTAGCACACGAACAGGAAGTAAGGTCAGGCTGTAACATCTTAAGTCCCACAGACGGTAACAAGTTTCCTCTGGTGAGACTCTACCTGCTGGAAGGCATATCCAACCTTCCAGCTCACAAAGCTGTTTGTCTGATGATACCTGGGAATCCAACATAGAATTATAAACTTCCCTAAATCATAGTGAGGTAAGAGACTACTACTTTGCGAAATTTTAAAAATATAACTCATCTTTGTGGTTCTTGGATGTAAACTTTGTAGATGATAGTGTCATTTCCCAATATTATTCACAGGTTGGAATGCCTGCAGGGTTCTATTTTAACAGGCAGCACTGCTAGCTGGGTACCAGGTATTCAAACACAATTCCTTCCTAAACTGCATCAATATAATGTCTTGTACAGATTTGTAAGTGCTAAATATTTGTTTTTTAATGAATTAATTAATTTTTACATACCAATCCCAGTTCCCCCTCCCCTTTCTCCTCTTGCTCCTTCCTCTTCTCCCCATCCCATCCTCCATTCACTCCACAGAGAGGTTAAGGCCTCCCATGAGAAGTCAACTAAATCTGTTCCATCACCTAGATGAGATAGGACCAAGGCTGTCCCACCCACCCCAACCCTCCATGCTTAGGATGAGCAAAGTATCTCTCCATAGAAAATGGGCTCCACAAAGTCAGCTCAGTATTAGAGTTAGATCCTGGCCCCACTGCCTGTGTCTCCATACTCTGCCTAAGTCACACCATTGTCACCTGTATTCAGGGGACTTGGCTCGGTCCTATGCGGATTCCACAGTTGTCTGACTGGAGTCTTCTTCCTCTAGTTTGGGTCAGTGGGTTCTGTGGGGTTCCCCATCATGGACTTGACCTTTTTGTTCATATGATCACTCATCTTTTCTTTGCCTGGAGCTCAGCCCAGTGGTTAGTTGTGGATCTCTGCATCTGCTTCCATCTGTTTCTGTAACAGGGCTACAGCTTCTCTCTGGTTGTAGGCTTTATGCTTGCTTTATGTCTGATATCCACTTATGAGTGAACACATACTATATTTGTCTTTCTGGGTCTGAGTTACCTCACTCAGAATGATTTTTTCTAGTTACTCCCATTTTCTTGCATATTTAAAGATGTCATTGTTTTTTTACTGCCGAATAGTACTCCATTATGTAAAAAAAAAAAAAAATGGGGTACAGATCTAAATGGAGAATTCTCAACAGAAGAATTTCAAATGGCCAAAATCACTTAAGGAAATGCTCAACATCCTTAGTCATCAGGGAAATGCAAATCAAAACAACTCTGAGATTCCATCTTACTTCTGTCAGAGTGGTTAAGATCAAAACACTGATGACAGCTTATGCAGGAGAAGATGTGGAGTAAGGGGAATACTCCTCCATTGCCGGTGGAAGTCCAAACTTGTACAGACACTGTGGAAATCAGCTTGGCAATTTCTCAGAAAATTAAGAATCAATCTACCTCAAGACCTCATGCATCATCATTCATTTTTTGATAATGCAAGACATATCTTTGGATTCTTTTTTTAAATATTTATTTATTTATTGTGTATACAATATTCTGTCTGTGTGTGTGTGTCTGCAGGCCAGAAGAGGGCACCAGACCTCATTACAGATGGTTGTGAGCCACCATGTGGTTGCCGGGAATTGAACTCAGGACCTTTGGAAGAGCAGGCAATGCTCTTAACCACTGAGCCATCTCTCCAGTCCCCTATCTTTGGATTCTTATCATGAAAAACTAAGACAGAATATTTCAAAAATAGAACCGCCTTGCTAAAAATCTAGGTTATATATGATAAAAATTACAAGGGATGATGTATTTTTGAGTGTTAGGCACTGTATTAGGCTGTTAAAAAATTATAATTTCTTGCTTTAAAAGTACCGTGGCTATACCCAGGAAGAGAGGTAAAGACTGTCCCAGCAACCTGGGAGCTGTTGGTAAGTGTCAACATTTTGAGAGCACCACTATTAGATTAATTATAGAGCAAGGGGAGTCTCTAGCTGCGCTTCTACTAAACAAACTACTGAAGTCCACCTGAAATTAATAAAACATTGAGTATCTTGGTAAAGCCTGCAGTCTCTGCACATAATAACCCAGATAATCATGAAGTCAAGGTAAGAATTAGGGGAAAAAAACCTGTAGTTCTTTATAATATGGAATCCATCTCATGCACTGATTAATGGGTGTGCTATGAAATTTTGTTTCTCCCTCAAGGGTATGATGAGTCCTTGTTATGCTTTTAATGTGAAATGTCTTCATAAGCTTAAAGGGTGAACACATAAGAGCTGGGGGGATTGCATGCAAGTTCTGGAAACCTGAGAAGTTGGGCCTGAGTTGGAAGCGTGCATCGCTAGGTACAAGGATTAGAAAGTTGTACCTTCTCCCAATCCCTTCCTTAGTTGGCTCACTGTTTACTACAAGGGTTCTGCATACTTCTGTCACCACAACATTCTAAGTCTTCTAAGACCAATACCAAAACAGGTGTGTACTTCCTTAAGGTGATTATGGCAAATATTTACCATAGCAGTAAGAAAACCTAGTTTCTTAATGTTTTTATTAAATAAAATTTCCTTTTGTAATGAACACACACACAGCCACACAACTGGATTAGGGTAGCCATTCAAACAAACGTGTCAGGTAACTAGCCATGCAACAGAACATATATGAAAATAAATGGGACATTTCAAGTTACAAGAGCTAGTGGGCCAAGCCTAAGCTAAGGCTGAGCTTTCAGAATTAATAAGTCTCAATGTTATTCTTTATGAGCTGGCAGCCCAAAGCAAAATCCGGCAAAAACATGTGTCGATTCTCAAATTCTATGTATCTCAGTGAATTTCTTTACGGCTAGAATGGCATTCTGAGTGATGACGCCTCCTGTAGGGTTTTACACTTGCACTATCAATTACACTTTATTCACTTTTTCACTGCAAAGAACAAAAAAAAGATAAGAAAAGACAAAACTATGGCAGAATTGAAATGAGAAATGATGTTGACATGCAATGATGAAACTTTTCCTGAAAATGAGAACATTGCATAAATTATGAGCATTAAAGATCCTCATGCCATACACAGTAATCCATGCCCGTTTGTGTATATTTGAAATAAAGGGTTCTTATTAAGATATTTATTTATCATTTATAATTTAGTCATAAAATCTAAGCCAGGGTTCCAAGCTGATGGTTGGTAACACCAAATTCAAGGGGTCTGACATTTTAGAGGATATTCCAGGCATTTGTGTGTCAGGATCCAGGGCTTGCAACTTAAGTTTTACATGCTTTAAAAAAATGCATAAAAAATGCATAAAGACCACACTAGACTGGGACTTAAATAAGTGCATTAATTAATTCTCATCATGCAAGTTTCTTCCTGCAGTGGATGGTAACTAACACAGAGACTCACAACTGAGCAGAGAGTGAGAGACTTTGGAGTATCCAGTCCTAAATGAGACAACTTTAATCAAACTCTTCCCCTCAAGACTTGGGAATCTACATGGAAGAAGAGGTAGAAATATAAGAGCCAGAGATGGGGGATGACTCCAAGGCAACATAATAAAACTAATACATAGGAGCTCATAGGAAGTGCTACAGCAAACCCAGAACCAACGCAGGTTCAAACCATTGGCAAGGGAAGGTAGACGTAAAACCCTACCCTTATCCTGGAAGCTATTTGCAATTATTGTTGGGAAAGGGAAAGTCTGTTTTTTTTTTCAATGGAATGTTACTGGGTACACTAACAATACACTAAGGCAGTCCCTGTGCCCTGGTGTAGGCCAGCACAAACCAGACTTCATGAGCTCAACACTAACTGATACATCTAAATCACAATACAACCCCTACATTTAAGCATCAGGGAACACTAGGGAAGAAAGGGAAGGATGCCTGTAGGAGCCAGAGGACTAGGAAGACTGTTGTAACATAATGTTGTATATAAGACAAGGAAGCTGCACGCATGGAATCTCAACAATGTGATCTTTCTACCAAGACCAATGTACAAGGACAGCATCAGTTGACTGCCAGTGTGGATGTGGGAAATCGAAAAAGTCCCCACTGGTAGACAATGAGCTATAGGCAAGCAATGGCTACTGAGAGAGAGAGAATCCGTCTTCTTCAGGATGAACCTTCTGATAGATTATTCAGTTCCAGATATTGTTTCCTAAACATATATGAACAACACTAAATGCACTCAACAGGATTTGTGTGTGTGTGTTTATATGTAATAATAATTAAGGATTTGGAGGGCTCATGGCTAGTCCCTCAACCTTCAAACTGTTACAATCCAATTCCTTTTCTCTGCTCCCAGCTCTTTTTTTTTTTTTCATCTTGTCATCTATACAACTTCTCAACATTATGGTGCATCTAAATAACCTAACAATCTATTCATTTTAAAACATTCATTTGTAGCAGTTAAAAACTTAAAATATTCTTAATATCCAGTAATGAAACTGCCAAGTGTTTTGAGTGTGTTCATATTGCCTGTTCATTGCTCTTAGAAAGTTTCCCCCAAATCTACCCATGATTCACAGTTCTACTTATCCTTCTAGCTCCCATCAACTCCATCTCCCTCCTCCACTGCGTATCCTCTACTGCCCAGTCTCCCTAATGTGAACCTTTCTTTGTTAACCGTACGCAATTAGCCAAATTCTGTTAACACAAATAAGAGCCTATCACAATGAAGTACAACGTCTTTTATTTTCTATTCCCCTTACAACGGATTCAAAACCCTGACTTTACCCTACAGGTTCCAGTACACTTTGGGACTGTTTTACCTTCCTTGCTTTACTTCACGTCACCCTCCCGTAGTCTCTATATTAAAAGTGTAGGTGCCTTTTTCTCTCGAAAATATTTTTTAACTTTCCTCAGCAGGGCCATTGACTACTATTTTCTCTGCCTGGAATTAACCCCCTACAACATTGCCGGCGACTCATTCTTCTTTGTTTTAACTCACTGTGATCTTTTGTGAGCTCATGCATATCACCTGACCTAAAATAAAACCCTGCTGAGTTCTTCCCACTATTCCCTTCCATGATTATTATTTTAATTTTCTTGACTCATTATTATTATGATCTCTGAATGTTATGCTTGCTCTCTTTGATTACTAGAAGCTTCCTCCTATGGAAAGAATCCTGGGTAATTTTTTTCACACTTCTCTTTATTTTTAATGTTTAGATGAGTGATTTGCACAGAATAAGTTTATTAAATAAAATCACAGCTATAAGGTAGATGACTTCTCCTTCACTGTACTCGCTCTTTCACTCTTTGTCTCTATCGCTTTTTCTATTTCTTTCTATCTCTCTATCAGTAATCTGCATTTCAGGCAATTATATTATTTTTTCTCGTATTTTTTATGATTGCTTTTCTATTCTACAGCTCTTTACGCTGTGCTAATGTTCAGAAGTTGATGCCCTTTTGCTTACTCTCCACACTACCTCCTCGGTGGATTCCTCCACTATCAGATGTTTGATAGAGCTCATATATGACAGACTAGTTAATGAATACTCTAAATGCCCATATGCTGCTTTCAAGAACCTGTGAATATATTTGCTGGGATGATGAATAGGACATTGCTAATATTGAGTGGGTTAAGAATATCAAAATCAAAAGATTGTTATTTGATATTGAAATTTTCTTTTCAGATATTCTCAAATGTGTTTGGAGCGTGAGTGAGTCTACTGTATATATTTAGCCAGGCTGCAGTGAATGTTTTCCTGGCTAATGCTTAGTTAAACAAAAGTTACTATAAAACACCCTTGGCTACTTCAGTTTTTTCATCAAAATGGTAAAATAATTGTGCTAGCTATGAAGATAAGTGTTATTCAGAAGTTATGCTAATAAAAATATCAGTACATTTTCCTCATATATAGAATTCTTTCATGGGTAGCATTTTGAAACACTGGATGGCAAAGTCCTTAAGATTTAGATGTAAATGAAGGGTTTTGTTTTTAGGTAACAGAGAAAAAAAAACTCCCAGTAAACATGCCAAAACAGTCTGGTTTTCTTTTATGAAAAATTACAAAGATGAAGAAATAACTTTCTTTTCCATGGCTGAACTTAAGTCTCTGTAAACTGAAATGTTTTTCATCCCTGCTTAGTTTAAGATTACATAGAGACCACAATAGTCATCACCTAGAAGGCATTTTTCAGAAAATTCTTCTCTATTCATTTTTTATCAGTCTAGTTAATAAACACAACACTGACAGACATAGTTTTTAAAAAGTTAATGATGGGTTTGTTTTCTTCCAGAAAAGAAAATGTGAGAAGTGGGGGCCCAAATACACAGTCATGCGTCTTCAAAACAAAGAGAACCCTTCAAAGCAACTAGGAAGCCCCATAAAACAGAAGAGTTCTACTCAAGAGAAGACAATAGATAACATTCCCAAAAAACTTTCTGTGAACTCTTGGAAAAATCATTATTAGCAAACCATACTGCACTTACTGTCAGATTTTCTCCAAATGTCAAAAACACATGCTTTATCCAAATTTTGAATGGCTAAATTTAAGTAGAGTTTTAACCTTGTTCACAGAGATGGTCAAATTGTTTCTTCTCAGAAGTTTCTCAGCTGAGTCTTAATAGGGAACCAATCAAACATAAGTATCCTTGTAGTGATAATAATTGATTGAATTCCTTTTATATCCCCTGCTATCTTTATTGGATAATTCCTCCTTTTGAGTCAAGATATAAGAATGATTATGAAGTTGTGCTGTCTAACAGGAGTTTGCCTGTTGTCTGATTTATTATTTTATCCCTGGAAATCTTGGGCAAGTTCTAGTAGTGAGATCCCAGAACTAGAGTCCAAGGGGAGGCACTAAGGTGGCTTTGCCTTTTGGGAAAAAATTATTAATACAATTAGTAATGCTAAGAAACACAGTATGGTGGGATTTCTAAGGAGAGTTTATATCCATAAGTTAGAATCCAAGAGACCCCTCTTACAGGTTTCAGAGAAAAAGGGAACGTTCTATACCATGCATGTAGTTGATGTGTAGCCCATAATATGTCTTTGTTATCTGGTTGTCCATTTACTGGGTTGCATGGGGTGAAAGGGGACGGGTCACAGAAGTTTGTTTTTTTAGTAAATGTCCGGCCACTTTCTGGAATGGACCACCAGTAACTTCTTATTTCTGAGGGTAAACTTCCTTTGTAGAAGTGTGAATTACAAATTTACAGGTAGGATCTTCTCAGTCGGATTGCTGTCTTTCCCAGGTAGCAGTGAGAATTAGAGTCAGTTATGAGGGTGGAGAGAAAAAGAGGCTACTACAGGTGAACATGGCCCAAAGAACCTCTAGCCCACACTTACTACTGTGAGTAAGAAGGCTGAGAATCAATGAGGACTACTGAGAACTCAAGAACAATGGCAATGGGTTTT
>NC_022032.1:17474304-17487410 GCF_000317375.1 Microtus ochrogaster | reverse complement strand
TTTGTTATGATGCTGTAACTGAATGCATACTGGAATTACAGGGAATGAAAAAGTGATGTCCCAAATGGGACTTGGCTCAGAGGAAAATGGAATTTCAAAATAGCTTTGTGAGAAACTTATTTCTCTTGAAATAGTCAATAAATACTGATGTTTCCAATGAGGACTGAGCACCAGCAAAGAAGCCATCATCTAATATCAGTACACAAGTTAGCCTGTGCTTGCATATGTCAATATTATAGATATTCATATCCCATACTAACTACAGTTTACAGTCAAATCAATTAAGAGATATGGTCAAATGGGAAGAGAATGCCCCAAAATCTCCATGCCTGAATTTTTCATCCATTGATGGGTGCTATAGCACAATTAATAAAAACTTAGAGAGAGAAACTGGGGTTCAACCTGAAGGTCAGAAAAGCAAAACAGTCAGCCACTGGCTCTTACTTCAACCTCAGTCTGAAATGGTGGTCCTCCTTCTAGGAATCTCAGAATGAAACTATGAGTGAGGGCTGTCTCCTTAGTCTTCTCTAGTGCTGGGATTAAAGGTGTGCACCACTACTGCCTGGCCTCTATGGCAAACCAGTGTGGTTATTGGATTAAAGCTGTGTGTCACCACTGCCTGGTCTGTAAGGCTAATCAGTGTGACTGTTTTACTCCTTGAACTTCATGCAAACTTTGTTTATTAAAATACAACTGAAATATTACTATAGGGTGCTGAAGACATAGAACGTGGGAATTTTTAGATGGCATCAACAGTATCATTTTCAAAAGTAATGAGCAAAATGTGAATGGTTTTTATCTACTTTATCAATTTCCTGCAACATCAAAGACACTACAAAATTGTTTCTTTTTTTTTTCCTAGTTCAAAACATGCTGGCTATTAGTATCATTGTGACTTAAGATACAAGTAGCCTAACTTTCTTATCCTTAAGTATCCAGATTACCCTGAAATATTTGTGTTTAGAAAACAGCAAAATTGATGACATATAGTCCTTGTACTGTTATCCATCCATTTTTCCCCTGGAAGACAATTTTCACATTACTCTGCTAGAGAAATATTAAAAGACAATCTACTCTACTTTTTAGATAATGTAATCAAATAAATAATTACTTGATTGGCTAGATTAAACACACATCAATAATTCTTGTGAGGATTTTTTTTGAGGGATGATGTTTTTTCTATGTAGTTTAATAGAAAAATAAATTACAAAGAATAATCACTCTATAGGGCTGTGAGGATCCACAACACTTAAGGGAAAGTTATCATCTCGAAGTAGTTGGTGGTCTGCATTGTATAGATATCACCCAAGTGGGAGGGGGATTTGTAGACTAGCAAACTCAAAGAAGCAAGCCAGTGAATAAGAATTAGACACAGATTACTGTAATGTAGCCATTTAGGAAAATTCATTAAAAATGAAGCCAGTTGCAAAGTAATTAGAAAAAAATTAAAGGGTCATGGAGGGACATCATACTTAATTGAAGAAAGAAATGCCCAGATATCTGCTGAAGCATCATCTGGAAAATGTGTTTGTTGAGTAAACTGTTGCTTTCCTCTTTAAAACTTACTTGGTTCTTTCTGGAATTAGTCTGTATTGTGTCAGAGATCAGTTTCCTAAGAGACCATATAAAATAAAACTGTTCTGCACACTGCTAGGGTTAAAAACTGTCAACAACAGTCTGAGAGTAGACCCTGTCTGTTTGTGATACTACCGACTGTATAAGAAAGAGGTGCCCACTCATGCAATAATGGTGACTCTGGTATGGGGAAACCAACCACTTCATTGAATCTGAGCGAAACTTCTCTTCTGAGGAATTCATTCCCAGTCAAAAATGCCCAGCTGGAAAGAACATACGCTCTAGTAGAAAATCTGTCATTGCTTGTTTTGCCAAATGAACACAGTGTGCCAATCAAATGCACTGTAAATAATTATGTCTATGCCTATAGATTAGTCCTGTTTTGGTCAGAGAGGATTCCTTCTGCGGTGGACAGTGGTGATTTCATAGACTCAGAACTAGTCAGCGTGCTGAGAATAAGTGACAGCAGAATGTTCAACCAGAAAGGGCACATCAGTGTCATTCCCTCCACTCATGAAATGTGATCAAAGAGGAAATGAAAACAAAGAAGATATGTAAATACTGTCTCTGGGGCATGGTGTAGCCATTGCACCCTTGAACTTAAACCAGGTGTGATCACCTGCCAAAGCGTGTACAATATTGGACCAACCAATGTGAAGGAAGTGGATTCAGAGGTCCCAGCATTCTCTGGGGAAGGGGTATTCAGACAGTCATGTTTGTTGCAGATGTGTGATGATTAATTTTCAACTTGATAAGTTTTAGAATCATCTCCTGCGAGGTAGGCCTCTGGGAATTACCCTGAAAGGCTGTCTTGATTAGTTTAACTGAGGCAGGATACTTACCAACTGTGGGTGGCACCATTCCCTGACATGAGATCCCTGACTGTATAAAAAGGAAAAAAAAAAAGAACCAAGTTCAAACATTCATGTCTCTCAATTTCCAGATTATGTGTGCAATATGATGACCTGTTTTAAACTTCAGCTGCTTTAAACTCCCCACTATGATGGACTGAACTCTAGCACTGTGAGCCAAAATAAACCCCTTCTCCATTGAGTTGCGTTTGTCAGGTGTTTTATCTATCAATTATCTTACCATGGCAATAAGAAAAGTAACTAAGGCGAGGATTAAGTATTTTTTAGTGTGTAGCTAATAGCAAGACATTTATGCTCCTCTAAATTACTCTTCCCGCATCCTCCTGGAAGCAACCATGATACCTCAATCCCCCAAACACACATACACCACACACACACACACACACACACACACACACACACACACACACACACACAATAGATGAGGGGCTAGTTGGGAAAAGGAAAGGACCTATGGGAATATAAAGAGGACAACAAAGAGAAATGAAACTTGAATATAATCCAAAACCGTTATGTACATGGATGAAAATGTCACAGTGCAACTTGTTATTATGTCCATTTAATCTATGCAAATAAAAATTCAAATGGGCCAAAGGGTTTGTGGAAAAGAAGAATTTATTTTTGATCCCACTTTCTGACATTAAATATTCTTAATGTTTTACCTTGAAGGAAGGGCAATCAAGTGGATTAAAGCATGTGAAGTTCATTGCCAGTTGTTATCTTTGAAAAATATGCAAGCTCTCAATGTTGTGTCTCCAAAGCATATACTAATCTAGCAAGGGATGCATCAATGGGGAGCATCATGGGTTTTTAGCTTAATTTTAGTTTAATTTAGCAAGGAAAACATCTGCTTTGGAAGGAGCTTAATTGGTTTTCATCTGATGTCACATACTGCTACTAGGGATCATCACTGGGATGCATGCACTGATTACACATAGTTCTAAGCACCTCTCTCTTTTTTTTTAAAGAAAAGGTGCATAAATCCTGCCACCTAAGAAGCGAACAAATACTGACTTTCTTCTATGCTTAAATTCCCAAGCAGATAAAAATACATAAGAAGAATTTAACGTTGCTTATTTTAGGCCACAATAGACTCTCTCATCATTCTATAACTAGTTATCCATGGGTATGTACTTGACATAATTTAACTATTATTTAAGTAATAAATTAAGCCACAGAGACATTCCCCAATGACAGTGCTGTTTGACTCAAAGACCTCTCATTATGGAGAATCTTGATTCTGTCTCTCTCACAGACAATGTGGAGGTATTAATGCCGTATAAAAGCACATTTGGGAGATGAAATTTGACATTAATTATCTTTAGAGAGTGGCAAATCTTCAGTCCCACAAGGTTTGATAAAAACCGATGAGAAAACAAATGATTAGCTTGCCTTGACCTTTACCTCTAGGTCAACAAGTGCATTTGTCAAAAGTTAGTGGTCACCAGCTCCAGAAATTCTGTTGTTCTACCTGTTGTGCTTCAAGCTATAAAAACAATGACTCAACCAAGGTCATATCCTGAGGCTAGGAAGAAGCTCTAGAAAACAATAACAAATGATGAACTGAAAGTTTCCCCAGCCCAATGAATTAATATGATAATGACTTTTAGTTTGATACTTTCATAGTAATGTTTAAAATTAAAATTCTATTAAGATAATACAACTCCTATGCTTTATAGTTCTCAGATTAATTTAGGGAAAACAATAATTTTAAGGTTTATTATCTAATATTGCAAATATTCATATACAATGCTAGAGATTGAACAAAGGTCTTTGTTCACAGTCATGGCCAGATGACATGGTCAAGCTAAGCCCATCCTCTACTCCGAGCTACAGCTTATGAGGAAGATTTCTTTATATATCACATAATTAAATTTCTCACTGAGAATTTTGATCAAAACATCAACACACTTTTTTAAGTTTAGTTTAGTTTATAACAGCCTTTATATAGAAATATTCTATGGTATAAAAGTCAGTAGCACTTCTGAAGACATGTCAATCATCTATTGAAAGAACTTAGGTATCACATTTGTACTAAAAGACATACTTAAATTATTTTAGCACTTAGTGGTTTATGTGGTGGACAAGAGAAATCAACATAGTCTTGTAGGAACTCTAGAAGTTTCCACCTTTTCACCATTACCTCATCATTCTAGGAAAACACACATATCTCCACTGTTGCATGCATAGACACTAACAGAATACAAGCCAATGTGTATTTTGATTCAAACATGTTTTTACTGGCTGGTTTTGTGTGTCAGCTTGATAGAACCTGGAGTCATCAGAGCGGAAAGAGCCTCAGCTGAAAGTATTTTCTCAATTAGTGATCAATGTGGGAGAACCCAGAGCATTGCAGATGGTGCCATCCTTAGACTAGTGGTCCTGGGTTTTTTAAGAGTCAGGGTGAGCAAGTCAGGGGAAGCAAACCTGTAAGCAGCTTCCCTTCATGACCTCTGCACCAGCTCCTGCCTCCAGGATCCTGTTTGATCTACTTTCTGTCCTGACTTCCATCAGAGGTGAACAGCAATATGAAAGTATAAGATGAATAAACCCTTTCCTTCCCAATTTGTTTTATGGAAGATATTAAAAAAATTCCCCTCAAACATCAAAAATTAATATCTGAAGCTTTGTCAAAGCAAAAGGCAAACCACATCTGGGACATCTAGAACAAAATTGACACATTGAAGAATTAGTGTGATAATTTTGTTTAATGAATCAGATAGTAGACACATTTTAGTCAAAGAAAAACAAGCATCTCTGTGCATGAAATACAAACTTGTCACATTAAGGATTTACATATTTCTAGGTCCAAAACAAGATTGACTTGTGATATGTGCTTCACAAAGGAGTTAGTGGTTTCCTGTGTTTGAAAATTAAACTTACGTGAGTCTGCACGTGATGCAGACTCCACAACATTGCTGATAAATGTTTTCATTTTCATTTTTAAGTTCTATTTATTAATTCTGTGGCAGTGCCCGTGTGGAGGTCAGAGAACAACTTGTGGGGTTCAGTTTTCAGTTTCCAGAGTATCAGTCCCGTGACTGAACTCAGGTCATCAGGCTTGGCATCTTGGCACCCCTGGGTTATCTCATCAGTGCCGAAGTTTGGTGCAAATTGAACAATGAGTTAAACTCAGAAAACAAACAAACACCTCTTCTGGTGACCTTGATACTAATGAATACAAGTAAACATTGAAAAAAAAAATGAACGCACTTAAGGACTAGAGGCCAAAGCAGCACAAGGCTTTTGGTATCCTGAATATTTTCTTCTTCACTGCCATAATGACGAAATACAAACATTATAGGGCTGGGTTTTGTTCTGTGGGAAACCAGTGTTTCTGCAAGATAAAAACAGGGAATTAATTGTTTACATTAGAGCCTTTTAAGGCTGGCGTTGTTTTATATGCAAATTTACTAGACCAATTTGTTTTATGTGTATATTAAGTCAAATGAATCAAACTGTCTGAGTGGGTAGAGCGAGGGCGACTGGGCTATTTCATTCAGTTTGAAAAGAATTTGCAATTCAGCATTTTGCACGAATCTAATTGAAATGTAATCACAGCTCTGGAAGGCAGTGATAAACCTAATATATGGAAACAGTTATTAAGTGCCAATAAAATATCAAACCCCAGCAAATTAAAGAACAGTTATCAGAATGGCTGTTTAAAATGATATGACTAGTTTCAAATCTGGGGCAAAATAAATAAATAACAACCAAAAAACAACTTATTTCAATGTTCCGAAGGGCAGTTGGTAGAATGCTGTCCATTTTTTCAACAGCTAAGTTTCTCTGTAAAACGATGATAGCAGATTTGATCATGAGGTAGACTCTGTGTATCAAAAATCTCATTATTAGCTGAGCCCCCATGGAGCCAGAGTCTGCAGTCCTGTCCTCAGCACTCAGTGGTCTGTGGCCTGAAACTAAAAGGCATGTGATCAGTATGGAATAATATGTTTTGTTATCACCATAAAAGGGCAAAATAGTACATTTTTAATGAGGAATTAATGAATCTTAAGACTAATGCCAGCTGTTTTTTCCCAACTCTTCCAGAAGTCAGGTAGGACAACGGCCCTCTATCTTGTCTTTGCTGGTGACATAAGAAAGGGTAACAGAGGAGAAGATCCCAATACCCAAGAAGGCATTCTGTGGGATTATGTACCTAGTTTTTAAAGTGTTCTTGTTATTCTGTATATTGTTTTGCTTTGTTTGTTTGGAGCTTTGTTTTATTTTACAATATTTTTTTTCTGGATAAATTGAATCCTACAGCAGCTGCACTCGAAATGCCTCGTTCGCTAACACTACTAAACTTGCTAGATTACTAAATGACAAACACATGGAGTAGCTTTACCTGAATGCAGGGTTAGTTGCACTTTCAGTAAACTTTGAAATATTTTTAAAACTGTACTGGTTGGGACAAGCCTCTAAGTCCGTCATGCAGGAGGTTAAGGTGGAGGAGTGGGAATGTAAATTTACAGCTCTGCAATGGGATGTTAATAAAAAAAAATGATAGAATAAAAATCCTATTTTTTTCTAGCATCTTGCAAAGTCCAGAATTTTAAAAGCAAGATGCTCTTGATCGAAGTTGTATTAATGACTTTTCCATTGCTAAGACAAAGCAACAGACAGAAAGCATTTACAAGAAGAAATATTTATTTAACCTCACAGTTACAAAGGAATTTAGACTTTCATGGACAGGGAATCATGGGTGAGCTCATGACAGTATAACTAGTTTGCCAGAAATGAAGGTATTCTATAGAGTCTCTCTTTTTTGTGTCTCTCAATTGGACTATCAGACCCCTGAAACAATGACCCCCCCCAAGTGAGAATTTCCACAGGGCTCTCATTCTGGAAAAAAGAAAAAGCACCAGCCAGAGAGAATGCTTGTCTCCTTCAAAGAGATTGTACACATGAGCAACAACTTGCTAAACCACCTTACAGGATGGGATTGATACCCATATAATTATGAGTATTCATTGTTGGATTGAACTACATCTGGACTGGTTCTCATTAGATGCACATATACCTTGGCTCTCTATTTGAATTTTGATATCACTTCAGAACCTAGAAGATTGATCTCTTTGTCCCTCTTCTCAATGTGGTCACTTTGAATTTACTCTTTTTCTATTTTGCACTATGAATATGGCTCCTTTAACTGACTTGTTGAAGATGGATGGCCAGACGTGTCTTGAGACACAGGTGGTGACCCCTAAATCTGTTCATAGTAACTCGTTGGGTCCAGCCAGACATATTCATCTGAGCTTGGGGAGAAGAGTGAGGATTATGAAAGAAACAGACAACAGATAGAGTTGGGATGGCATCCAGTAAGTACTGAGACCAGCTCCATGTTTATTTCTCATAGCTTTTCATCATTCATCATCATTTATGCCCCAGCAATGCTTAAGCATGCACGTTTATGGCGGTTCTCCAGTTGTTTCTATCCTTGGCAATTCTAGATGTTTTTGTTGCTGTCATACCCAAGGTTCTACGGTCTTCCTTTATGCTGTCTATCCAGCATTTTTTGGACCTTCCTATTTGCCTTATCTTGTGCACTCCTCCAAGCAGTGCTGTCTTCGGATATCTGCTGTCATTTATTCTCATAACATGGCTGAAGTATCTTAAGAACCATTGCTGTATCCTGTAGTTTCCTTCCTTCTGTAGGTAGAGGTGTTTCTGAATATTTCTTAATATCATAGTTGCATAGCCTCTCTCTTCATGTGTCGCCTAGAATCCTCCTGAGACATGTCATCTCAAATACACTCAGCTGCTTTTCTGAGGAGTGTTTCATTGCCCAGGTTTCAGAATTGTAAAGAAGGCAGCTCAAGACAAGTGTCTCATATACCTGTGATTTTGTTGTTGTCGTTATGTCTCTTGCTGACCAAACCTTTCCTAGCTCCTGGAATGCCGCCCTCACTATCCCTATCTGCCTCTTGACATCTGAAATAGTTCCCTCCTGTGAACTAAGGCTTCTTTCCAGATATACAAAGTTGACTATTTGCTTGAGGTTCTGATTCTTTAGTACAATGTTACAATCCCTGTATGCCTTTCCCAGGTGTTGTAGCTCAGTCTTCTCAATGTTTACTTTCTTACCAAGGTTTCACTTACCTCCACCACTTTATTTACCATGGCCTGAAGCTCATTTGGACTTTCAGCAAGTAGTGCTGTATTGTTGGCCAAACGCAAGTTGTTTCACACACCACTCATCTGTAAGACTTATCTCCTCATCCTCCAGCACTGTTGCTATTATTAATTCCAGGAATATATTAAAGAGTATTGATGAGAGAATGCATCCCTGAAACAGTCCTATATTTGTCTTAAACTGAAAACTTAGTTCTCCACAGACTTTGGCTGATGTAAAGGTATCTTTATAGGCAGTTTCTAGTATTCCTATGATTTTTCTCTGGGTACCTGTAGAACCTCATTTTTACCCAAAATCCTTTCCTCCAAATGCTATCGAATGCCTTCCTGAAGTCGATGTAACAGACATATAAGCGTCACAGCCTTTATATACCCCAATCCAAAAAGGAGGGGGAAGGCAAAAGATTTCTTTACCAAATACAAAGAACAAATAAATAATTAACTTCTTAATTCCAAAAGCATCAAGTTACCACAACCTTAGGGCAAATCGTCTATCATATGACCCTGAAGGAGCAAGACTAGGTTTGAAATCTCTGACCTTTAGTAAGCTGGAATTGACCCACTCCTGTGGGCTCCCATAGTAACAAAGCGTGAGGTAGACCAGAAAGCATAGAATGAGGCAGGATCCAGAAACTAAGATATAGGGACCCACAAATGTGAGCCTGTTCCACCTTGATTGGAGGTCAGAGAGTTGGAGCTTATTTTTACTCTTTCAAAGTTGTTGACAACAAGCGTGACTACGCACCATGACCTAGGGTGTGGTTACTAGATGCTTTGCACATTAAGAGGTGGATCTGCTCCATCCTGACCAGAGGTCAGAGAATTCAAACATACTCCTAGCCCCTTCATTGAAAATAGGAGATTTGATATAGGGAGTGGCTGCCTACAGGATACTTGGTCTAGGCTGTGTTCACTTCATACCCTGCCTAAGACATCAAATTCTTTACTAGGGAAATAATGGCTTGATGTCTCAAGTTCTGAAGCAAAGAACTGTTCTGGTTGTCCTTTGTGTCATGGTAAAGTAGTCTTTTGCCTTCTTTCCCCACTTTTGTATTGGGATGTAAAGGTGTGTAAAAAATAAATATGGGCAGATTCAGTACTCAGAAGTCATTTAGTTGCCCTTCTGGTACTATCTTGTGTGTCTGTATTTCTTTCATATCTCTGTTCCTCCTACCAAACATTTCTAATTCATACACCCTTACCCTGGAACATACAAACCTGTCATGGCTGGACTGCAGCAGAAGTCATCCCAAAAGGTGGCTTAAGACATTAAACTATAGCGATTAAAGGCCTGTCCCCTGTGGCCTGCTTTTGCTAGCTGGACCTCACTTCCTAAAAGTTCCAGTTCCCCAAAAGTTTGCAGCCAGCTTGAGAGGACACTAAAAACTGAAGCTCTTAGGAAAACGTTTAGGATTCAAAATATCACTCAGAATGATGCCAACACTAATACAGAATGTGGAAGCTGAAATCTAGACCCGTACTACGGACCTATGTATTGCTCCCGTGTTCTGTTTTACATAAGCACCCCTGAAATGCTAGGGAGCATCAGCCTTTGGAAACAGGTCAAGGACTGCATGAGAAGAACACTTGAGAAGGTCCATGGGTTGCACCTGTTTCATTCCTATTTCCAAAAACACATTATTTAAGATTTTGATGTTCCTGGGACAAATTCACAAAGCATATTGTATAGTGAGAAATGAGTATCAGAAATAAATACTGAACATAACTGAAGACCAGATCAGCATACATACTATGAAGTTATAGTCTTCTAATATTTTCTTATTATGAAAAGGAACTTTTTGCTTGTTGGAAGAGTTTATTTCTTCTTAGAGTTGTGTGTGTGTGAGTCTCTATGTGTATGCATGTATGTATGTGTATGTGTTTGTGTGTGTATGTGTGTATATGCAAATATTTATGTGTGTATGTATGTATGTGTGTTTGTGCATGTGTATGTCTCTGTGTGCATAGGGGTATATATGTGTGTGTGTAATCACTTAGAGAGCATTATGGTTGCTCTACTTTATATAATACAAGATCAAACAGACAAACCAAAGTGAAATAAAGTTGTAGTAGAAGGCTGCTTGTTCGTTTCTAGCTACACATACCACAAAATAATCACTCAGAAACTATTTGAATTATTTGTAATACTGTTTGGCCAACAGCTTAAGTGTATTTCTGGCTAACTCTTATATCCTAAACTATCCCATCTCCATTAATCTGTATATCACCACGTGGCTGTGGCTTACTGTGTAAAGTTCTGACTGGCGTCTGTCTCCAGCAAGGCTACATGGCTTCTCCCTGACTCTGCCTTCTCTCTCTCTCTCTCTCTCTCTCTCTCTCTCTCTCTCTCTCTCTCTCCATATATATATATACACAGCCTAGCTATATTCTGCTAAGCCATTGGCCAAAAGCAGCTTCTTTATTAACCAATAAAAGCAACACATATACAGAAGGACTTCCCACACTAGTAGGTGTTGGTGATAAATTAGATAGGCACATGAGAAGTATTTTTAAAGTGAACTTGAAGAACCATGAGAAAGCTCCATAATGAATCAAGTGCTAAAGGACCATGGCACAAATGCCACGTGCATACAAGTTTGGCAATAGAGAATCCTGTTGCAAGACTCACACAGACTCCATGAAGAAACCTAAGTATTAAGATAAAGACATCTTGAATGTATCAGAAGGGAAGGATGAAGAGTCTCAACAGCAGGATCCCTCTGCTCTAGACTAGTGATTCTACACTTACCTCCCCGTGGCACACACATGTGCTGATTGAAGAAGTCAAGATTTTGGCTACAATTGCCAGCTGATTATTAAAACCTCAGGTCCTGCCAAGTCCAAAACATAGTAGAATTCTATTCAGAGAAAATTTTTGTGAGCTGCTTGCAGTGATACATACTTATAACAACATTCCAAAGGCTGAGGCAGGAGGATCAAGAGTTCAAAAGAGTTCCTGGGCTATGTACTGAGACCCCGAGAAAAAAAGAAAGACAGATAGAGTGACTGGTTTTCTTATACACATTTTTATGTGTGGGAAAGAAATTATTATTTATGCATATAGTGTGGATTTCACTTCTCAAAACTTTTTGGTAACAACTGGACTTTGTTTGGCTAAACATAGAGTAGTTCTCATTTAGTTAGCAGATGACATGAAAACTCAGCATGAACTTTCTTCAGATAGGATGTGAAAGTCATGCTGTGTAACTATGTGAAAAATAACAGCTTCCTTAGCTATTCATCTGCTGGCTTCAGAATGACTTGTTCTTTTAAATGCTAATTTCTAGAATTTTTTTTAGAGGGTGTTATGTGTGTTATTTCAGCACATGGCCTGGTCCTGTGAGATTTACTCACTGTCTATGAAATTGCGGTGTGCAAGTAGATTTCTTAAGCATCAAATATAATTAGGATTAAATATTCACATTATTGTGAGTCTGTTCCTGCAGATAGAAAGCAAAGTGAATTCCCAGCAGGTGATAATTCGGGGAATATTTGCATCTTTAACAGTTGTAGCATTAAATCTGTCTTCCCAAGGTCAAGTTAAAATTGCTTTAGTGACCAACTTTGAATGCTAAAGGGTAAATAGGTAAATCAAAAGCTGGTCTAAATGGTAACTAATTGAGCAAATGTAATAATTTTGCTACAAAAATTATTGACTTAATTTTCATATTTTAACTGGTTTTTTTCTCCTTAGTATGTACGATGTACATACACCAACAATTTTATCACTGTTTACTGTGGGGGCCAGCCCTGATAAGTTAAGTTTGGGCAGGTCACCCAAAGGAAGTTCTTTACTTCCAACCATTATCACCTGCCAGAGTAGGACTCAGCCATCAATAAATTTAAATGGAGGCCTACATCTCAGTAGTTTATGCTGAAGCAATACCTGACTGTAGGAAGAACCACAAACTGAGATTACTCAAGCACCACCCAAAAACAGACCATCCAAAAGAAATGCCTGGCATTCCAACTGCTGTGAATAGGACCACCTGAGAGCACACGCTCATCAGGACACCCCTGGACAAACGTCAGCCAATCAGGGGCTCTGAACCTCAGAAACCCCTCACCCCCACCTTTACTACTATAAAAACCCAATTCTAACTGAGCTCAGGACTCTCCGTTTATTCCAATATGTTGGACATGCAGAGAGAGACCGAGTTTGCAAACTTGCTTAAAATAAAGGTTCTTTGCTTTTACATATGTGGATTTGGGCATAACATTTACAAATAACATTCTCTAATGATTTCCAACTTATTCTTAAACGTGTATAGAATTAAACTAAACAAAATCTTTATGAATGAAGACTAAAATCCAATACTTTTCCCTTTCTAAAGACACAATTTGTTTTTCCTTGTGATTCTTTTACACGGTGATTTCTTTAACTTTTCAAGTGTTGG
Source organism: Microtus ochrogaster (assembly GCF_000317375.1). Taxonomy (NCBI): domain Eukaryota; kingdom Metazoa; phylum Chordata; class Mammalia; order Rodentia; family Cricetidae; genus Microtus; species Microtus ochrogaster. Next base: position 17,474,431 of record NC_022032.1, on the reverse strand, counting down.
TGAGATTAAGAAACACAGTCTCACTGTTATTTCACAGAGTTATAAGAAAATGTTGCTAGAAACCAACTATGAGTGAGTACATCCCATGTTCATCTTTTTGGGTCTGGGTTACCTCACTCAGGATAGT
>NC_022032.1:17461591-17472881 GCF_000317375.1 Microtus ochrogaster | reverse complement strand
GGTTAGGAGGGGGGGAAGTTAGGGGGGGGAGAGTGGGAGGAGTGGGAGGCTGGGAGGAGGCGGAAATTTTTTTTTTCTTTCTAAAAAAAAAAGAAAAAAAATATAAAGAAAAAAAAAAAAGAAAAGAAAATGTTGCATGTTTGCCTGTACACCAGTAGAGGTCACCAGATCATGGTTGCTGGGAATTGAACTCAGGGCCTCTTAGTGTAATCAATGCTCTTGGTCTTCTCTCCAGCCCAGAATAAAAGGATGGAAAAGTATAGGAAATAGAGAAGATCTGGTAGTTATGTTTTCTGGTAGTGGTCTCTATAGTCTATTTCTTATAATTTCTTGTATCAATCAATGTGTCCTCCAAACCACAGTAGATAAATGCTAAAGTTATATAATAACAATGAGACTATCTGCATTATCTTCCGTACTGTATTCATTTGTTCCCAGGGTTGGTGGTTAACCTAAATATACTAAGTTTATTTATTGTCAGCTCGTTTGCCTAGACTCATAAAAGTTATTATGGGTTGGCAAATAGCATGGAGATAAACTAGCAAAATAAAGCAGTTGAGTTCATATTTGGATTCTGACACTTAAATAAGGTTGGGAAATTTGATTTTCTCTAAACTTCAATAAAATCCTCAGTACAATGGTGAGGGGGGATGAAGGAAGGAAAAAGGAAAGAAAGAAAGAAAGAAAGAAAGAAAGAAAAAAAGAAAGAAAGAAAGAAATTGCTGCAGTTCAGGGGCTTGGTCAGGGTTTATTTTCATTGCCAGTTAAAGAATTAAAAGGCAGGAAGAGTCTGGTGCAGGTCAGGTAGCAGCAGGGAAAGCTCAAAGGCCACAAACAAGAGCAAACACAATTAACAAGTGCTAATTGATGATGCAGAAACAGGCATGAGGAGCAGACTCACAGAAAAACTGACCATTGGCAAAGCAGGGGATGGGTGCAGGGCTCAGAAAGCTGAAAAATCCAGTCTCTACTCAAGGTCTAGGGTTTTTAAAGTCTCTGAAGAGTTTTCCTTGCCTAATTTAGTGTTGGTCGCTTTGAAGAAAGATAGAATGGTTGTTGGTCCCACAACTGCAGTGTAGCATGTCCTGATTGTGCCTTGAATTTATCCATCATCAGGGAGGCTTTTGGTGGGAAAGAAAAAAGCCTACAAGACTGATTTATTTATTTATTTATTTATTTATTTATTTATTTATTTATTTATTTATTTTTGCTACAAGGCTATTGTTTCAGGTCAGGACAGTAAAGATGAAGCTGGACATCTTGGAAGTTTACTATCTTCATTACCTAGCCATGTCCCCTCTCCCTATCTGTCTGGCTACCAGGAGCTCTATCTAAAGCCTAATCTCTGAAAACTACTGGGATTTTGTTATCTGCAACCTAGCTGTGGTAAAATAAAGTAAGTGCACCGATTTGATGACTATAATAAGACTTCAAATTTATAGAATATGCTCATTACATATATTTTGAATCTATTCTTCCTACTGACTACCTTTCAACCTGCCTTAAGGTGCCTGGCAAAAATGTAACCTGGATGATAATCTGTGCCTGAGGAAATTTTGTCCCTAGAGGGAAAACTACTGCTGTCGTTTTGCAAGATGAACATTTTGTCAAAGGCCTTCTAGACATCCATGTTGATGTCTGTAGACTTGTGTGCTTAGCCTTCACAGAGGAGCTTCTTACTACTTCAAGCACTGGTCAATGTGAAACTCACAACTGGCCGAAGTGCTGAAAACAAATGACGGTGGAGTGCTGAGCCTTAAATAGGACATAAAGAGTTTTCTTGACTCCAGGAACCTCACGGTAGAGGCAGAGAAAAGAATGTAAGAGCCAAAAGCTATGGGGATATCCAAGGTGTGCAATGTAAAGCTTTCTTCTGGACAGGGCATAACTGTTGTGCTCATTAGGTCCCTACGGGTGGGAATATATGCAGTATCTGATATGATTGGGCCCCTCAACATCACATGTACAGAAGGACTTTAGGGGACTATTGTCCGTTAATAGTTGCTGGGGGAGAGCATGTCAGTTTCTTCAGTATGTAACTAACAAAAAGTTGCTTGAGTTCCAGTAAATAACCTCCCACCTAGGCACATGTAATCAATAACTATTGAACTCAGTGAGTCTTACACACACACACACACACACACACACACACACACACACACAAAGATACGGTATGGAGAACTTATGGGGGAAAAAAGTTTATGTGGGAGGAGGGAGGAAGACAGGCAATGAAAATCACTAAAATTATGTACAAGAATGCAACTGTCAGAAATCTCAAGGTCCAAATCAGGAGCAGAAGGAGGGGGAGCACGAGCAAGGAACTCAGGACCGCGAGGGGTACACCCACACTCTGAGACAATGGGGATGTTCTTTCGGGAATTCACCAAGGCCAGCTGGCCTGAGTCTGAAAAAGCATGGGATAAAACCGGACTTGCTGAACATAGCGGACAATGAGGACTACAGAGAACTCAAGAACAAGAGCAATGGGTTTTTGATCCTACTGCACGTACTGGTTTTGGGGGGGCCTGGGCGGTTTGGATGCTCAACTTACTAAACCTGGATGGAGGTGGGCGGTCCTTGGACTTCCCACAGGTCAGGGAACCCTGATGGCTCTTCAAGCTGATGAGGGAGAGGGACTTAATCAGGGGAGGGGGAGGGAAATGGGAGGCGGTGGCGGGGAGGAGGCAGAAATCCTCAATAAATAAATAAATTTAAAAAAATGCAAAAAAAAAAAGAATGCAACTGTCAAAGAATAAAAAGGAAATTCTAGGTGACAAGCTTTAGGGAAATTTTAATAAACAAACATATCTACATGCCAGATAGTTCACTTTCAACTCCACAGGGTCAGGGGCTCAAGACCCTTCTGGACCTATTTTTTTTTTATCCCTTCATCTAACTCTTAAGCTGTATCTTTTAAAATAAATACCAATTATAGCAAAATAAATGAGGAAAAGCCATCTATTTGTATTTTAAAAATTGAGACTATTGAAGACAAAAATCACATAAATATCATCAACATGAAACTCTATCATTAGAGATAACAACGAGGACTTTTTTTTTCTTAAACAGTAGTTCAGGAAAGATACGACAATGTTACGTTTAGTAGTAAATATATATATTTGTTTTTTCGAGACAGGGTTTCTCTGTAGCTTTGTTGCCTGTCCCGGAACTAGCTCTTGTAGACCAGGCTGGTTTCGAACTCCCAGAGATCCGCCTGCCTCTGCCTCCCGAGTGCTGGAATTAAAGGCGTGCGCCACCACCGCCCGGCAGTAAATATATTTTTTGTCCTTACAATGACTTTTAGTTTGAAATATTTAGGACAAAAGTCAATGACCACTAGTCATTTTAATATTTTTTGACAAACTTTTATTTTAATGGTATCATCTAAGGAATGCAGATAAACAATTTACCTTTCACAATAGTCCATGATTCTTTAAATAACTGAGCAGTACCCATCCTTAGGAAGGCTGGGTCTTTTTATTTTCATGCCTATATTGGCTGTTTCTGTTTCAATTAGATTCATTTTATTAATACATGATTTAATTGAGATGTTTGATCAATAGTTTTACTTTTTAATTATTTCAATATACTGAATTTTAATTCTTTGACAAATTAATAACTACCAGAAATAGTCTTTTATTCTGAAATCTGTGTCTTCACTCATTATGCGCTGCATTTGCTACAAAGAAAGTTTCGAGTATAGTGATGTCCCATTGGTCAAACACTGACAATACTTCCCGAGTGACCACACTCTTATTCAGAAAGTCTTTCCTATATCCATATTTTAAATTTTTCTTCCTACATTTTCCTCTGGCAGCTTCAGAACGGCATGACTTACACTAAATATTTGGAGTTAATTCTTACACAGAATGAGTTAAGAATCTAACTGCATTCTACATGGGGATATTCAGTTTTTCCCAGCACCATTTATAAAACAGGCAGTCTTTTTCCGAAATGCATATTTTTTTTTGCATCTTTGCTCAAAATCACATATCTAGACATGTATGGGTTTATATATGGGTCTTTTCTTCTATTTCATTGATCTACATGTCTGTTTATGTCTCAGTACCCTGATAGTTTTGTTACAATAGCTCTGTAGTGGAACTTGAAATAAATTCTGGTGACAGCTTCAGCACTATTCTTATTGTTCAGAATTGTTTTTGTCACACAAGCTCTTTGTGTGTACATATGAATTTCAAGACTGTATTTTCTATTTATGGCATGAATGCTACTGGAATTTTGATGAGGATGGCCTTGAATCTATGGATTATTTTTGGTAGTATTGATGTTTCATAGTACTAATCCTTTATATCCATAAGGTTGCAGGTCTTATCAGCTTTTAGTGTCTTCTATATCATTTGGAAACCTTTCTAAAATTAGGTATTTTTGTTATTTATTTGAGATTTTCATTTGATGTGTTTTGATTCTTTGTACATCCCCAATTCCTCATCAAATTACCTCCACTTCCCAACCCTTTAAAAAAGGACCAAACCTTAAGTCCTTTTTAAAGGAAATTCAAAATATATTTATATAATTCTCCCCTTTCCTTTTCCAATAACTTCTCATATTACCACCACCAGTAGCAGCTTCTCAAAATATTAGCTTCTCTTTTTTTGGTGTTACTGTTATATTTGTATATTTTCCTATATAATAGGTTATCAGTTATCATATGTTTGCTTTATACTGTTGCTCTAAAAACCTATAGTTATTTGCCTATTGAATTTCTATCCGGCTAGTTAATATATTGCTGGATATGGTGCATTAATGTACCCTAATTTTATTCATTACCATTTCTTTCTTATTGATTTGTAAATATTTAGTTTGCATGTTATTTTTTGTATAGCTGCATATATCTATTTCTAATAAAAATTCTTTAATAACATCATTTTTATCATATATAACTTTGACTCAGAATGGGTTTTCTCCTAGCCATAGCTAGCATATGATGTAAATATACGTTCCTGTAAATGACATAAAATTGAACACACAGAATTCCTTGTGAGTTAACTATATGCTTCCAAAATATAGGGAATTACCAGAACCTGAAGAAAAATCATGAAATCAATCATCCCTTAGCAACATCAGAGAATGCATGGCTCAGAGGACACATATATTGGGGTTATGGCCTCCCAGGCTACAGGACAAGGAATATCTGTTGTTTAAGTTTGTGTTACTTACAAAGGAAGTTATCAAAAACTTAATCAGGAAAATAGAACTGTGTGATCAAATTAGGTCCCATTAACAGCTAATTGTGATGGAGGCTGTTAACAATGTGCGAAACAGGGTAGTTCTGCATATAAGACGGCCGGGGATGAACGCACTGGCAGAAATGACACATAGATATTGAAACTCTTCAGAAAAGGTGACTCCACCGGTTTCTATCATTTGCACCACACAGGATTGTAAGTGTACTCATCTTAGATTACTGTCTTTGCAGTTATCATCAGTCTGTAACTGGCAGTTTTAAGTCGTCCCTATATCCATTGCCCTATATTCTTTTTACTTTACTTTTTCTTTTGTATGATGGTTCCATGAAAAAGAAAAGGCTGCTGCACATGCAGAAGTGCGATGTTGTTCACTGACCTGAGAAGGATAACAAGGAACAGAAGACAGTCAGTTTTTCAGACTATTTAGTAATGAGAGTAGAATAATTTTTCCGGGACTTGAAATACTTTCGGTGTTCTATAACATACTTCAATATTGAGGAAATAAACATGAACTAAGTCCGTAATATGAACAAAAATATAGAACATAAGCTTCTTTTTTTTACCATATTTAAGGAAAGGAAGAAGACGGAAGGAAATGAAATTTATTTAGATTATAGTTATTGGAGCATAACAAACAAAGATGAGTCATTCAGATTCACTGATTTTGAGAATAAATTTGGTTGAGGAGATGTAGGCAGGGTTGGGAAGCAGCTCGGTTGGTCGTCACGTTCTGTAGGCTGGGACATTCTTGTTGCTAGGCACAATATAAATAAATCTAGAATTTGCTCCATGACAAACAAAAGAGAGAACTTACATTCCATTTGTCATGTGAGGTCTCAAATAAAAGTCTCTGCTCAGAAGATGGATATAACAAATGAGTCACGAAGAAAGCCACACTGAGAAAGGGTCATGAACATCCCTTCACCAGTTGGTAAGTTTTTAAAGAAAAGCATAAAGAATTAGTATATGATTATGCTCACACTTCCCATAATTCTTTTCCAATTATCTATACATAGAAAGTGGCAATGTACTTTGCCATTTCATCCTTTCTTCTTTTGTATCAGGTGAATATAAACAGATTTTAACTTGTTAAAATATAGTCATAATGAGAGAGAGACTGGGTGGTAACTGGCTAATAATTTATGCACTGATAAAGCTCTGTTGATAATGGGTAAAAGATGACACATGCTATTTTAACCTAAGGACTATTACTATGGCGCTGTGCCAGTTTTTGTATGAAAATATTCTATTTTCTCAGGGTTTGATGGTTCTGGGATAATTGGGAGAGTAAAGTAACATGGTCTAGTTCAAATATTGCTTCAAGTTTATGTTTCTGTCACAGACTTCTATAATGAAATCTGTGAATTAAATTCTGACAAACTGAGGTTGGTGCAATCTCAACAGTGCCATGGTAGTGATGAATAATTCTTTATGTTATGGCACCAGTCTACGCTCTCTAATAATTATCAAGTCTATATCAAGACAGTGACGTACAGTGACAGTGTGTCAGAATTTTAATCAGTTCCGTGATAATGTCCTCAGATGTCTCTTTCTGAACCTTTCCTTCCATGTTCTTGGCACTCTGTGTGGTTATGCTTCTACTTTCCTACTTTATTACTTCCTCCAAGCAATCTGGCATACTTGCCACCTTAAAGACATCTATGGTGCATTACTGAGATCGCTCAGTTGGTAAAACACTTGCTGCGCAGACACAAGGACAGGAGTTTGGTTCCTAATATACCTCTTAAAAGGTACGCAAGAGGGTATGTGCTACTAATCCCAAAACTGAAGAGGTAGATGTTAGGAAAAGAATCCTTAAATGAGTGGCTCCACCGGTACAAAGAAACTCAATTAGAGCAGATTAAACCAAATTAAATTGCCATCGTTTTATTAAATACAGCATTCTAGGATGGCTGAGCGCATGGCAGGGAGACAGGAAAGCGGGAGCACATGCAAACCCAGAACAGGAACCACATGTTGCATCTCTGGGAGCCCACTTAAATACCCTGTGGGAGAGGTCCTGACCTTCCCATAGGGAGGGGTCAGGATCTGGCATGCTGGGATTTGGAGTCCAGACCAATGCAACTCCTAGGCCAGGGGCCTAGGATGGATGCCAGGGGCTGGGGTTATGCTCCCAACTTAACAGTAGAGTCAGGCCATTCACTGGACTTATTTGTTGGCATTTGCATTTACTAGGTTGGTCCAGGTTCAAGAGAAAACTTTGTCTCAAAACTAAGGTGGGTGGAGCCTGAGAAGCAAAACCTTATGTTCACTTCTGTTACCTAGACATATGTCATGCATACTGGCACTTGCACCAAATCAGGTGTACAAGGACACCTACACAGCCTCACATATCCTCAACATACATGTGAAGAAATACCCAACACACTCACAGTACATGTATAAACACATTCCTATACTATATAACATACCATATATATACATATACCTCTGTAGATACCACTACACAAGTAGTATAAAGAAATACCATATAAAAATGTCTGTGTTTTACAATTTAAACTACCATTGCTAAAGTTAATAATACCAACTTGTAAAAAGCAAAAACAATGTTTATTTGAGAAGCCTGGGTATTATTGAAGAAAAGTAAAAAAAAAATTAAAGGAAAATTGTTTACAGACATAGGAGTATTTGAGAAAAATTCTTCTTAGGGACTTGGGCCTTCAGATTGAACTGTGTATGACAAGAACCTCCTGTCTACTGAGTTGAAAAATGTAGTCAGTCATAGTTAGTCTATAGCTTAACAATGGGGATGACAGGCACAATCTTGGGAATTCAAAAAGAAAATAGAGAAAGAATAGTTACGGTATGCTTAAATTAATCAAAAGAGCTTTGGGTTAGTGATTGACTTTTTATGTCTGTAGGTTCTTCAGTATCCCCCCAACTTTACTGTTACCCCCATAGACATTTCACTCTATGTAGCCAGCAATATTTTTTTTCTTAAGAAATAATGAAATATGAGCATGCTTGAGTTTCAATTCAGCATCCAGGATCCAAGATTCTGCTTCCGTTTTACTAGTGTTTGTTCTAGCAAGCAATGGTACATGTCATAGTAGACAAATATTATTTAGTAAGACAACTGACACTTTGACAATGAGTTTGCAATTTGAAGGTGTTAGAAGGAGAAAGGAAAATTAGTGGTTTATTCCATGAGATACATATTAATGGCCATGAATAATCAATGATTCTGTATCTTTAAAAATAATTTTTAAATATAATTAAATAACTCATTTTTAAAAATGTAAAAGTATTGATACTTATTCTATGTTGGCATGAATGTGCCAAGAGTCTCTTTCAGATTCCCATTGGTATTCTTTGAAACGATTTTTATGAAAATGTCCACAAATGTGTATGTATATATATATATATATTAAAAATTAATAGAAGCTTTGAGTCCTTTATCTCAGTTAAGAAATTCTTTCAGTCTGCATCAATTATTATTCTATACATGCACAGCAATCTGACTGTGCTTTACCACAACTGTAAAGTAGGGGGTTGGAGAAATGGCTCACTGGTTTAGAGAACTTGCTGTTCTTTCAGAGAATTGGAGTTGGGTTTTTAGTACCTACAGTAAGCAGCTTATACTAATATTTACCCTCTTTCCAGAGTAGTCTATGCCCTCCTTGGTATCCACTGGTACCCTCATGGATCTGAGCACACACAGAGAGACATGAACACAAACACACACACAAGCAAGTAACTTTTAAAATAAATCATGTTTTAAAATATTGGAGGGCAAAGCCAAAGCACTGCATTAAGTCACACCTTGTCCAAGTGCTGATCTATATTTGGCCATGTCTTACTTTTTTTCTTCTATCGTGATGTAGTCATGGTTTACTCACGCATATTTTCCCCTTCTTGTTCCTCTTTCCTTTAATGCTGCTGTTGTAATGGATTGACTCTGCACGGGGACAGATCATTACAAATCCGTGCTGAACACAACCACGGTAAAAGGTAAACTCAAAAAGCAGAGCCTCTTTCCAACACTCCATTGCTCTTATGACAACTTCGTTTGAGACACTGGTACATGTGAAGATTACTTCCCTGTGGGTGTGGTTTCGGACATGGCTCTTCCTATCTTTATGGACACTGTCTTGGCATTTTGGACAATACAGCAGTCTACCAGAAGTGGTGATACCCATGAGGGTCACTGATACTAGCCGAGACACTAGGCCTCCAAGATGGCTGTCTTATAGCCTGTATATTGAGGGTCAGAGACACATTATCTCCATGAAGTCCAAGAGGAACTTAGTATCCAAACATCTTTCTGTGTTCACCTACACTGACCAAGGTGCTCTTCTTGAAGACCAGCCTTTTGTGCAGAATGACTGCTACTATCATGGCTATATTGATGAGGATCCAGAATCCATGGTAGCTGTTACCACCTGCTTTGGGGGCCTTCTAGGATCACTGCAAATAAATGGCAGAGCTTATGAAATAAAGCCCAAGAACTTTTCTTCTACATTTGAACATCTGATTTATAAGATGGACAGTAGAGAGACAGAATCATTTCCCATGGGATGTGGCTTAACAGAAGAAGAAATTACACAGCAACTAAAAGTTCAAGGTGATGCTTTCACATTGAGGCAGAGCAGCAGTCCTGGCTGGTGGACCAGCGGACTTATAGTGGAATTTACAATAGTGGTAGACAATCATCGATTTGTTTATCGGGACAGGAACGTTTCACAAGTGCATGAGGATGTAATCACTGTTCTAAATGTAATAAATGCCCATTTTTCTCCACTGGAAGTTGTGATTGTTTTAATGGCCCTTGAGATATGGAATAAAGAAAATCTTATAGATGTGGAAACAAAATTGGCACCTCTTCTAAGAAGATTTTGTACCTGGAAGAAACAGAACTTTGATCATCGTGTTCGTCATGACGTTGGGCATCTTTTTGTAAATTACCCATATGGCATATCAACTGGCATGGCCTATGTTGGCGGTGTTTGTCACTCTGATTTTAATTGTGGCATTGAGAGTTTCAGGGGTCCATCAGCGACTACTTTTGCCCAGACAGTGTCACATGAGTTGGGCCATAATTTGGGCATGCTCCACGATGAAAGTAAACATACATGTACATGTGGTAGAAAATCCTGCATAATGTATCCAACGAAAGGTGACGGTGTGACATTTAGCAACTGCATCTTTGATAGATATTTTCAAACAAGTTTCACAAAGGCCTGTTTGCAGGACTCCCCAAATAAACAGGATATCGTGGCGTGGACGAAATGCGGAAATGGTGTGGTGGAAAATGGAGAGGAGTGTGACTGTGGAACTCTCCAGTTGTGTTTAAAAGATCCATGTTGCCAAGATAACTGTGCCCTGAAAGCCAATGCTGACTGTGCTAGAGGGCTTTGCTGTCAAAATTGTCACTTTTTGTCATCAGGCACAGTGTGTAGAGCAAAACAGAATGAATGTGACCTTCCAGAGTGGTGCTATGGAAATTCAAGTAAATGTCCTGACGATGTGTACGTGTCTAATGGTAGGCCCTGCCGTGGCGGTGGGCATTGCTATGGGAAGAAATGTATGAACAGTACAATACAGTGTCAGCAGATTTTTGACAAGGAAGCCAAGAATGCCGCCAAAAGTTGCTATTTGGAAAGGAATACCCGGGGTGACCGTTTTGGCAACTGTGGGGTCATTAATAGAGGACAATATGTAAAATGCAATATCTCAGATATCTTGTGTGGGCGAATTCAATGTGAAAACGTGATGAGGATTCCTCATCTGAGAAGTCATTACACGGTGCATTCGAGTCACTACAATGGGGTAACTTGCTGGAGCACAGACTACCATTTGGGGATAACCAGACCTGACATTGGTGATGTGGAGGATGGCACAGGCTGTGCCCCTAACCATATGTGCATGAACAGAAAATGTGTCCATATTTCTGCGTTGATAAGTCATTGTTCACCAAAGACCTGCAGTTTGAATGGGATCTGCAACAACAGAGACCACTGCCATTGCAACCCCGAGTGGAGCCCACCACACTGCAAGGCAAAGGGCAGGGGAGGGAGTGTTGACAGTGGCCCACCTCCCGTGAGAAGAAAATCAAGGTTTAA
>NC_022032.1:17440807-17460452 GCF_000317375.1 Microtus ochrogaster | reverse complement strand
GTAAGACCCTATTGTTGAAGAAACAACATAATTAAGCCATAGATTATGGAGAAACACAGCTTCTAACTCAACCAAAAGCTTCACACCTAGTAGCTAGTATTTTCAGTCCTATACATGGTACTGAAAAATAAGAGTTATCATTCGTTTTATCCACTTATAAATCCTGTGAGGCACAATGATGCCCGGCAGTACATACCCACTGGTGCAATAGTGGCAGGGATGTTGTGATAGTAACTAAGCTTTTTACTTTAAGGCCCACTCTATGAGATGGGATTTTTATCAGACACTGTTAAAGAGCCATGAATATGAGGATAGTTAGGTCACTGGACCAAGAGGAAAGCCTACTACTATTGCTCTGCTAAATAAATATAATGACAAAATAACTCCTAATGATATACTCGTATAACCTCTAGATTAATGTATTTAGCTTTCATCAGAGAAGTTTGTGCTTGCAATAGACGGCAATTAACATGGAAAACCACAAAGTCAACATGGAGGAAATAAACTTTAGAATGATCAGACCTAAATGGGATGTCCCTTTAATACCTTTACACTCAAGGTTTAGATATCTGTGACAGAGAGATAGTAGAAAGATTGTAGGAGCCAGAGGTGGGAGATGATACCAAGGAAACAGAGCTTTCTGGAGAACACAGAATGAATACACAGAGATTTGACAGCAGCTTCAAGACCTACACAAACTCTAGTTAGACAAAGTCCAAGCATGGAAGAAGGGAGGTGGAAATGACATCCACTCCTTGCAAAGAAGACAGTGTCAGTGAATAGCTGGGGGGACATAGAAAGTCAAATTTCTTTAATGAAGTGAATCTGGTAAAATAAATCATACTCCAGGACTGGCCCCGAGCTCACGAGGCATCAACATACACAAATTGAACTCAGTGGTCTTCGTTTTGTTTTGTTTTGAAAAAATATGATGTTTTGCTTATGTTGTATTAGAGGATTTAGGAGGAGTTCAGGGTGAAGAATAAATAAATTTTTCACAGAACAGAAATGTGTTTTAAAAAGAGAACAAAAATGTGCAAAGCTAAGAGAAAGCTCTCTGTCAAAAATACTGAGACTTTAAATGCAGTGTTTTAAGATTAAATATATCGGTCCAATTATACACATGCATTTATATGTGTATATATATATATATACACACACACACACTTCTGATTATTTTGTTTTTAAAGTCTATTTTGTCAGAATTTAATATATCCACACCTTTTTATTTATAAGTTACATTTAATTGTAATTGTTTTTCTCTCCCTCTATTCTCAGGTGGGGGCCCTCCAATGGTGAGGCGTGATTCTTAGAGGCAAATCAAAGATGTATTCTGATTCTAATTCAAACTATTATTCTGAGTCTTTTCTACTGGAAAACAGAGATCATTAACATTGAGAGTTAGTTTTGAGAAGTGTTTCTTAATTCTTGTTATTTTATTGCTTTGGTCATATTTTTCAAGTTATTTTGCATAACTGTTCTGTGATCATTTATTGCTGGTGTTGATAGCCTTCCCATTAAATTGAAATATTTCTGCTAAGATCCCCTGTACAATTGTTTTGATGGACATAAATTCCTTAATTTGTTTTTTTTATAAAACATTTTTCTATCTTTTTTGATTATGAGAGATAGTTTTAATATTTAATATGTGTAACAGTCTGATCTTGCCTCTCTATGGTCATTCAGAGCTTGTAGAATATTAAGTCAGGCCCTTCTGACCTTCAGAGTTTTTCCTTTTAAAGTTGGATGTTGCTCTAACAGGTCTGCCTTTTTTGTGACTTGATCTTTTCCCTTGTAGCTTTTATTATCATTTTTAGTCCTATAATTTAGTTTTTCGATTATTATATGCCATGAGTGTTCACTTCTGATTCTCTCATTTATTCTTCTTTATTAGTCTTGCATATTGCTATTATTGGTATGGGAAATTTGTCTACATTCTGTCAATTATATTTTAAATAAATGCTGATTGACCGGTAGCCAGGCAAAAAGTATAGGCAGAAAAACCAGACAGGAAGTAGAGTGGGGCAATGAGGACAGGAGTATTCTGGGAAGAAGGAAGCTCTTTCCACAGTCCTGCCCAGATCATAGAAGAAGCAGGATGTGACCTACCCCACTGAAAAAGGTACCAAGCCACGTGGCTAACAAAGATAAGGATAATGGGTTACTATAAGTTATAAGAGCTAATATGAAGCCTGAGCTAATGGGACAATCAGTTTATAACTTATGGAGACCTCTGTTTGATTTTCTTTGGGACTTACTGGCTGTGAGTACTGGGCAGGACAGAAATCCCAACAAAACAGACCCTCATGTTACAGAATGGCGGCCAAGTGGACAAATGCATCCACATAACACTTGACAGCTATGCCACTTTTCCAAATGAGAATTAAGGAAGGATGCTGGCTTTTGAAGGAGGTATATCTTCTTGGACTTTGTGGTTTTGTTTTGGGGATGGGCTCAGCGTATATAGAGTCTTTTTGTGAATACCCAGTCTTGTCTTTGTTGGGTAGGTGTTTAGGAATTTAGTTATTGTTACCCCAATGTGGAAAATTGTGTGCCAATCAAATAGCACTTGATTTTCAGTCTGGGGCCACTCTGAGTTACTGAGTTCAGAATCTTATTTGTCCCAATTTAGGACAGGAGGTAGAATGGTTTGTAGAAGAAAAGACATATGGGAAGAGGACTAGCTTTGCAAATCTGTAACTGGGATTCTGGATTGGTGTTCATGCCATCCTGGAGACCAGCAGCAGTAAGAAGGGAGAATTGTCTAAGAGCCTGGAGGTGGGTAGGTTGGCACTGGGAATTCCTTTATGGATTTTAAGTTTAGACTTTGCACTCCAAACTGCACCAGATTGATACAATTCGTAAGGTTTTGTGCAGTAAACTGATTGTGACTAAGAAATAGGACTCTCTCCAGAAGTCATTTAGTAGAGTTTGGGGTATCCCTTTACATGGACCTAGGGCCCAGCGGTGAGTAGGGTCAGTGAGAACTGAATCTAGAATTGGCTCCTAGAAGTTCTGGTTTGAGTTTAGGGGTCTGAAACCACGTAGTCTCATATTATTAGCCTGGCAAGTGTGGTGGCTGATAGGTGAGCAGGAAAGGAGAGGGAGCTGAATCCCCAGAACTCTAAGTAGGCTTCTGGGTGTGACTGACTATACATGGTCCTGGGTCTATCAGAGTGTGGGGTAGCTAACAGTAGAGGGTATGAGAACAGTTCTAGAATTTCTTACCTGAGGTTTTGGGATGAAACTGCAGGTGCATAAGCTTAACATTTACAAACTGCCATGGGGGATGGGTGGCTTCTTTTGTTCTTTTTATTTTTGATGTACCTGTTATAAAGTTTGGTAATTATAAGAAGGCTTATACAGTATGCTTTTTTAATTATCCATACATGGTTATAACTTATTTAAATCATCTTTAAGACAACACAAGATAGCCATACACTTTATATATTCTGCACTAATAAAGTTACATTGGTTACTTTTAATATTTATATATTTTATTTACCTTTGTGGTTTAAAATTTTGCTTAATTTTTGCCTTTAAACATATAGTAATATCATTAACTTGTACAATACCACTTAAGAGTTATGTTGTATTATATTGTCTATATATTGTTTTCACCAGTGAGATTTATTCATTATATTGGTGAACTTCATTGGGTTTTGTTGTCTACAAAAAAATGTTCATATGTCTTTCCTCATTACAAGATTCCTTTGCGTCGTATAGCTTTCTTGACTATCATATTATTTTATTCTCACTTTGTCTAAAATCACTCATATTTCTACTTAAAATCTCAGTAATAGCATTATGAAGTTTCCAGGGTATATGAAAGTTGCTTTTCTCATATTTGTCTCAAAATTCAGTGTCTGTGACTTTTGAAAATATAACTATAATGTGTCTCAGCACAAACATTTTAATAGGTATCTTTTTTATATTCTTGTCTTTAGTATATTTATGTGATGCGATGTTGTGTGTGTGTTATTATTACTATATGGCTGGTGACTAACATGTAGATATGAGAGGTCAGACCTTGGACCTTTTATGAGACAGGGTGCCTTTGCTAACTGCTGTTTCAGGCAGGGTGGCTAGTCCTAGAGCATCTGAGGAACCCCTGTCTCTGCTTCCCAGCTCATCCCTGGAGCACTGGGAGAATACAGATGCAAGGCACTTTGCCTGGCTTTGTGTAGGTTCTGAGTATCCAACATTAGATCCTCAACTTTGAGCAGCAGATAATTTACATGCTGAGATATGTCTTCAGGGCAATTTTTTAAAAAGACAATTGATTAGATCTGCTTGCCTCCTGAGTGCTGGGATTAAAAGCGTGCACCACCACCACTCAGTTACTCCTAATTTTTATAGTGGTTATTGATCATTATGTAAAATAATTATCCCCAATTTAGTGACTTGAACACACATGCATATGTGACCTCAGCATCTCAGTGAATCAGGAATTTAGGCATAGCCTTGTTGAATTTTTTCCTCTGGGCCTTACTGGTCTATAAGTGAGGTACAATTCAACAAATGGCCTCATGTGGAGATCCAACAGGGAATAAACCCACTTTGCTGCCCTTCTGCATTCCTTTCTTAGCAGGGATTCTGCTAGAAGAACAACTGAGTCTTAGGTTTCCAATCTTCTACTGTCTTGGAACCTCCCACAGTTCTCTTCTGCCCTGAAACTCACTCTCTCAGTATATTCCAAGGGAGGCTTAGAAAATTTTGCAATTTAACAACTAATGCTCCTCTGAAAGACTCAACGGTATTGATTATGACTGTTAATGTGCTCTATACTATCTGCTTTAATCAATATTCTTAATGAACCTAGTCTTTTCTTTTAATTTTAAACTTTATTACAAAAACTTGCTGGGGAATTGATACAGATTTCCATTGTCGAGTGCATAATTTCTGGAAGAAATACATCATTAAACTGCAGGCTTTTATTCATTTGCAGGGGCATGAATGACTTATAGAAACACAAAGGCTACATGTATTGCTTTGCATAAAGGAAGCTCAAGGATTCCCGAAGAATATGTTCTAGTTAAAAATATGTTCATTACATGGGCTGCTTCTAAGGCAGGAAGGAGGATGTTTATCTCATTGGGTTAGTGGCCTTGTCATTTGTTATAATTTTGGAAGCAAAAGAATTAATAGAGAATGAACTCATTATGTGCCACGTAAAGTTTAATAGGTCATACATAATGTAGCTAAAAAGTTAACACAATATCCTTGGTGAAGCCTGTCATTGGCAAAAGTGAGTCATTAATAAAGACCATTTTCACCAGAATAAAGAAATGAGAGAGGATAAAGCATGAGAACTACCTATGGTGGCACACGTGGTTAAAGATATCATTAAGCTACTCTTTATTGTGAATGCTAACCTAAAAATCTTTATCAAACAATAATTTTTTACATTTCCTATTCGATAGTAATATGAATAATATTACAAAAATGCACAAATAAGTGTAATAAATCCGATGTCCTTTAGCATCTAGAAGTAAGTTAGTATTATATACTAATTCAACTCTCATGCTTGCTTCTTTTCACTTAAAAATCTAATAAGTTGACCTGCATTTATTTAAGGACCCTTTGTGATACCTCCACAACCCCACCTCATATCCAGACTTTCCATTCTTTTTCCATGGTCTAGTCTGGTGGGCACCCCTATCTCTTCAGCAATGCCCTTTCGGCGACCTCCCAGATATAGTCAGGGTCCCACAACCAGTGTATCATCCTAGGCTGATCTTCTCTGCCTTCACTGCAGAGGGGCTCTAGGCTTAAGCCACTATTCTGCCTCCTTATCTCTTAAACCAGAGGATTGTCCCACGTAGTATTGAATCTTTTTCACTTAGATCTATCTACCTGCACACTCCTGTATTGGAGCAGGAAGTACATCTTCTATGCCATTTCAGTTCCTTATGTCCAGCTGATTCCATTCCATCAAGCCATTTCCAATGTTGAGACCAAACCTGCCACCTTATCTTCCCTTCTCTTTCCCCTGCTCTATCTTTAACAAACATAGAACTAACAAATGAGGTCCAGTTGCCTAGATCACATTGAAGGAATGCCAACAATATGGAAGATTCAGCCAGTTCCTTCTCTTCAACACCTTATAGTCCAGTAGAAATGCTTTCCAATGAAAATTCCCTCAATGACAATGGCACTGGGATTTGTCTCTACTGAATGTACTGGCTTTTTGGGGATCCTATTCTCTTTGGACGTATACCTTGCTCAACCTGGGTGTAGTGGTGAGGGCCTTGGACTTTCCAGATGGCAGGGTGCATTTCTCTCTCTTAAGATTGCAGAGGGTGAGAGGAAGGTTGTGTGGAGAGAGTGGGAGTGGAGTGGGAGGAGGGGAGGTGTGGGAATTTGAATTGGTATTTTTTTAAAAGCAATAAAATAAAAGAGTAAAGAAAAGAAAATTTCCTCAATGAACTCTAAGACACAGGAATTAAGAAAATAATAATAAACTTCCTCAAAGAATTTAAGGAGTTTAAGGAACATATAAAGAAACATCTCCTGGTATCCTCCATCTGTACTGTATCTAAGATCTTTAGTTATAATCTTTTTATAACAACATTGCTGTTATTGTTGTTCAATGTTGTTTTGGGTACTTGGTGTCTTTTCTGATTCCATGCAAATTTCGGGATAGCTTTTCCTGTTTTTTGTATTAATTAAGTCACTGTTTGGACTATTAGGTCTAACTTCTTATTGGCTAACTCTTTTATAAAAAAATATTTATTTATTATGTATACAATGTTCTGTCTGTGTGTATGCCTGCAGGCCAGGAGAGGGCACCAGGCCTCATTATAGATGGTTATGAGCCACCATGTGGTTGCTGGGAATTGAACTCAGGACCTCTGAAAGAGCAGGCGATGCTCTTAACCTCTGAGCCATCTCTCCAGCCCTGGCTAACTCTTAAATCTTAATTTAATCCATCTTTATTAATACACCTCATGTATCACCATATACAGTAACCCTCATGGGATCCTCTAAAGAGCTGGCATAGAAGGAAAACACAACTCCTTTATCCTGGCTTTTATTTCTCTATCAATTATGGCAGAACGTTTGGCTTGGTATTGGTTATCCGAGTTAGCGGTTGGCAGGTCACAATTTGAATTACATCTTTCCATGCCCTTCTGGCTGACAGATGAGGCCATATCACTTAGAACTTACCAGCCTACGCTTTTCTGCCATTTGGTGTTGCACTTGTAGTTCCCCACACTTTGTTCTGTCTTAACTGTAAAATGAAGTGAGGTATTTCTTTCCTGGGGCCTGTGTGTTTGATGCTTCATCTGCATCTTGTACTTGGATTGGCTCTCTTTCTGTAGACTCAGGATATTTTTCATTTTGCTTACATTGAAAATTTATTCTATAAAATTTGTATGGAGTACCTCTTTCTTTTCTATGCCAATCATTCATAAGTTTGGCATTTCCGCAGTGTTCTGAGTTCTTGAAAATTTCATTCATATGGGTATTTTGTTATTGAATTTATTGTTTTCCTTGACTGAATGAATCTATCCCTCTACTTGTCTTTGAGCCCTGATATCCTGATTTCCCCCAGCATATTCAATTGGTTAGGATTTCTACTGATCTTTTCCTTTGAATTTTTATTTCCAGAAGAAAAAAACAAACTGAAAGTTTGGCATAAAAATTATACTACAATGATAAATGAAAATCAAAATCCAGATGAATACAAAACAATTCTCCTTAAACAATTTCCCATCACAGATGGCAATAAGTCAGGGAGTGAAACGACATTCAACCTGCACTAACTAAGCAGGAATTTATTTTTATTTTACAACTTAAATCACCAGGGCTGAAGTTCAATAATAACACCTTTGAAAAACAGTCAGTGTCAACTTTTAGTTGAGAGTTCTACGTGCTGTTTAGGAAAGCTATAAAAGAGACTACATAGAAATGTTCGAATAAAGCGAGATACTTCTGAATGCTGAAGGTTTAGGAGAAACATGTTTCTTCAGGAACAAGTATACCTTACCAAAATTAATCTAAAAATCCATTCTCATTGTTGACACAATTTGGATCAAATTCTCATCCATTTTAGCCCTGTTGTTTTAGGTCTGCTGTTTTAATTTCTTTTAAAAAGTGTTCTCTTTAAAAAAATTTTAAAAAGAGGAGTACGGCTGCTCTTCAGAAGGCCTTGATTGTCCCCAGCACCCACGTGATGGCTCACACCCATCTACAACTGCAGTTTAGAGGATCCACCTGTTGGTCTCCCCAGGAGCTGCATGAGTGTGGTGAACAGGCATATATGCAGGCAAAACAGCCATACACGTACAAGAAAAAGAAAAATGTAAAACAATAAAGCAATGTATTTATTTTGTCAAAAAAGTGTTCTCTTTTCATTTTTGTTTGTTTATTACATATCAATCCCAGTTCCCCTTTCCTCCTCTTCTCCTGCTCCTCACTTTCCCCCACCCCTCCCCATTCATTTCTCAGAGAGGTTAAGGCCTCCCCTGAGAAATCAACTAAGTCTGTCCCACAATCTCCTTGAGGCAGGACCAAGTGATTCGCCAGATGAAGACATCATTGTGACACTGAGTCTATGTGGGAATAACGTGATTGAAGAAAGAGCACAGTGTCACTGTGGATACACTAAAAGATGTTAAAGGGATCCATGCTGTTCAAAGGACTGTGTTCTGAAATCCCATGCTGTTTGTGCTCTTGGACTATGCTGCAGAGACTACAGTTTTATGCCAATGGGTGCAGAGAAGTGAATGTGCCCTTCCAAAGAGGCATGATGGAACTTCAGCTGAATGTCCTGAAGGCATGAATGTGTATGGTGGTGGCCCTTGTAAGGGTGGTATTTGCTATAGAAGTTGGTGTAACACCCATGAGGGACAGTGTCAGGATATTTTTGGCCCTAAAGCCAAGAGTACAGATGAGAAGTGCTACTTGGAAATGAACACCAAGGGAGACCACTTTAGTAACAGTGGGAATACATAAGATGTAAGTTGTGGAAAAATACAGTGTGGGAACGTGAAAAGGCTTCCACTTTTGAGAGAACTTGATGCCATGCGTTAGATTCAGTTCAATGATATCACCTGTTGGCCTGCCGACTACCACTTTGGCATAACCTTAGCTGATATTGGAGAAGTGAGAGATGACACAACTTGTGGTCTAGAATATATATGATGACCGGAAGTGTGTTTTGGTAAATAATTGTTCACTAGGCCTATGCAATGTGCGAGGAGTTTGCAATACTAAGCACTGCTGTCATTGTGATGTCAAATGAAGCCCACCATACTGTCTACGAGGTGGCTTTGGAGATAGTATTGAAAGTGATGCATCTCTTATAACACTACCTGAAAAAAAAAAGAAGGGTTATTTTATTTCTTTCCTGTTTATTATAGTCAGTTTGATATTATCATCCTGTACTTGACTTTATATGAAAGACAGAACATAACTAGTCAAATTTTGACTTATCAATTAGTACTCAATGTGTGAATTTCACCTGAGAAATTAAAAAAAATCAATATTCAAAGTTCACATGAGAAAGAAGAGTACAATGTTCAATGTTGAAGAAAAAAAATTACCTCAGATCTTTCTGGAATTTCCCTATGAATTCCCTATGGTCTGTAGAAGTGTTGCTGAAAGTGTCTGTAACCAAAGAGGGAGTCATAGAGATCTCTATGCTAAGGGTCACAAGCATTCTCTACTACATAAAGAGAAGCCCTAGCAAATTCTTACTTCTCTTTATTTTACACATTTCTTCATTTATTTCTAGTGGAATCGTTAACTGGTTTTCATGAACATATATTCCCTGCCGTGAGTCCTCTGTGTGTCTCCCAGTTGGTGGAATTCGGCTCCCAACATCAGTCTGCTCTCGTTCAGCCTTTTCACAAAGACAGAGGGTGCACCTACACATCTCATCCTCATTGCCAAGGGTCTCCAGGAGAGAGTGGCAGTTGGGAGCCAGAGGGACACTGTGAACTTAGGAAAACAGTTTGTAGGGAGCTGCTGTCATAGCTTCATTGGTTTCAGCTCCTAGTTGGAACAGCATCAATACCTTTCACTGTGTACATGATAACCATACAGACTTGGCTATTCACCAAGTGCAGCATTGTCAGCCCTTGAGATATAGCTCGGCTGCAGAAAAACACACCCAGAGTTCTGACCCCAGGCCTTTGAGCCCTCCACTGATGTGCCGTTTTCCAGTGCCAAGGTGGCTATACGGTCTCCTCACAGGTTAGGGTCTCACATCCACGGGAAAAACAAAGAATCTCCACTTCACTATCTACAGTGTCTCTTTGGCTTCTAGACTTAATAGAGGGACTTACACAATCTAGTTGGTTACCTCTGATCACCTCAGGGGTGAGTTTTTCCTTTGTGGAAGTGGACTCTGAAGTCATATGGAGCTTGTTCTGTCACAAAACTATGCCTCATACGGACACTTACCACCAGGGAACATAATGCTCCTCATGGGCAGGATCTCCTTAACACCTGCAAAAAAGCCTTCAGAACACATACCATTCAACCCAGCAATAGGGAGGCAGAGGCAAGCTGATCTCGTGAGTTCAAGCCTAACCAGTTCCAGGCCACACAGCATCTTGGGTTTCTAGAAAAGCTTGCTACCAAGGAGGAGGCTTTCAGCTCAGATTCAGCTTGGTCACTCTGTGGCCTTTAATCACAGTACACACTATGATTAGCAATAGCGATTAACTCCTAATTATGAAAGTCATGGGGCAATGCCCTTTTAGTAGCCAGCTGTGTTTGGAGGGTGGGAGACTCTATGGTTTCGAATATGGACAATTCACAAGCAAGCCTAGCATGTTCTTTTTGATGATCTATTCTTCCAGGGCATCATTACCCATATGTGTTGGCTACCTGTGTTCAAGTAGTTATTTTTAATTAGCTTATATATGGAGTTGTCATATATTCTTAACTTTAGTTCACATTTCTCACTTCTCTCATTATTTGGGCCCATCTTTGATTTAATTGCATATCCAGTACCCAATAGTATTTTCATATTATTTATATGATTGTCTAACACTCCCCCAGCAAAGACTGACTTTTGTCTGCTTGCTCATGGCTCCTTTCTGGCTTCTAAAGTCTATATGTAGTCCAAAATAAACTCACAAACTTCACAATAAGAAGCTAGGCTTCACATATAGTGGCAACATGTATCATCTGCTGTCTTTAGGGGCCTTAGCTACCTCATTCAGTATGATATTGTCTAGTTCTGCCCTCAAAATTTTATTTTTATATGAGGCAAAAACCCCCTCCACTTTGTAGATATGTCATATTTTCATCATCCATTCACCAACAGGTGAACAGTTAAAATTATTTCATTTCCAACCTGTTGTGAATAGAGTCACAGTGAGCATGAATATCCAAGTATCTCAGTCTTGGTCTTTTGGATATATGTCCAGAATACAGTCCTTTATGAATAGAGGTTGTTACTGTCTTTCAGGGCCTAGGCTACCTTATTCAGTAGCTTATTTTCCAGCTCTATCCATTTTTCTAAAAAATTTTATTTTCTTCAAGGTGAAAAAAAATCCACTTTGTCTTCAGCTGTAGAGACTTACTGTCAAATTCTGAAGGATAACCTATAGCACTGCTATAGCCTGCAATGCTTAGAGATCTATGAAACCCCATTGCCCCAACTACAGTCTGTTATTTATATTTTTCATGTGCTAATAGATTGCTTCCTGAAGGGATGTTGAATTTTCTAAGCCTCCATTTTCTTCAGCTACTGGTACAATCATGTCATTTGACTTCAGTTGATTAATGTGATGTAGCATGATTATTGATTCACAAAACACGCAAAACTATTCTTGTGTATCTGGTATAAATGCTATCAGATCCTGGTGAGTGATGTTTTTAATTTGCTGGTGAATCTTGGTAGCTGCTATTTTGTTGGTATTTTTTATACTAAGTTGGCCAGGGACACTAGTCTGTAGTTTACTTTTCATTGTTGAGCATTTATCTGGTTTAGTTGCCAAAACAATTCTGGCTTTCCAGAATGATATGGAAAAATTCCTTTGCATTTTTTTTGGTGTAATTTACTTAAACATAGCATTACTTGTTGAAATTTAAGTCAATGTGAAGACTCATATCCTGGGCTTTTCTCTAATGGAAACACCTACTTTCTGCAGCACTATTGAAGATCATTATTGCCTTGTTCATCTTCCTTGTTTCTCCTTGATTAGACCGTGATACATTATATATGTGTAAAGTCATACCTAATTCCTCTAGAATTTGCAGTTTGCTGGGGTATAATCCTGTATAACCTCTAATGAGCCTTTGCAGTTCTGTCATATCAGTCAAATTGTCCTTATCCCTGATATAATTCTTCACTACTTCTCTCATTTATTTTTTCAATTGGAGCAGGTAAAGGTATGTCACTGATATTTCTCATTTCAAAATCCCATTTGTTTCATTGATCTTTGGTAGTTTTCTTTACACAGAATTTCATATATTACCCCCAGTTCATTATTTTTCCTTCTACCAATTAAGTGTTTTGTTTATACTTGAGATGCATCACTACAACATTTATTTATAATGTTGCTTCTTATTGATGTAGGTGTTTGATTCTATTAAAAACTGTTGCTTTGAAGCTTACAAAGTATTTACAGAGATCACTTGATAGTTGTAATAGGTTATCTTGATCTAATAAGTTAAATTTGATGGCCAAAAATAGAAATCAAAATTATTAAAGTGCTCTTATTCTCTTTCTTTCCCTGTACTTGATGTTTCTTCTTTTGTCATAAATTATATTCCACACACTTCATCATCTTTAACACTTTATTCCAGGTGTAATTACTGATGGTAAGAATAACTGTACTGGGGAATTCAGATTGCTCTCACATGGTAGGACAAGAAAAACCCTCTACTACTTCCTTTACTAGGAAACGAAAAGGACAATATATGACGATAATTACACTATCATTCTCTTTTTTCAGTGCACACAATTCCTGTTAGCATTTCTTGGACAGAAGGTCTGTTTACACTTAATTTCCTTCTAAATAAATTGTCTACAAATTCCTTTATCCAGGGTTTTTTCTTTATAATATGCATAGCTTTGATCAGTAAAATATACATAGTTGATAAGTTATTTTCTCATTAACACATTGACTATTTCACCCAATATTTTCATGTCCTTAGGATTTCTGGCATAAAGTCTACTTCCAAGCACTTTGGAAGGCTCAATTCATCCTTGTTGAAAGTAAATTTTGCTTACTGATGTCCTTCAAGGTTTGTAGTAATGCTATATGCAGTAAAGTATTTCGATAGTATTTATATATTTTATAGATTCTGTTTACTGAAGCTTTTCATTAGACTAAGCGGTTATACTCATGTACTTTATATACATGTATGTGTACATACATGAATATGTAGATGTATGTTAAAACTATTGTTTACAAAGTGTCATGAACATGAAAAAATAGAGAAGGATATATGAAAAGGTTTGCAAAGGGGGAGGTAGGAAATTATGAAATTATAATCTCAAAAGCAAAATAAAGAAATAAAAAGGAAAGAAATAAAAACTATGACTACAGTCAAGATAATGAAATACAGGTACCCAGGAGAATGCTGTGTCCAGTGTGTTTTATATAGGAGGAATACAGAAAATCATTAAGACAAAATGCAAAACATGCTCAACAAATTTAAAATAAGAAAATCAATTCATAAATGTTACCTTTATTTCATCATTCTGAGTGCATGTGAATGAGGTTGTTAATATTTCATAAGTCTAAGTGCATGCACATGTTTATGTGGAGGATACATACACACAGAGAGACTTCACAGGATAATCTAGGAGATTTAGTTTTCTGCTTCTGTTTCGTGGGTCCAAATACCCAAGGTCGTCAGGCTTGGTTGCAAGTGCCTGACCACCTGAGACATCTCTTGTCAGGAGCCAATTTCCTCCTAAAATCATTGCAGGAACCATCACCCTGGGGAGTCTGCAGAGAACCCCACACCCCTAATTGTGTTAAGAATTGTTCTATTGACAGAGCCTACCCCACACCCAAATTGGCTGTTAATGGAGAGCTATCTGTTAGCGGAACCCACCCCACATTCCAAACTATCTAGAGAACTAGGTGTGTCAACTCGTGACTTCTTGGCCTACAGTGACCTGACCGAAGGTATCCTCCTGGCTACGTGACCAAAGTGAACCATGTGACCAACGTGAACCACGCGGCAAGAGCTCAGGCCCCTGTGCCCACCCCCCAACTCCTTACCCTATATAAGCTGTACCCCATCTCTAATAAACGGAGGCTTTGACAAGAATCTCGCTTAGCCTCCTTCTTGTCTCCTAGCTCATATCTTCCAGATAGTGCCTCTCCGGAACCCTGGAATAACTAACTGCAGGGTGGGTTACAACCCCTAGACTAAGTAACCCACCCCAAAAGCGGTTTACAATCTCACTGTCCTCCAAATGGAGTTTTGAGAACTACACATCGCTATAGAGTATAAAATGAGAGTAGATACACTGGACTGTTCCTATTACAGAAGTCCTTAACTAGGAGACTAATGAATAGGGAACGACCACAGAGCACTCCAGGTAAACTGAAAACACGAGAACTAAAAGATCAAGAACACACAACACATCAAATTTTAACAAACTTAATATTGGAATTACAAAGCAAAATGGTTAGTTAAATGCTAGTAATACTCACAGTTTGGTTTTTAAAGAAGATATTCATTTATTTATTTGGGGATTTCCCACATGCATACTTTATACACAACACTTCAGCTCTCCCTCTTACTGCTTCACTTCCTCTAATGTTTCCCCAACACTCCTTTCATGACCTTTTCTGGCTGTTGTTGCATATATACATAGTTTTGTACACAAATGGATATTTATGTGCATAAATGCATATTTATGTAAAACCTGCTGAGTGCTTTTGATTTCATTAATATGTTTATGTGTTAAGACTGGATCTATAGAATGGATAGCCTATCAGGAGGATTGTGCCTGGCGAAAACTGAGTCATGCCCTTACAGCAGTCATTAGTTGTTATAGCTCTTCATCTAGGTATGGGCCCTTGTGAGATTCCCATATCCTAGCAGGTCAGCTAGTGTTAACATTAAATACATGCCAACAGTCAAAAGTCACCAAGACATTAATGCAAAAATAAACTAAAAATTTAAAGTCTGTCCTTAAGAAATGTATATAGTTAAACCATTGCTTACACACACACACACACACACACACACACACACACACACACACACACATTTTAAAGGGAAAAAATGAAGCTACCACATCAGAATTTGTCATAAGTCCCTTGAGAACACTTCAGATTTATCCTTCTCAGTGTATCTTTGTCTTCCTATTGTGCTCTTTAATCTGTTTCTCTTTATAGATGCTCTTTTTTTCTGCCAGGTCAAATATTTGCTCTTCAATAAAAAAAAAATGTTATTTTTCTGTAAGGAGGTTACTTGTTTGTTTCAGCCACCCAGAACCAAAATAATCTCACAGAAACTGTATTAATTAAATTATTTGTTAGCATATTAACTCTAACTTCTTATTGGCTAGCTTTTATATCTTAATTTAACCCATTTCCATTAATCTTTGCTTTAACACGAGGTCACGGCCTACCAGCAAGTCTCTGTTATCTGTCTCCCGGAGGGGCTACATGGCTTCTCTCTACTCTACCTTCTTTTTCCCAGCATTCAGCTTAGTTTTCCCTGCCTACCTCTATTCCCTGTACAGGCCCAAATCAGTCCTTTATTAACCAATGGTATTCAGAGAATACAGCGGGGAATCCCACATCATATTTTCACAGTGATATTTTCATCTCAGAATTTGCAGTTTATTCATTGATATAACTTCAGCTTATTTATTTTCAGAGAAGTATTTTGCATGCACAAAATATATTAGATCAGAAGTTGCATGTAATTGCTATAGTTAATTAGTGCTGTGCTGGTTGTTACCCTTTTTGTGGTCTCTTTATGAGCTACGTATATGGTCATGACATTTAAAGAAAGAACGTTTCAGTTCTTCCTTTCTGATTTGGATTTTCTTTAATTTTTTTTGATTGTACGCATATTTTCATCCAATTCTCTTTATTTGTCTAAATACACTGTTGAGAATGGTCAGCATTAGGTTTCTCTGTGTATCTTTGGCTGTCCTGGCATCATGGTATTATGGTGTTGCTTCAATGGTTTCAATTGCTGATCTGTGCAATTTTTTTGGGGGGGGGGCGGGAATAGCCTAGTGTACTGCTAAAGTGAAAGATGACCCTGACCCAGATCATGGACCAGAAGTTGTATATGTTGGTAGGAAAGTGTATCAGTAAGTCTGTTTTAATAATTGATTGTTTCCCATGACAATGCAATGTGCACGGAATCTGTGATGATAAAGACCATGGTTATTATGATGATAAATGGAGCCCACCAAACTACAAACTCTCACTGGAGGGAGGGATGACAGTGTTCTTTTTCCCGTGCAAGTACCTACAATTCCCCCTAGGAAACTACCCCAGATAAATCCCACCCACTGTAACTACATGCTAAGTTATTTAATTCCTTTATGGTTTTGTTATTTTTTTAAATGTGCCTAATTATGAGGAAGAAACCATCATCTAAGACAGGAGCAGAAGCAGAAGCTGAACCAGAACCCAAAGCTGAAATTTCACCCGGACAACAATCTGTCAAGGCTAAATATTCACCTGAAGAAAAAAGGGGACAAAGATCAAGCTTCACATTAAAGAAAAAGTGGCAGAAATATTAAAGAAACAAACTTCATCCTCCAGGAATCCCTGTATATATTGTTGTGTAGACTTCTGGATGTAGAAATGTCATCGCATGGGTCAGAAGACCTAGAATTTCTGGAGGACTCCCTTATTTGAATATCAAAAGCATTCCCCACAAAATAAAAGGAAGATCTCCTATATTTGTATTTTTCATTAACTTTGGTAATTTTTGTCTTTTTTTAATGGAATTGATGTCTGTCTTCAATAAGCATAGTTCCTACCCATTGGCATCTGTATGTGTTTATTTTAATTTTGTTTCTCTCAGCTCTGGAGCACCCTTTTGAGAAACTGGTTTGAGGTTGCTCTCATGGTTGCTACGGTCTCAGCGTACGTGGCATCAGTAGCTCTTTAGGTGATTTTAACACAGATTTCAAAAGATGCAACACAACTATGAAACATCATGAACTGAATTCTGATCTCAGATCTTTGAGCCCTTCACTGAATTCCAAAGTTTCCTGCACCAAAGTCTGTCCTTGGAGATTATCCTCCCACAGCCATGGAACAGCCTTCAAGACCATGAACAACCATCCAGACCTGCTTCTTTTTGATGTCTAGTCCCAGTGCAGAGAGCTGCACATCCAGTTAGCAGCCTTGGACATCTCAGGGGTGAATATTTCTCATTAATGAGAGGTGGCATACTTTCGTACTATGCTAAATTAAAAGTAACATCACTGCCATTTGCCATTATAGAAAGGTAATTTAGGCTTGGATAGTAATTCCTTATAATCTGTACCAGAAAATAATAGATTCTGATACTCCACTTCTAGTAAATTTTGTCTTCTATAAAATGGGTTTATGAAGATATTTACAATTCTGTGCTGGATAAGATAAATATAAGTAGATTAGTTTTTAAATAAAATAAAATCCCTGTTAAAATTTGTCAACAAAATTTCAAGGCAGACAGGAGCTGCTAAATGAATTCATAGTTCAAATAAAGAAAGCCATCCTGAAGTAAGTTGGGTTGCCCTTCACTCTTTCCTTGAGAGTGCTAGATGATGCTACATATGATGGATTGGGCTCAGGAGAGATCCTCTGCTCCGTCAAATCCAAACTCTTAGTCATATAGGACTCCATATGTACCCAGAGCCTCAGAAGCGGTGGTACAGTTTTACTGTTTTGCTATGAGCATTCAACTGTCAATTTCTCTCAACACTGACCAGTTATGAATCTCTGTTTTAATCAGCACCCACTAGGGATAAACAGAGAGGCATAACAATAAATTTGAGCAAGCAATTTGGCAGCCTGTTAATTTAGCAAAACAGCAAAAACATCTTTCCATCTAGAGTCTGCAGCTTCCTGAGCCATGACCTCTTTATGAGGCTTTCCTCCTGTGCAATAGGTTTCAAGTCCAATCAAAGAACAGTTTCTTACTTCATAATTATCATGTTTCCTTTGTGGAAGTTAAGACATTTTACCTAGGAGACTGGATATATACAGCATCAAGGGCCCACACTGGTAACTTTTCATCTGCATTATCCTTCATGGAATATTCTGGTACTATGAAAACTTGCCAAGCTCAGTTTCACTGTGATTGTTATGTCTTGTAAGTAGAGTATGTGTGGGTCCCAACAATGGTATATTATAATCTAGTTCTTGTGTTCATCTGAGAACAATCACAGTAGTCTGCAAAGATTTGGGGACCCCCTTTGCATCTGTGTTAATCAACTCCATGATAAACCCCTTAATTGGGGTTTCTATTGCTGTGAAGAGACACCATAGCCATGGCAACTCTTGTAAAGTAAACATTTAATTGGGGTGCCTCACTTACAGTTTCAGAGGTTCAATCTAGCATCAACATGAAGGGGAGCATGGCAGCATGCAGGCGGATGTGGTACTGGAGTATTAGCTGAGAGTCTTACATCTTGCAGTCAGCAGGAAGTCCACTGAGACACTGGGTGTAATTCTGAGTATAGGGAACCTCAGAGCCTGCCCCCTCATTGGCACACTTCCTCCAAGGGATACCCACTCCAACAAAGTCACACCTCCTAATGATTCCACTCCTTTTGAGAGTATGGTGACCAATTGAATTCAAAATACCATAGGGAGGTATCCTATTACTGACTTTGAGATGTTTTTGAAATAACCCACAGATTTAAGAAGCCGCAATATGCATTCATGCAGGGTACCTTTGTAGAAACTTTATTTTAATTATGTTCTTTAAATGTATTTACATAGTTGTATGTTTCCATATGACTTTTCAAGTATCTCTGGTTTGGGTTATACTTTTCTTTCCTCTCATATATTTTCCCATGCTAATCGACCCTCAAAGCTCTAAACACATTACTCCCTATTGGATTTTGTTGGTTGTTTATTTGTTTGGTTGGTTTGGTTATTTGTTTGTTTGTATGTTTGTTTGATTTTCAAAATAGAGTTTCGCCACGTAGCCCTGCCTGTACTGATCTCACTCTATAGACCAGGCTTGCCTTGAACACACAGAGATCTTCCTGTTTCTGTACCAAGAATGATGGGATTAAAGGTGTGTGCCAGCGTGCCTGGCTATATCCCATGCTTTTTTTATCCTCCTTAAGGCTTCTATTTTTATATCATTTCCAGCCATTCTTCAAGCTTCCTGGCCACTATATACTTGAAATTAAATCATCAAATCTACAGATTCAAAAATAGGATCCACACATGAGAGAAAACTGGTAGCATCTTACTTCTGTGTCTAGGTTGGCATCACTCTGCGTAATGCTGTCCAGTGAAATTTTTGCAATATTAATAATTCCATTTTATAGCTGAATAAAATTCCTTTGTGTATGTAATGTGTACTGCATCTTCAATATTCCCTCATTAGTTGATGAACATCAAGACTCATTCCATTTTCTTTTTTTTTATTCTTGTGAATGAGCCATGAATGTGAACGCACAAATATTTTACTGCTATGACGCAGGATGCTTTGAGCAAACATCCAGACAAAGTTTAAG